>NC_045964.1:10763727-11114861 GCF_010909765.2 Amblyraja radiata | reverse complement strand
TCGAAACATTGACAATATTATATTTTCTGCCATGACCGGTTTTGACAACTGTGTCAGAACTTCTTCATTTGAGAAGAAGAATGGACATTTCTCTGGTTCCTTTTACCTCCTGATATCCTGTGGTGTTTTGCCCCAAATAACACACTTTGGCAGCGCAATTATCGTTTTGCAATGTAGGAAAATATATATTTTTCCATAAAATGTTGCCATTTAACCGCATAAAGTTGCTACGAAGGCTTCATGTTCCTCTAAATGTTATACAATCATTAAATGGTTAATGTATTTTAAAGAAAGCACCAGTCTGCTGTAACCCTGGGAGACTGGGTAGGCAGCTGGTTCATCTCTAGAACTAGGACTGGAACATAGCCCATAACGTTAAATGGGTCGAAAATGAAAGAAGCTATTATTTCTATCTTTCATGACGTCAGTACTAAAACGTTTTATAGCGAATGTCAAGTTTTTTAAATAGTTGCAGTGCAGGAAACGTGGCAGCCAATTGGCGCACAGCAAGGTCTCTGTGGATCACTGCCTTGCCATCGCAGGGAGAGCTTTATGTGTTCCAAAGATCCCAAGAGGAATACCGTCTGGAACTTGTGCTACTGGTTGGTATATTGGTTGTGAGTCAAGACGAATGTTACTGACGAAGAATGATCCAAGATGTCACTAGTGGAGCAGGCAGAGACTCCGATGGCAGTCAGGGATGGAAGATGCCCGCAACATGGGAGAGTCCATTGTCGTCAAGGTCTGCCATGCCATTGAACCCGGCCAACAGCTATTAAGATTGTTTGAAGTTCCCACCATAACCATAGCACATGTAGGCTTCCATCAGAACCAGAGGAGGATTGGTGATGCTGGCAGTGTGATATCTAGGCAGTCCAGAGCCAAACATTCGCGTACAGCAGGCAAATGTGAAACATCATCCATTCCTTCTCTCCAGAGATGCTACCTGTCCCACTTTGTTACTCCAGCTTTTGTGTTTAGTTTAGTTTAAAGATACAGTGTGGAAACAGGCTCTTTCGGCTCTCTGGGTCCGTGCCGACCAGCGATCCATGCACATGAACACTATCCTATACCCACTAGGGACAATTTTTACATTTACCAAACCAATTAACCCACATACCAGTACGCCTTTGGAGTGTGGGAGGAAACCGAAGATCTTGGAGAAAACTCAGGCAGGTCACGGGGAAAACGTACAAACTCCGTACAGACAGCACCCGTAGTCAGGATCGAACCCGTGTCTCCGGCGTTGCATTCGCTGTAAGGCAGCAAATCTACCGCTGCGCCACTGTGCCGCCCATCTATCTTCGGTGTAAGCCAGCGTCTGCAGTTCCTTCCTACACAAGTGTGATGACCGTTAGGGAACTGCGTTGAGATGGCGGTGTTTCCTGTGCACAGAATTGTGCACAGTTCTCTGGCTGAGGCCTAAACAATGATTTACAACATTGGACTGTAACCTTCCTGCTCTTATTTTGTGCCCAGCTCACAAAGGCAAATATTTGGCATGCTACCTGTGGAAGGGAAAGATTTAAAATTCTCTCTGAATGTCCCAGTAATTTTCTCCATTGTCTCCCATAGCTTCCAGGGATACACCTCATCAACCCCTGGAATCTATTCACCTTCCATGCTGACATCTGACCCCTCCTCTCTTGTTTAGTAAAAACATATTCTCAAATTCCACTACCTCTCTTCCAGATTCTTCCGACTGCACTGTTGGTACACCTTGCACCTTGGTACAAATGAGGAGTAATCATTTAGACACTAGCTCCATGCTCTGGTTCCATGCATAGATTGTCATTTTGGACTCTAACATGTACGGTTATTTATAGTATACATAAAATGCTTTGCAATTTTTCTTAATCTTGTTTGCTAGTGACTCCTTTTCGCCTTGCTAATTTCACTCTTGTGTGCCCCCCCCCCCCCCCCGTACTCTTTCTATGCTCCTGAAAAGTTCCCTTGTTTTCAGTTCTTTACCTGCCACGTGCTGCCATTTTATTTATCCAGTCCTTAATGTCTTTACCTTTCATCCCCCCAGTAGAAACACTTTGACCTGGAACCCCCCATGATTTCATTTTTGAAAAACTTCCAACCATCAGTTGTCGACTTCCTGTATGTATATGTTCCCAGTCTGACAATAGACAATAGGTGCAGGAGTAGGCCATTCGGCCCTTCGAGCCAGCACCGCCATTCAATGTGATCATGGCTGATCATCCCCAATCAGTACCCCATTCCTGCCTTCTCTCCATATCCCCTGACTCCTGTATCTTCAAGAGCCCTATGTAGCTCTCTCTTGAAAGTATCTAGAGTACCGGCCTCCACCGCCCTCTGAGACAGAGAATTCCTCAGACTCACAACTCTCTGTGAGAAAAAGTGTTTCCTCGTCTCCGTTCTAAATGGCACACCCCTTATTCTTAAAACTGTGGCCCCTGGTTCTGAACTCCCCCAACATCGGGAACATGTTTCCTGCCTCTAGCGTGTCCAAACCCTTAACAATCTTATATGTTTCAATAGATTCCCTCTCATCCTTCCAAACTCCAGAGTATACAAGCCCAGTTGCTCCATTCTCTCAGCATATGACAGTCCCGCCATCCTGGGAATTAACCTTGTAAACCTACGCTGCACTCCCTCAATAGCAAGGAGGGTCTCGACCCGAAACGTCACCCATTCCTTCTCTCCAGAGATGCTGCCTGTCCCGCTGAGTTCCTCCAGCTTTTTGTGTCTATCTCCCAGTTTACTTTTGCCAGGTCCAGTTTCATGATATTGAAATCCGCCTTCCCTCAGTTCATGACCTTGATTTCCAGACTATCATTATCCCTTTCCATGAATACCTTGAGGTACGCTCACTGTCCTTATGTAGTAGGGGGCCAGTCCCACTTAGCGATTTTTTTCGGCCACTGCCGGCATAGTTGACTGACGTATCAGGTCACCGAAAACGTTGCGGCGTAATGAGGCGGTTACGCGGCGTGATGAAATATTGACGCACGGTTTCCTCAAGTGTCGCATTTTTTTTGTCGCCGCTGGATTTTGAAATGTTCAAAATCTTTTGCCGACCCTGATATGAAGATGGCAGTCACTGAAAAAATCGGCAAGTGGGACAGGCCCTTTAGACTAATCTATGTACTAGCTCAAAAATGTATCCTGATGCATTTACAAAATTCACCCCTCTGCACCGTTCCCTAAAAAGTGATCCCAGATAATACAGGGGAAGTTGAAATCCCCATCATCTATAAAACTGTCACGCTTACATCTCTCAAGTTTTCTATATCTCTCTGCTCCTTATTGTTAAGATGTCTATAGTATACCCCCAGCAAAGTGAATACTTTCTCTTGTTCATAAACTCTATATCAAAGTGGCCTTATTTTAACAGCCTTCCACACTTGTCACAGTTGTAATGAACCTCTTAATAAATATCTCAATAATACTGCCTTTTATAAACTTCTCTATGTAATCTTGGGAAGTTCAATTACTAGTCTTTGCCTTTCTTTCAGCCATGTGTCCATGATTACACCAATGCGCTTGCTCATCTACCTTTTATATAATATTAAAATATTATCTACTTTTGCCTTTTCTTATTTTTGCATTTTGTTCACTGTCATATAATTTATGCATAATTTGTTTTGTACATTATGGAGTCATAGAGTCATAGAGTGATACAGTGTGGAAACAGGCCCTACTTGCCCACACCGGCCAACATGTCCCAGCTACACTAGTCCCACCTGTCCGCATTTGGTCCATATCCCTCCAAACCTGTCCTATCCATGTACCTGTCTAACTGTTTCTTAAATGTTGGGAGAGTCCCAGCCTCAACTACTAACTTCTCTGGCAGCTTGTTCCATACACCCACCACCATTTGTGTGAAAAGGTTACCCCTCAGATTCCTATTAAATCTTTTCCCCTTCACGTTAAACCTATGTTCTCTGGTTCTCGATTCCCCTACTCTGGGCAAGAGACTCTGTGCATCTACCGAATCTATTCCTCTCATGATTTTATACACCTCTATAAGATCTCCCCTCATCCTCCTGCGCTCCAAGGAATAGAGTCCCAGCCAACTCAACCTCTGCCTATAGCCCAGACCCTTGAGTCCTGGCAGCATCCTTGTAAATCTACTCTGTACCTTTTCCAGCTTGACAACCTATTTCCTAGGAAATATAAGTAGTAGATTGTCCGAGTGTATGTGCATGTGACGCTGCTGCAAGCAAGATTTAGCTATACCTGTTGTGATTGTGCATATGACAATAAACTTGACTTGAAAAATAGATGTAGGTCTTGCATTGCTCCCATGTGCTTTAACATGCCTGTGCTCTGTGTACCTATCCCCAGCCAAAAGAATTAAAACCTTCCCAACAACACAGACAAACATATATATAACAACTGGGACTTGAAAATGGCGCCAAATTGGCGACTCTGTATACTGTGTAGGAAGGAAGTGCAGATGCTGGTTTAAATCTAAGATAGATACAAAATGCTGGAGTAATTCAACGGGACAGGCAGCATCTCTGGAATGAATGAATGGGTGACGTTTTGGCTCTGAAGAAGATCTCGACCCAAAACGTCACCCATTCCTTCTCTCCAGAGATACTGCCTGCCCCGCTGAGTCACTCCAGCATTTTGTGTCTGACTCTGTACACTCTCAGTGTACTACTGTTTATACACTTGTACTGTATCTGAGATGCTTATCTAATATGTGTCCAGGTGCTTATGTATAGTGACACTTGTACTGAACTGTGAATGAATTTTGCTGCACCTCGGCACATGTGGCAAATAAAGTACCATACCATCTGTAGGGATATTGAATTGTTCAGCTGCAATCTGTCCATTTTGCCCCATCTTCCCTTGAAAAAAATCCTTCTGATCCAGATGTCTAAAGGCATTGTTCTACACAGCCCTCTTCATTGTTCAGTAATTTGGTTGGAAGGCAGCTATCATGAGAGGCAGTTTCGGGAGGGCTCTTTGCTGTAAAAGTTACTGTAAACTTTCTTTGTGTGACCCATCCAGAAGGCAAGTTTTGTTTTTAAAACAAGAAACTTCCTCCAGTTCCAGATTCTCTTTCTGCAAAAGGGGCGGCACGGTGGCGCAGCGATAGAGTTGCTGCCTTACAGCGCTTGCGGTGCCAGAGATCCGGGTTCGATCCTGACTACGGGTGCAGTCTGTATGCAGTTTGTCCGTTATCCCCATGGGTTTTCTCAAAGATCTTCGGTTTCCTCCCACACTCCAGGTTTGTAGGTTAATTGGCTTGGCATAAGTGTAAATTGTCCCTAGAGTGTGTAGGGTGGCGTTAATGTGCCAGGATCGGCATGGACTCGGTGGGCCGAAGGGCTTGTTTCCGTGAAATTAAAACTAAACTAAATCATCACCTGAATTAAAATTGTACTTGTAGCCCAGTGATGTGATCCAGTCCCCATTAGCTGGTCTGTCCAATTAGATGGGAATCTTACCAGCCTCAGGTGGCTGAGTTGGGTTACCTGATCAAAAGAGAAGTTTTAATTTAAAGATGACAGGATCCAAGCAGTAAATCGCTGGATCGATTTTTAACTGCCTGACTGGTTTTCCTCTGGGTGGACAAGAGTTAAAATTGACCCTCCTGTGTTTTCAACTCGTGATTTTAATCAGGACTGCCACGCAATTCTTGCCTTTTGTTTGGAGCTCAATGCCTTGGGAAGCATTTCTGCAACCGAGTTTCACCAGAATAATTCAAGGGTTAAAGGGTTAAACTGTGATGGCAAGTTTCATAAACCTGTGTTTGAGACCTTTGCATTTTGACAGGTGAAAGGAATTAATTGAGGCCTTTAATATGTTTAAAGGAATGATGGAATAGGTATCGACAAGTTAAGGTAATCTGAATCAGCTTTCTAATTGGAGCTGGGCCATTTAGGAGTGGAATCAGGAGGCACTATTTGGGAAATTCACTCTTGGATGTTTAAAAATGTCTTGTGTAGGAAGGAACTGCAGATGTTGGTTTAAACCGAAGATAGACACAGAAAGCTGGAGTAATTCAGCGGGTCAGACAGCATCTCTGGAGAAAAGGAATAGATGATGTTTTGGGTCGAGACCCTTCTTCAAATGTCTTCCCCTGCAAGCCAGAGACACTGGGTGTATCTTGTGCTGTTGGTCTGATGGCATTTATACAATGCGACTGGAGTTTTTAAGCTTCCCATGTACTTTGGTGGTGGGAAATTGAGGCTGTGTGCAGTGCCTACTATGTTATGCATATTTACCAAACCAGGGTAATATGCTTCTTGTATATTAGTTAGTTCTTTGTTTTCCATGACTTTTCTCTGCTGCACAAATTGTCTGACAGGAACTCGCAGCATTGTATAGGATGATCAAGGGCAGGCAGTACTGATTTCTAAAATGATTAGACATTATTATGACCCTGCTGATTGATGCAGTCCATGTTTTCATGCACTAAACAGCATGGTGCACTGGCTTGGCAACACATGGAGACGTTCTATTCACAATTCTTTGCCACAGAAGGCTGTCGAGGACAAGTCGATGGATATTTTTAAGGCAGAGATGGATAGATTCTTGATTAGGACGTTCACAAGTTATAGGAGTAGAATTTGACCATTTGGCCCATCGTGTCTGCCAATTATGGCTGATCTAATCCTATTTTTCTGCTTTCTCCCCATAACCCTGGACATCCGTTCTAATCAAGAATTTGTCTATCTCTGCCTTAAAAATATCCACTGACTTAGCCTCCACAGCCCTCTGTGGCAATGAGTTCCACAGATTAACTACCCTCTGACTAAAGAAGTTCCTCCCTTTAATTCTGAGGCTATGACCTAGTCCGAGGCATCTCTGGTCCTAGACTCTCCCACCAATGGAAACATCCTTTTCACATCCAGTACGGGTGTCAGGGGTTATGGGGAGAAGGCAGGAGAATGGTGTTAGGAGGGAGAGATAGATCATCCATGATTAAATGGTGGAGTAGATTTGATGGCCTAATTCTTCTGCTATCTCTTATGACCATGATGGTTAGTCATTCAGGGCCAAGATGGATGCCCAAGAGAGTGCCTCATTTGAGAGGATCCCTCTCCATTCATTTAGGCATGCATATTATGCAATGGAGTTTTAGAAATATACTGATACTTGGAATTAACCCAAAACATCAGCTATTCTTTGTCTCCAGATATGCTGTCTGACCCGCTGAGTTACACCAACTTTTTGTGTCTATCTTTGGATTAAACCAGTGTCTGCATTTCCTTCCTACACAATAGATGTAGCAGTAATGTACATAAGGCATTTGATAGGGAGTCCCTCTGATCTTCCATCTTTACTTGGATGTAATCGTGGCGTTTTAACCACAAAACCTCTTACTTCATTCGCCTCACCCTCTCACTCTCGCCAAGATTTAGCCAAATGTTCATCCTCGTGATGCAATGAATGACCTTACTGGGTAAGCACAAACCATTTTCATTGATATCTGGAGTAACTCAGCGGGACGGACAGAGAAGGAATGGGTGACATTTTGGGAAGGGTCTCGACTCGAAACGTCACCCATTCCTTCTCTCCAGAGATGCTGCCCGTCCCTCTGAGTTACTCCAGCATTTTGTATCTACCTTCGGTTTAAACTAGCATCTGCAGTTCTTTCCTACACTCATTCATATCTGATTGGATAGCGCATGAAGATTTGTCAAACAGCCCCTTTTCCCACAATTACTGATTTTGTTACAACTATCAGGATATTAGAAATGCAACATATTTATTTTCCCTTTGTTTTATTTCCCCCTGGGTTTTGCTTGCAGAAGAATGCGGGAAAGTTGGAGACAAACCTAGAAGATCGGCTGATGAATGAGAGTTATCATAATATCTAATTCTCTCAGTATAGACAGGTCACTGACTAATGAAGAAATGTTGATTTAATTAGTGCTGATGGATGGATTGATTGATATGGGGTTTAAAGCGATGTCATTCTGTCAAGAGGGTGGGGATGTCATTGCTTGGCTCACCTCTGCTTTTGGGGAAATACTATTGATAGGCTTTTGGAAAAGCTGGGAGTGAATCCTCAAACCTTTTAGCAGTGAGTGAACAGTGGGGGAACAGATAGGTTGTATCCGTCATTAGTTAAAGGAAATTGGAAGGGTAAATGGACAGAGATTTAATCCACTGGTTAGGGAGACCGAGACAAGGAGATACTGTATATTTTAAAATTAATCCCTGAACCATTTCAGCCAGAAATCAAAAACAAAATTTCCTTAGGGATTTTGAATTTTTGGAGCTCTCTTCCATTAAAACATAAACATGCCAGCTTAATTATGGGTGACAAAGCTGTTAAATTATCGGTCTTGTAATCCTCAAACCCGATCTAGCAATAAAGGGTGTATGAAGGAACTGCAGATGCTGGTTTAAACCAAAGGTAGACACAAAATCTGGAGAAACTCAGTGGGACAGGCTGCATCTCTGGAGAGAAGGAATGGGTGATGTTTCGGGTCGAGACCCTTCTTCAGACTGATGAAGGGAATCGACCCGAAATGTCACCCATTCTATCTCTCCAGAGATGCTGCATAACTCGCTGAGTGACTCCAGATTTTGTGTCTACCAATAAAGGGCACAAGCTCTATCATCTAAATGACAACCACACAATTTACATTACGTTACTGATCTAGAATTTTGGGGAAAAATTTGTCAGCTTGGCTCTGTAATGAAAAACCAGCATATAGTAATAAAAACCCATCTGGTTTTCCAATGTCCTTCAGAGGAGGAAATTTGCAGCCCTTGTCTGATCTGGCCTGTGTAACTCTGAACCTACTCCAGCTGGTTAACTCTTAAATGGCCGAATAAGCTGCTCGGTTTCAGGGCAATTTGGGATAGGAAATAATGCATCAATACCATGTCTTTCAATTATTTAAAAAAAAAAGATTTATAATTTCAATTCTCAGGCAGATTAGACTTTTGCTGCACAGGGATACAAAGAGGTGAGCGGATGGAGTTAAGCTGCAGAGCAATCAAACTCGTTGAATGCTAGAATGAAACATAAGGTGCTGAATAGTCGACTGCCATTTTTACTTGTAGAGAAGTAAACAATGTTAGGATCCACTGCAACAAAATCTATTGAAGAGTTGTGTGCACTGAGAAACCTGGAAGACGGAATGCATTGTTGCATGAAAGGTGAGAGAGCTTTTAGATAAAATAATACGTTCAATAGCCTTGCAGGTTTTTTAAGGAACAGGGCTGTAGAATGCAATGGGAAGGAGGTAATAACTTTCTCCAAGGGAATGATTTGGCTGCATTTACTATATTGAGTGATTTTGTGCATTGTGTGCACCTGAAATCTGGAAGATGGTTCGGATGGTAAAGTCATGGAGCACAGTTAGATGGAGCAGAATTATGCTGTATGGGGAGGTGTAGGAGAGATGAGAAATGAAACTTCAATTCACCGGGAAACCCTTTTGAAATCCAGATTTTTTCAACGTGAAGGATTTTAATAGAACAAACAGAAGTTTATGTTTATTATTATAATGTTTTCCGAGGTACAGTGAAAAGCTTTGTTTTGCATGCTACCCAATCAGATCAGAAGTACAATAGGTAAAACGAAGGAAAGATACAGTGCGGAATAGAGTATTCAACATAATAGAGCAACTGTTCCCAAGACAAAATCTAATATCCACAATAAGACAGAGATGAATCGGACAGTACCCTAACTCTTGGAAGAGCTGTTCAGATGCCTGATAACAGTAGGGAAGAAGCAAAATTCTGGTGGTTTATGCTTTCAAGCTTCTGTACCTTCTGCCTGGCTGGAACGGGGGGGGGGGGGGGGGGGGGGGAAAGGAGTGACCGAGGGAGGGAGTCAATAACCCAAGTCATTGATTTAAATTGGAACAAAAGGTTAAGACAAATCCCTTTTCAAAAAAAGTGCGGCTGATGGGGGAAAAAGATTTTTCACTGAGAGTTATGAGACCAATGTGTTTGTGTAGCATAATGGGAAATTATTATATATTTAAGGCAGAAAAGGATTTGTGGGATTATGGGTAGAGTGTGAGACAAAGAGAGACATGGAGAGTGCAACATGCAAACTGGCCCTTTTGTCCACTGGGTCTGGGACAACCATCAACCACCAGTGTACACTAACCCGTAATCTGGAGTCTCACCCTACCCAACCATGAAAGGTCAGAAGGTTGTCTTTATGATGTGAGTGGCTGAAAGGAGACATTTTGGGTGGGTTGGGATTGTAGTAACTTTTCTCCAGGGAAGGTTGTGCATAATTGATAGGACACTGAAAAACATTATCTCCGTGACTTGGTCAACGTTTGCCCATCATTCAGTGGGTGAGCTGGTCATTATTACTTATGTGCATTCAACATTGGTTTAAACGCGTTCATTAAAACGTTTTTTTACTTGGTTTTGATGGACAAGCCCCAGTGGATCAGGAATGAAGGCTGGATTCCTTTGTTGGACACTCCAATCCACCATACTTTAATGAATCATTTCCCCCACCTGGTTGTACTGAATTGGTCACGTTGCAATAATAGTGAAATGCTTGGATAGAGTGGATGCGGAGAAGATGCTTCCACTGGTGGGAGAGTCTAGGACCAGACGTCAAAGTCTCAAAATAAAAGGGCGCCCTTTTGGAAGGAGATGAGGAGGAATTTGTTTAGCCAGAGGGTGGTAAATCTGTGGAATTCTCTGCCACAGAAGGCTGAGGAGGCCAAGACAGTGGGTGTTTTTAAGGCAGAGATAGATAGATTCTTGGGTGTCAGGGGTTATGGGGAGAAGGCAGGGGAATGGGGCTAGAAGGGAGAGGTAGATCAGCCGTGATTGAATGGCAGAGCAGACTTGATAGGACGAATGGCCTAATTCTGCTCCGATCACTTATGACCTTATGAACAAATACCCATGCCAAATCTGCTGTGGGGCTGTCACACAGTCCTGTACTTTCCAATTAAGAATTATAATTGTTATTGGTCAGTGAAATCACAGCTATATTAGTAATATATCCCGTGGTGACAGTCCTTGTTCCTCAAGCTTTTTTTCAGGATTTCCAAGTTGTTGTTAATTGATGACAGCCATTGTTGGTGCTTCCTGTTATCCTTGGACACTTCCTGTTATCCTTGAACATTATGCAGCTTCCGTTTTCCTCTTACTCTGCACTGTTCATCATTGCCTTTCCTTCTCTTGTGCCTGGTTCAGCTTGATCTCCACAAATGCTTCCTGTTGAATTAAACAATTCTACCCTGTTATGTGGAACCTGCCCCTTGTAGCAGACTAAACTTATTTCTCTTTCACCAAAGGAGCCTGATTTTTTTGTTTTTTGTGTAGGTTGGGACTGAAATAATTTAATAAACTCATTCCTGGAAACATGTCCAGTGATGTGCGTCAACAGTTCAAGTGTCCCGACAATATCCATTCCCATCAGTGGAATTAATTGTGGGAAAGTGCAGGATCATCTGCCTCAAGCCTAAGCAAGATAAAATTGACTTTTGTTTTGGGAACCGTGGAAGAGCAATGTGTCAAATCAGGTGCATAATTAAAAGCCTGTGTAATGGTTAAAAATACAATATTGAAAAGGCTAATAGAGCGTTGCTCTTGGCGTCAAATGTTCTGGCCAGAGCACATCAGGGAAGATCCATTGGAAGGAAAGTTGATTCATGCAATGGCTGAGAGGACAGATTACATACACCTGACTCCAGTACTTTGTGTTTTGATGTATTAAGGTCATCGGGTCATAAGTGATAGGAGCAGAATTAGGCCATTTGGCCCATTGCGTCTACTCCGCCATTCAATCATCTCTGATCTATCTCTCCCTTCTAACCCCATTCTCCTGCATTCCCCCGCATAGCCCCTGACACCCGTACTAATCAAGAATCTATCTATGCCTTAAAAATATCCATTGACAACTTCCACAGGCTTCTGTGGCAAAGAAATTGGAAACCATTTCCTGCAGTGGGGCAAGAACAAAGAAATAATAACTAGCGATCGGTCCTGAACTACTATCTACCTCATTGGGGACCCTTGGACCATCTTTGATCGGACTTTACTGGCTTTATCTTGCACTAAATGTTATTCATGTTATTCTCTTTATCATGTATCTGTACACTGTACACATGTACACTGTGAATGGCTCGATTCTAATCATTTATTGTCTTTCCACTGACTGGTTAGCACGCAACAAAAGCTTTTCACTGTAACTCGGTACACATCACAATAACCCAAACTAAACTAAATAATTCCCAGTATACAATCTAGCTCCAAACCACTCCATATAGATACATAGATACATAGAAAATAGGTGCAGGAGTAGGCCATTCGGCCCTTCGAGCCTGCACCGCCATTCAATATGATCATGGCTGATCATCCAACTCAGTATCCTGTACCTGCCTTCTCTCCATACCCCCTGATCCCTTTAGCCACAAGGGCCACATCTAACTCCCTCTTAAATATAGCTAATGAACTGGCCTCAACTACCCTCTGTGGTAGAGAGTTCCAGAGATTCACCACTCTCTGTGTGAGACTATGTCACAGTACTCAATTATTGCAAGCCCATCTCGCAATGCTAAGCTATTCCTCCTGCTATAAGAAATAGGAACAAGGATAGGCTGTGTGACTCCTGCAAACCTGCCCTGGTATTCATTAAGATCATGGATAATTTAATTTTCGTCATGTCTCCATCTTCTTGTCTAATCTCCATCACCCTTGTTTCCTCTGCATTCTGAATGTATTTAATGACAGCATTTATGGCTTTAAAATCGTGGATACAAAAAAAAAATCGTAATTATTTGCTGTGTTAATTAGCTGGCCCTTATTCCAATTCTATGTTCTGTAGTTGTGGAATCTCGCACCATCAGATCCAGATTCTTTTTTTTTTTTTTTTTTAATTTTTATTAGAAGTACAGTAAATTACAATAATACACATCAGATATATGTTATTACATTTGTTGTACCACTTCGTTTTTCGAGCTTTAAAAAAGATAGAAATAAAAGAAGTAAGGAAAGTGAGCAAGAATCGTGAAGGTGCAGGAAAGTGTTGGGGAAAGAAAGCCCCTTAGGGAAGAAGTTAGAGAAGGAAGTAAAGAAAGGAAATAAGACCCTAGAAAGAAAAGAAAAAAAAAGGAAAAACAATCGCTCTATTGTAACACAAAACTCCGCAAAAAAGGATATACCAACCGTATTTTTTTTTTTTTTTATCAAGTCTCAGTGAGATCACCTAAGCTCCAGAAGGTACAAGCCCACCCTGTTCAACACTCCCTCACCCCAGAAATCAATCCAGTGAACCTTTGTTGCAGAGCTTCCAAACCACAAATATTGTTTCTTAAATAAGGAGATCGAGACTGCCCACAACGCTGGGTGGGATCTTGCCAAAGCATGAACTGTTGAAACAAGACTCTTTTATACGTTGCATTTCTTGATATTTATTTCTGTTTCTATCAAGATTGGCCTTTTTTGCTTCTCATCCTCTCTTTTTTTTCTGCCCATTTAATGGTTACATCATTTCATACTATTATAGTTGATCATTTTTTTTAATCCATTGTCTGCCCCTGCCTCTCTGTTACCTTGACCAACTTGTTTTCTCCTTGTCTCAGTTCTGATGAAGAAGGGTCTTCCGTTTGAAACACAAACTGTTTCTCTATCCACAGATGCCGCCTTATTTGCTCAGTTTTTTCTGATTTTGCTGCAAGACTGGCTGTTCTTGTAATAAATACTTATCCCAGACCCAGCACATAGATGCAATCATGAAGAAGGCGTACCAGCATTTCTACTTTCTTAGAACATGTAGGAGATTTGTCCACTCACTGAATACTTCAACAAACTTCTGTAGTTGCACTGTAGAAAGTATCCTGACTGTTCACTTCAGGGCGGTTTAAGTTTATTATTGTCACATGTATCATGGTACAGTAAATAGATATGTTTTATATTCTAGCCAATCCGCCCAGATAAAACTATACCTAGATACAATTAAGCCAAACACAGGTACAATAGGTGGATGGAAGGGAAAGACAGTGCTGGATAAGTTCTCAGGCTGGGATTTTAACACACAGAAACACAAAGAAGCTGCAGGGAGTGGTGGACTCAGCACAGCCCATCACCAAGTCTGCGGACCATTGAAAGCCTTGAGAAGGTAGCATCTATCATCAAGGATTCCGGTGGATGGTGACATCGGGAGCTCGCGGGTCCCTGGTGGGAGACCGCTTATCGGAGCTCCCGCAACGGCAACTTCTCCCACCCGAGTTGCGGGGTTGAAAATGACCCAGAGCGGGGCCTTACATCGCCCGGCGCGGCTTTAACGGCCGCGGGACTTGCCATCGCCCACCAGGGGCTCCAACATTAAGACCCGGAGCGGGGCCTTACATCGCCCGGCGGGGCCTTAACGGCTGCTGGACTTGCCATCGCCCCCCGGGGGCTTTAACATCGGGAGAAGAATGGAATACAGGGGAGAGACAAGACTTTGCCTTCCATCACAGTGAGGAGATTCACTATGATGGATGTTTGTGTAAATTGTGTTGGTTGTGTATCTTGGTTCTTTTCTTGTTGTATGACTGCAGAAACCAAATTTTGTTTGAACTTCATTTGAGGTTCAAATGACAATAAATAATTGTATAAAAAGCCATGCAATACATGTCCTCTTCTTGCTGCTACCATCAGGTAGGAGATAAAGGAGCATGAATTGGGGCGGCTACTTTTCTTCAATTATCAAGTTCTTAAACCACCCTGCTCACCCTAATGCTATCTCAGCACCAGAACCTAGGGCCACCTCTTTCACTACCATGGACTTGTTCTGTTAAAAAATCCATGCCGTGCGATAATCCATGCGATAATTTTAGATAGATGAATAGAGAGAGACAGACGGCTCGTAGTCAAGGGGTCATAAATTTAAAGTGGGCAAAAGATTTGGGCAAACTGTTTTTGTCCTGGAACTTGATGCCGGTTATTCTGGTAGAAACAAGGGTAATTAGATGGGCACTGAAGAAAAAATAAGGTACAAGACTAGGGAGGGAGAAAGTAAAGAATGAGACTGATGGGATTGCTTTACAAAGAGCTAATATGGGATTAATGGGCCAAATGTGCAATTCCTGCGCTGTAACAGTTATATTCACTATGTCATCAGGAAGAATGTAGGAGCCTGAAAGCTGTAACATTCAGCTTCTGGAGTGGTTTCTTCCTATTGACCATCTAGGCTGTGGGCTGAGCATCAAAAATGTGTCTGGAAATCAACTTTTGCGACCCATGTCTTGGAACTACATGAAATTTTGCACAGATTTAGATAAAATATAATTGAGAAGGATGCCATAACTCATCAGTGCCAAAAGTTGCACATTAATTAATTACACTAATTGGAAAATGAGATCGAAAAAATAAGCGCCATCTAGTGTCCAATGCCCATATTACACCATGGGGAGTCTATTTCCGTATTGCAGTCTCTTTAAACCATATATTATTATACCATCTATATATATATATATATATATATATATATATATATATATATATATATATATATATATACATACATATATATATATATATATATATGACGTGAATGTGACTGTAATCATATATAATTATGTATAATTATATTATATAAAAATAATATAATGAATATACTTGTGAGTTTTTTTTTTGAATGAGACTGCTGCAGAGGTCCTCTTGAACCAGCATAATTAATGGGTGAGGGCAGTTCCTGTGGGTTCCCATGTTTACTGAACCCCACTGACTGCCAGTGTGCAAAGTGGGGGTCACGGCCATAGTGGGACTGGGGCAGTGCCAGGCTGGGGGAAGGCTAAGGCAGGAAAATGCCTAACCCTAACTCGCCCCCCTTCCAGAGCTGCCCACGGCTGGAGCTGGAGCCGCTTTGGGACCGGCTGCGAGCACCGTACATGTGGCCCCTCAGCGCGCCCACCTCGCCCACCTTCTGGGTCATCGTGGTGATGATGGTGTGGAGCAGCACTGCCCTGCACGCAGCCCGGGCCGCCTTCAACACCCCCATAGCGCCGACTCAGTCAGACTGCCCACTCGCTTGCTGCAACACCGCCAGCCTCACAGCCCGACCGACCCCTCGCCGCACCCACCGTAGGCCCGGCCAGACGCTCAGCAACCCGCCGGAGGCCCGGCCCAACTCTCACCACCCACCGGCGGCCAGACAGCCCGACCGATCCTCCACAGCATCCATCGGCCTACCGACAAACCCTAACCCTAGCTGTACATTTGTTATTTATCATTTTTATTTAACAGTTCACATTATAACTTTATAAAGATAAATCAATTGAGAAACAAAATTATCAGCAAGGTTAGCATTACCTTTATTCCTTGGAAACCTTGCTATTGTTTTGATGTAATGAGGAGGCAGCCATGATCCCAGAGTCCTCGCTGCCTAGTGACCATAAAACAAAGCGCGGGATTGGTCAATTTGCGTCCGACCTCAATGTCAAACGTGCATTGATTGGGCAATTACTACTCAGAAAATTTGAGGTTTTTCTCATATTTCTTAAAAATGTGCAGGTTTTGGTATTGACGCATTTCAGGTATGATTTATATAATATTTTTACACAATATGTTAAAAATTTAGGTAGTTCTGTGAGTTGGGTCGTGAACCTGAACGAAAAAGCTCCTCGGCCCACAGCCTAATCAGGCTATTACATGCTCAACTTTCAAATAAGCTCTGACTACATAGACTTGGGGGGCATTATTTTTGTCTTGCACTATTATTGTTAGATTGTTTTTGTGTACTGAACCACTTTTTAACTTGTTTATTATGGTGTGTAGAGAGTAGTTCACTTATCTGTTGTGCTGCTGCAAATTAAGGGCGTGTCCCACTTGGGCGTCATTTGCGCGTCACGCAGGCGACCGCGCGTCACTGCCTAAGCCACCACGTCTCACCACGCGCCATGCGTGCGTCACGTGCACGTCACGACGCATAAATTATGTTGCGTCGTGCGTTGTGACGCGTAAATTATGTTGCGTAAATGACGTGCAAATAATGCCCAAGTGGGACAGGCCCTTAAGTATTTAATTGTTCTGTCATGGGACATATGGCAATAAACCATTCTTGACTCTTGGTTGCCCTCCCCTTTCAGGTAGTGCATTCCAGATCATGCTCTGCAAAAGAATTTCCCCTTTTGCTCCGCTGGCCCTTTTGTAAGTTATCTTGTTGCACACCATTCTGGCAGCAGATGAATAGATTCTTTCTTTGCCTCTATCAAATTTGTTTATAATGTTGAGAGCCTCTCTGCTCCTAAGAGACTGTCTCAGCTGCTGTGATCTGCTGAAATGGCTTCTCTACAGATGCTTGTTAGGTATGTGTAGGAAGGAACAGCAGATGCTGGTTTAAACCGAAGATAGACACAAAAAGCTGGAGTAACTCAGAAGGACAAGCAGCATCTTTGGAGAGAAGGAATGGTTGACATTTCGGGTCGAGATCCTCCTTGAAGAAAGGGTCTCGACCCGAAACGTTACCCAGAGATGCTGCCTGTCCCGCTGAGTTACTCTAGCTTTTTGTGTGTATGCTTGGGAGGTATGAGCAGCTCCATCGTTGTGGAGGTTGTTGGGTGGCCTGGGTTGTGTTAGGAACCAACAGCAAAAGGAGAAGGGACGGAAAACATTGGTACCTGAAGGGTTAACCGGTGCAGAGTTTCTTGCCCACCTCCCT
This sequence comes from Amblyraja radiata, assembly GCF_010909765.2. Taxonomy (NCBI): domain Eukaryota; kingdom Metazoa; phylum Chordata; class Chondrichthyes; order Rajiformes; family Rajidae; genus Amblyraja; species Amblyraja radiata. The sequence goes on along the minus strand of NC_045964.1, from coordinate 11,097,286 downwards.
CCCCGCTGTAAATAATAGGCTTCGCAACTCTTTGGAGACTTGAGCTTGTAAAGGGGATCGGGTAACTGTAAATGAGATGTGTTGGTGCACTCTTACCCAACGCTAACACAATTGTGGTTCAGACGCTTTGCCAACGGCTCGACTAATGGAATCAAAATATTTATTGAAAGGAACATGCGCTCAAAATTGGCATTGACTTGAATTAGGCTGTTTCCACTGGCGTTTGATGAATATAGCAGGCTCTACCTCATACTTTCTGGAGAGTGAAATGTTTATTTTTGCTTCCCCCACCCCCACTCATAAATTGTGCCTGGTCAAAGATTTAACTTGTTTTTTTCCCTTCCTTCCTCCCCCTCTTCGCCTCAGGGGCTTCGTTCTGTAAGTTTGCTGGTCCCTTTTCTACAGGAAATGTTTTCAAGCAGAGTGAGGGCAGCCAGTGGACTTGGCTTCCCAGTTTGCCTGTCCTTACTATCTACAAACAAAATATTATGTGAGGGAAGAGAAAGGCCATCGCAATATAGTGTTTGTCAGGGTAGTCATCTGTGTTTCTTTGTGTTGGCTGCCGATAGTGGAGCTCGTGTTTATGTAAGGAAATCATTATGCTTGCTTCTCTCCAGGCCAGCAATTAACTTTTCCACTGGGATGAGAAAGGAACATTCCTTGACTCCAAGCAAGTTGTTTAGCTGCCACTTGGGGGTCTGTCGAACCGTCCTGTATTTGTTCAGCTGTACCACGCAGAGGGTTGTTCCTGCGGGGTTCAGGCCGTTCTGCTGCTGGTTTCATGTTATCAATTAATCTCAATTTCGACAAGCGAGCTCTGGTTATATAACGACAGCACAAATAGCTCTTAATGGGGCCAAAATAGATTCTCGTTAGCGTCTGTGGAGAGACAAGGAAAATCAGGAGAGGTGTGTTGGGGGGAGGGTGTTGTGTTAATAGCTCAGCTGATGCAACTGGTGTCCATGAGTCATAGGAGTGTTCTTCAGCAGAAAACCACAGCACCAGTCTGAAGAAGGATCTCGATCGAAACATCACCTATTCCTTCTCTCCAAAGATGCTGCCTGTCCCGCTGAGCTACTCCACTTTTTGCATCTATCTTCGGTTTAAACCAGCATCTGCAGTTCCTTTCTACACCAATAACGATGGGTTCACCCGAAGCATGGAGGCCTCAACCTCGTTCTGTCTGCTGCCAGTTCTGTACCACCGTGACTGTCAAATCATCTGCAGGGCAACAGAGATGCTGGCTGACACGCTGAGTTACTCCGGCACTTTGTGTTTAGTCGAAACATCACCTTGCCTCCAGCATCCGTTGTCTTCACTTCCCGAGCAGTCTGCTTTATGTTCTCAAAAGATCATAAAGGTCCTGTCCCACGAGCATGCGACTGCATGCGGCAAGCACGACCAAACTGGAAGCGGGGGCCGCTCGGAGGTCGAGTGATCCCCGTACAGGGCCTGTCCCACCAGCATGCTACTGCATGCGGCGAGCGCGACCAAACTGGAAGCGGGGGCCGCGCAGAGGTCAAGTGATCCCGTACGAGTTGACGTGAAGTTCGAGCGAAGTCCGCGGGAAGTTCGCGTATGACGTACGGTGTCAAGACGCTGCGTACGGCGTCGCGACGCTGCGCACGCCCGTCGAGGCAGTGCGTACGGCCTCAATGCGGCTGCGGGCCGGAAGGCCCGCGCAATGTCGGGACCAGCTCCGCACAACTCCATACGGCTCCGGCGATCGACGTGGGACCTGCCCCGCGAGGCCGTATGGCTCAAGCGACCACGTTAGGTCGCGCTTGCCGCATGCAGTCGCATGCTGGTGGGACAAGCCCTTAAGTTATAGGAGTAGAATTAGGCTAATTGGCCCATCGAGTCTACTCTGCTGTTCAATCATGGCTGTTCTATCTCGCCCTTCTAACCCCACACTCCTACCTTCTCCCCCTAACCTCTGATACCCGTACTAAACAAGAATCTATCTATCTCTGCCTTAATATATATCCACTGACTTTGCCTCCACAGCCTTCTGTGGCAAAGAGTTCCACAAATTCACCACCCTCTGACTAAAGAAATTCCTCCTCATCTCCTTCCTAAAAGAACGTCCTACTCAATCCAAGCCTGTTATTCTGGCAATGTTCTGGTCCAAGTTTATGCTGGCTCGCAAAGCAGTTTTATTTCCTCACAAATGTTCTCTGTTACATATTCTCCCTGCTTTCTCATCATTTTCACCTCTTTTATGGTTAAAAATGAACCTACCATGCTGCTCGTTCGTTTGTGATTAGTTCTCCTTTTTGAAGACTCCTTATTCTCATCTTTCCAACACCACCAATTGAATGTATTTGTTTCAGTTCCTGCTCTCCACTTTCCACCCAGACTTCCGAATACTCCCTCAAGGGTCTGTCCTGTCATTATTATCCTTCCATATCCCAGATTTAAAATAAAGGAACTCAGATTTGTACCGCACCTTATGTGTTCCAAAGCACAGTCTGGTCATAACCACAAGTGCACTTTAGTTGACACAGTGGCTCAGCAGATGAAGCTGCTGCCTCACAGCTCCAGTGTCCCGAGCTCAATCCTGACCTCAGGTGCTGCCTCTGTGGAGTTTGCACGTTTTCCCTATGGCCTTATGGGTTTTCTCCAGTTTCCTCCCACGTCCTAAAGACGTGTGGGCTGCGAGATTAATTGGCTGTTGTAAAATGTTCCCAGTGTTGGTGGATGGTCAAATTGATGGGAATGTGGAGAGAATAGTTACATGGAAAATTACTGGCGGAGGGGGTTGACACTATGAGTTGGCTTAGATTTGATGGGCCATGCAGTTCGTATGTCATAAGGAAATACAGAACATTGCTGACATTTGTTTAGTTAAAATTGGGTGTGCATTTGCCAAGAAATACTGACAGATCTGTGCTGAACTGCTAACATTCAGGAATGTGTCAGGAAATTTGAGAATCCTCAACTATCAGACCACTCCTTGCGAGAATATTTCAACAGCGCTCCAATGTAGGACTCTAGAAGAATGTGAATTTATCATGGTTTGCCAGGTTTGACCAGGTTTAGCAATAAGGAGGCCATTCATCTAAATGGAGAAGAATGGGTGTGCGGAAGAAGTAGGGGAATCGAGAACCAGACGACATAGGTTTACGATGAGGGGGGAAAGATTTAATAGAAACCTGAGGTGTAACTTTAGTACACAAGGGGTGGTGGGTGTATGGAACGAGCAGCTGGAGGAGATAGTTGAGGCAGGTATTATTGGAACGTTTAAGAAATATTTAGACAGATACATGGATAGGACAGGTTTACATAGAAACATAGAAAATAGGTGCAGGAGGAAGCCATTCGGCCCTTCGAGCCAGCACCGCCATTCATTGTGATCATGGCTGATCGTCCCCAATCAATAACCCGTGCCTGCCTTCTCCACATATCTCTTGATTTCACTAGCCCCTAGAGCTCTATCTAACTCTGGAGGGATATGGGCCAAACGCAGGCAGATGGGACTAGTGTAGATGGGACATGTTGGTCAGTGTGGGCTAGTTGGGCCGAAGGGCCTGTTTCCACGCTGTATGACTCTAATAAAAAATAGTTACCTGTTTTGAAATTAAATGAGCTCTGTTCTTTTTTTTAAATTATTTTTAGATGTTTTAACTTTCAATATTTAAAAATCATGTAACTTTATTTTGCTTTGTTAATATTTTATGGGAGTGACTTTGCAGTTCTCAACATTTGCCTCAGCGGTTTTATGAATGGGGCTCACTTTATCCCAGTGTTGACGTTACTCTGGGTGAGGTTACTTCTGGTAACATGTTCTTTTTCCATTAATTATTCACTTGATTGTGTGTGTGTGTGCATATGTACATATATGTGTGTATGTATATTTGTATACATATATGTGTGTGTGTATATATGCGTATACATATATGTGTTCGTGTGTATATGCATATTTGTGTGCGTGTGTATATATGCATAAATATATATATATCTATCTATATTACTAAAAGTCTGATCTTGACCACTTCCTGTTGTTGTGTATATTGATTTTAGAAAAAACACTGCCACGTACTGCTGTGACTATTGGCCATCTTACTCAGTCCCTCTCCGCTGTGCAGGACAAGAGGATTTTTCCCATCGATGAAAAATAAAAGAGTTATTAGTATTTAAAAAATGTTGAGATTCTCTCTCCTGAAGGCCACGCTCCTTCCGGAGGGACTATAAAACCCGGAAGTGTTGAGTGCCTGCAAGATGGGGGAGTGAGAGGGTCACATCTCTCATTCTGAGCTGTGAATAACACTGAACACATGTCTACTAAACTGTGAATGTGGTTTTACTGACCTTGAGTGCCCTTAATGTGGTTTGAAAATGAAAATGTGGTTGGTTTGAAATATAGCACAGCAAATGGTTGGTGATGGTTCATTTGAAATAAAGCACGGCAAATGATTGGTGGCGGTTGGTTTGAAATAAAGCACGGCAAATGGTTGGTAGTGGTTGGTTTGAAATGGCAAATGATTAAAAGTCTAAACTTGACAACTTCCTGTTTGCACTGTATATTGATTTTAAATAAAACGCTACCACTTACGGCTGTGATTTTTGGCCATCATACTCTGTCCCCCTCCGCTCAGCAGGTGCAGAGGATTTTTCTCATCAATTAAAAATAAAAATGTTATTGGTGTTTAAAAAATGTTGAGAATCTCTCTCCTATCAATCACGCCATGAAGGCCACGTCCCTTCCGGTGGGAGGGAGGAAGGATTATAAAACCCGGAAGTGTGGGTGTGGCTCAGTCTCTGCAAGATGGGGGAGGGAGGGGTCACAACTGTCTGAGCTGTGAATCAACTGAACACACTGAATGTCTACTGAACTGTGAGTGTGGTGTTTATGTGGTGTTTTGTGTGGTTTTATGGTGGTTTTATGGTGGTTTCACCTTGTTTGAAACAGTATGAAACTGCACTTGAATTTGGTGGCCTTGTATCCTGCTTGAAATGGCATGAAACTGCACTTGAATTTGGTGGCCTTGCACCCTGCTTGAAGTGGTTGGAAACTGCACGAATTCGGTGGCCTTGCACCCTGCTTGAAGTGGTAGGAAACTGCACCTGAATTTGTTGGCCTTGCACCCTGCTTGAAGTGGCATGAAACTGCACTTGAATTTGGTGGCCTTGCACCCTGCTTGAAGTGGCATGAAACTGCACTTGAATTCGTTGGCCTTGCACCCTGCTTGAAGCAGTAGGAAACTGCATCTGAATTTGGTGGCCTTGCACCCTGCTTGTAGTTGTAAAAAACTGCATTTGAATTTGGTGGCCTTGCACCCTGCTGGAAATGGTAGGAAACTGCATTTGAATTTGGTGGTCTTGCAACCTGCTTCAAATGGAATTTCAAGGAATAGCCATGAGTCAACAGCCAGCCCACCAGCCGTGAGTGAGCTGCCATACATCAGGCTAGAGTGAATGAGCTGCCACCCCAAGAATCTATTTGGCCCACAATGTCCATACTAGTCCCTTCAGCCCATAACATCCATAGTAGCGCTCCAGAACCCCCCCCCCCCCACCCCCCACTGGCCACCAATATTAGAATTGGTGGAGAGGTGGAATATTGCATTGGGGGACCAGCCCTCCCGTGTGAACATGGGACCCGACGGGTCCCACTTAGTCTAGTGTGTTATATATATCTAAAAGTCTCATCTTGACCACTTCCTGTCTGTGCTCTATATTGATTTTAGAAAAAAACGCTACCCTATATCGCAATGAATTTTGGCCATCTTACTCACAGTCCTCCTCCACTGAGGCAGCCCTGAGGATTTTTCTGATCGATGAAAAATAACAAAGTTATGAGTGTTTAAAAAATCTTGAGATCAGCTGATTGGTCCTCTCGCCTGTCAATCACCATGATTAAGGTAGCGCCTCTTCCGTGGGGGTCAGGACTATAAAACCCCGGATGCCTGGACATGAGTCAGTCACTCTGGAAGATCGCGAGGGAGAGGCCACAACTGTGATTCTAAGCTGTGAATCAACTGTGATTCTGCAATGTACTTGCAATAAATGATTTGTTAGCCCTTAATGAAAATTAAATTAGTTGTTTGCCTGCCCTGTGCTTGAAACTGCAATGGAAATGGAAATGAAATGAGCTGTTTGGCCTGCCCTGTGCTTGAAACTGCAATGGAAATGGAAATTAAATGAAAATGCAATGAGCTGTTTAGCCTGCCCTGTGCTTGAAACTGCAATGGAAATGGAAATGAAATGAAAATGCAATGAGTTGTTTGGCCTGCCCTGTGCTTGAAACTGCAATGGAAATGGAAATGAAATGGAAATGCAATGAGCTGTTTGGCCTGCCCTGTGCTGGACACTGCAATGGAAATGGAAATGGAAATGAAATTAAAATGAAATGAGTTTGGCCTGCCCTGGGCTTGAAATTGAAATGGAAATGGAAATGGAAATGGAAATGGAAATGAACTTAGTTGTTTGGCCTGCCCTGTGCTTGAAATTGAAATGGAAATTAAATGCAATGAGTTATTTGGCCTGCCCTGTGCTTGAAACTGCAAGGGAAATGAAAATGGAAATGAAATTAAAATGAAATGAGTTTGGCCTGCCCTGTGCTTGAAATTGAAATGGAAATGGAAATGGAAATGGAAATGGAAATGAACTTAGTTGTTTGGCCTGCCCTGTGCTTTAAATTGAAATGGAAATGAAATGAGTTGTTTGGCCTGCCTGAAACCAGTAATTTCGGCCCACCATGCCCCTATTAGCCGAGAAACCAGACCCTTTTGCCCAAAATGCCCATATTTGCCCAGAAGGAGAATCTTGGCCAAAATGCCCGTGCCGGGCCAGGAAAGTCCTGAAAAAGTGCCTTTCACTAAGATTTCACTCAGATTTTGTTTTAAAGAGCCCCATTCGGCCCATCAGACCTGTACTAGCCCAGGAGGAGTCCCTTCAGCCCATCAGTAAGTATTCCCCCTGCAAGTATTAAACCTCACCCCAGTATTTTTCTCCCTCCCTTCATTGGCTCCCTGTGAGATCCAAGCCAGGATAGACTTTCCTCCTTCATTGCTGTGATCTGCAGAAAAAGATAAAACATTCTAAAATTGATTCTCCAGCCTCTCCCCCTTCTCTCTCAGAGAGTCTCTCAGATGTTTTGGGCAGAATTTCTGGCAATTTCTGAGCTGCCAGCCCACCAGCCCTGAGTGACTGAGCTGCCAGCCCACCAGCCCTGAGTGACTGAGCTGCCAGCCCAACAGGCCTGAGTGACTGAGCTGCCAGCCCAACAGGCCTGAGTGACTGAGCTGCCAGCCCACCAGGCCTGAGTGACTGAGCTGCCAGCCCACCAGGCCTGAGTGACTGAGCTGCCAGCCCAAAAATCAATTTGGCCTACAATGTCCAAACTAGCCCTCTGGAAACCAGTCCCTTCGGCCCACCACATCCATACTAGCACTCCAGAAAGACCCCCCCCCCCTCCACTGGCCACCAATATTGGAATGGGTGGAGAGGTGGAATATTGCGTTGGGGGTCCAGCCCTCCCGTGTGAACATGGGACCCAACGGGTTCCACTCAGTCTAGTATATATATATATGTGTGTGTGTATGTATATGTGTGTGTTTATATTGATATATAGATGTGTGTGTGTACGTGTGTGCATATATACGTGTGTGTGTGTGTGTGTGTGTGTGAATGTGTGTGTATATATATGTGAGTGAGTGTGTATATGTGTGTGTGTGTATATATTCCATTTCACTTTTACCATTTATTATATTGTTTACAGAGTACTATGTCTACATATTCGGTTGTGCTGCTGCAAGTAAGAATGTCATTGTTCTGTCTGGGACATATGACAATAAAACACTCTTGACTCTTCCCTTGTGCTGATAACATCTTATAAATCTCCTCTGCACCCTCTCAAGATGTTGCGAACAATGTCTACATTGATGGTCCATCCTTAATTGCCCCAGAACTAAGACTAAACCCTCTGACCAACCATGCTGAGTACAGATGGAAGTTTCCCTTTCCTGAAAGATGTGCATAAACCAGATAGGTTTATAGACATTGTGGTAGCTTTGTGATCACCGTTGCTAAGACTGTCATGGCGAGATTCAAGCTCGAGCCTCAAGGTGAGAACTTTGGCTGCGATCCATTAACTTAATAATCATGCAACTATACCTCTCTGTCCAGGAGAGAGGGAAGAAATCCCCTGTCCCATTTCAGAACCATACCACTGATCTTGTTATGTCCTCCTTAGACAGCAGAAGGGGTCATGGTTGATAGACACAACATGCTGGAGTAACTCAGCGAGACAGGCAACATTTCTGGAGAGAAGTCTGAAGGGTCATCCATTCCTTCTCCAGAGATGCTACTTGTCCCACTGAGTTACTCCCGCATTTTGTGTCTATCTTCGATGTAAACCAGCATCTGCAGTTCCTTCCTACACTGCATCATGGTTGAGTGTGATGTCAAAAAGATGCCCCTCTGGAAATGACACACTCAGGGCGCTCTTTTAGAAAGGAGGAGGAACTTCTTTAGTCAGAGAGTAGTTAATCAGTGGAGGCCAAGTCAGTGGATATTTTTATGGCAGAGCCAGACAAATTCTTGATTAGAACGGGTGACAAAGGTTATGGGGAGAAAGCAGGAAAATGGGATTGGGAGGCAAAGATCAGCTATGATTGAATGGCGGAGTGGGCTCGATGGGCCGAATGGCCTAATTTCTACCTAATTCTAAGTTAAGAACTTGTGAACGTGAGAAAGTTAGAAATGACTTCTAGATGGGATCTTGAAAACCACACTGTCCACCTCAGAGGCAAGAGGTCTGCCAACAGTGCCCAAATTATTGCTTTCCCCTTTCACTGTACCTTGATTGTGCTTTGGCTTATAATGCATTTGCACTCTCCAGTCCCACTCAGCAGTTGTGAGGGAGGGTTTCGGGAAAGATGCGCAGTGTATACTTTGTGCGTGAGCAACTGTGTGGAATGAACGAGCTTTCCCTGCTGTCCCTGTGCACACAGCAATAAAGTTCAGTATTTTTATAGTGCATTTTAATGTGGTGAGGTGTTCCAAGACATTTCAGTGGAGTGCTATCAAACAAAGTTTCAGTGGAGTGCTATCAAACAAAGTTTGGTAATGAAGTGATGAAATTGTATCTGTAATTCAGAGTAGGAAAGATCTGCAGATGCTCGTTTAAATCGAAGGTAGACAGAAAATGCTGGAGTAACTCAGCGGGACAGGCAGCATCTCTGGAAAGAAGAATGGGTGACGATTCGGGTCGAGACCCTTCTTCAGACTTCTGTAATTCTGTTCAATAACTCTTGACAACATCGTCTCTCCTCATTATAATAATTCCCTTCTGCCGGTCACATCTTGTAAATCTCATCTGCACCCTCTCAAGGGCAGCCACATCCTACCCGCTGTGTGTTAATTAGAAATCTGCACAACCCACTAATTGTGATCGAATTACTATCTCACACAGTAATTGAACATCCAAAAGATGCAGATATTGGAAAACCTGAAATTAAAAACAGGAAGTATCAGAAACATTCAGCAGGTCAGACAGCATCGATATACAGAGGGAGCAGTTAATTTTTCAGGTTAATGACCCTTAAGGGCCTGTCCCACTTATTTGCGTGTCATTTACGCTGACATCATTTACGCATCACGCGCGCGTCGTGATGCGCATGTGACACGCGCATGGCGTGCATTACGCGCACATGGTGCGTGGTGGGAAGTGGTGGCGCAGGCAGTGACGCGCGGCGCCCCAGGATTTTGAGATTCACAAAATCTTTGCGCGCCACCTGGGTGACGTGCAAATGACGCCCAAGTGAGACAGGCCCTTTAGATCAGCTCCACCGCTGTCTCTTTCTGCAACTTAAAATCTATTTGAGCAAAACACAAAATGCTGAAGATGGATCCCTGACCCGAAACGTCGCTGTTCAATTCCCTCCACAGATGCTGCCTGAACCACTAAGTTTCCCCAGCACTTTGAGTTTTTCCTCAAGATTCTAGCATCTGCAGTTCCCTATGCCACCATTTAAAATCTATTTGCATCCTTCCGTGTCCAATTCTGACGCAAGCTCGCTGATCTTTGTACATGCTGCCTGACCTCATGAGTGTTTCCAGCACTTTTTATTTTGGAATACAGTTCTGGCATGATTTTGGTTTAGTTTATTGTCATGTGTACCGAGGTACAGTGAAAAGCTTTTGTTGTGTGCTATCCAATCAGCAGAAAGATGATCAACATGATTTCTCTGCTAATATATTTTATGCCTAAGACATAAAGCCACGTGTGTTTTTATACCCTCCACCTCACCTTGCCATTGAATGGTGGTGCAGGCACGAAGGGCCGAATGGCCTACTCCTGCACCTATTTTCTATGTATCTATGTACCTATCTGTTGTGAAATCATCAGTCGTACATGGACACGTGCTCCCGAGAACTTTCTTTGTAACAAAGGAGACCAAGGGAAGATATGATCGGAGTAGAAAATGTTTAGAGACCGATGGAGGGTAAACAGGAAGACCCATTTCCCTAAGCAGGAAGGACAAAAACTAGGTCATAAATTGAAGTTAATTGTGAACGATTTCGAATAGTTGAGAAAATAACTTTCACACATTGAGTGGTGGGGGTCAGGAACTGGCTGTGTGAAAGGCTCATTGGGAAAAAAAAAACTCACCGCATCTTTTGAGGAGCATTTGAAAAATTATAACCTGCAAGAAGAGGGAGGTGCGATCAACTCTGGCCTATTACTGGCTAGTATGGACATTGTGGGTCAAAATACCTCCTCCTGTGCAGAAACTGTCTGTGATTCTGTCGGACAACTGTGATATTCCTGGAGGTTTGGCAATTCATGTTTTGCAACAGGCTTCTGACCTGCCTGTGTCAATTTACTGCCAGGGTGGGTGTGGTTTGCAGTTCCTTCACCAAGTCTTTTCACAACGCAATCAAAGGTCAAGAGTGTTTTATTGTCCCATGTCTCTGATAGAACAATGAAATTCTTACTTGCAGCAGCACAACACAATATGTAAACATAGTACACTGTAAACAATATAATAAATAAGAAAAAAAAGTTTGCAATATAATAAATGAGAAAAAAAGTTCAGTGAGTGTATGTATACACATACTCACATATGTTCAGTGCATTCAGTAAGTATCCAGACCCCTTCACTTTTTCCACATTTTGTTACGTTATAGCCTTATTCTAAAATTGATTAAATTATTTTTTTAATCATCAATCTACACACAATACCTCATAATAAAAAAGCGAAAACAGGTGTTTAGAAATGTTTGCAAAGTAATTGAAAAGAAATAACTGAAATATCACATTTACATAAATATTCAGACCCTTTGCTATGACACTCAAAATTGAGCTTTGGTACATCCTGCTTCCATTGATTATCCATGAGATGTTTCTACAACTTGATTGGAGTCCTCCAGTTGTAAATTAAATCGATTGTACATGATTTGGAAAGGCACACACCTGTCTATATAAGGTCCCACGGTTGACAGTGAATGTCAGAGCAAAAACCAAGCCATGAAGACAAAGGAATTGTCCGTAGACCTCCAAGACAGGATTGTGTCGAGACACAGATCTGGGGAAGGGTATAAAACAAATTCTGCAGCATTGCAGGTCCCGAAGAGCACAGTGGCCTCCGTCATTCTTAAATGGAAGAACTTTGAAACCACTTTGAAACTTTGAAACTGAGCAATCGAGGGAGAAGGGTCTTGGTCAGGGAAGTGACCAAGAACCCGATGGTCACTCTGACAGAGTTCCTCTGTGGAGATGGGAGAATCTTCCAGAAGGACAACTATATCTGCAGCATTCCACCAATCAGGCCTTTATGGTAGAGTGGCCAGATGGAAGTCACTCCTCAGTAAAAGGCACATGACAGCCCACTTGGAGTTTGCCAAAAGGCACCTAAACAAGGTTCTCTGGTCTGATGAAACCAAGATTGAACTCTTTGGCCTGAATGCCAAGTGTCACGTCTGGAGGAAACCAGGCACCGCTCATCACCTGGCCAATACCATACCTACGGTGAAGCATGGTGGTGGCAGCATCATGCAGTGGGGGTGTTTTTCAGCAGCAGGAACTGGGAGACTAGTCAGGAGCGAGGGAAAGATGAACGGAGCAAAGTACAGAGAGATCCTTGATGAAAACCTGCTCCAGAGCGTCCTGGACCTCAGACTGGGGCGGAGGTTCACCTTCCAACAGGACAACAATCCTAAGCACACAGCCAAGACAACGCAGGAGTGGCCTTGTGACAAGTCTGTGAATGTCCTTGTGTGGCCTAGCTAGAGCCCGGACTTGAACCCAATCGAACATCTCTGGAGGGACCTGAAAATAGCTGTGCATCGACGCTCCCCATCCAACCTGACAGAGCTTGAGAGGATCTGCAGAGAAGAATGGGGGAAATTACCCAAATACAGTTGTGCCAAGCTTGTAGCGTCATACCCAAGAAGACTTGAGGGTGTAATCGCTGCCAAAGATGCCTCAACAAAGTACTGGGTAAAGGCGCTGAATATTTATGTAAATGTGATATTTCAGTTATTTATTTTTAATTACTTTGCAAACATTTCTAAACACCTGTTTCACTTTTTTATTATGGGGTATTGTGTGTAGATTGTTGATTAAAAAAAATGAATTTAATCCATTTTAGAATAAGGTAACGTAACAAAATGTGGAAAAAGTGAAGGGGTCTGAATACTTTCTGAATGCACTGTACACATAAAAAACAAACAATAATAGTGCAATAATAACAATGATAGTCTACGAAGTACAGAGCTTATGTGGAGGTTGTTGTGTTTAATAGCCTAATGGCTGGAGGGAAGAAGCTGTTCCTGAAACTGGACGTTACAGTTTTCAGGCTCCTGTACCTTCTTCCCGATGGCAGGGGTGAAATGCATGGTTATAACATTGGTTGTTTCAGGAAAAGATGGAGAGAAAACAGTCTGCCTTCAGTATTAATTCATGTCAGTGACAGTAAACTTTTCAGCAACCCATGCCTATGACTACTGGAACCCACCTTGAGATGGGACGAGGAAGAGGAGTGAAGCTGAGAGTTGTCTACTGACTTTTCTCATCATTCCTGCGGGGCCTCTCAGGGAATGTCAACACCCAACCCTTGATCCTTGTTGATTGATAGAAATGGTTGTTAAATTGCACTGAAGGTCAGGCCCCTTTTTTTTCCTCTGGCTCCTGTTCCTTTTCATACTCTTCTCAGCTGCGATGAGATGGCAGTCAATCACTGAGCTCTCCAGCAAACATCCCAGGCCGAGCACGCTGATGTCATGGAAAAAGACATTGCTCTGCTCCAACTGCTGTGGATTAACTACAGTTGGCCTTTGCCAGAGCCCCACACTGTCAACGCTGCCCTTCTGTGCTACAGCACCTGTCGCCCTTGAGTTGGGGCTCTCAAGGGGGAGGTTTGACAGAGAGTTATCAGACCCTGGCACGGGTATTCATGGGGGTGGGGAAGAGGAATGAACCCACAAAGCATTGCTGTTTCTGAGCTCTCTCCGAGTGGATCGAGTGGATGTGGAGAGGACTCTCTAGTGGGAAAGTCTAGCACTAGAGGTCGCAGCCTCAGAATTAAAGGACGTTCCGTGAGGAAGAAGATGAGGAGGAATTTCTTTAGTCAGAGGGTGGTGAATCTGTGGAATTCTTTGCCACAGAAGGCTGTGGAGGCCAAGTCAGTGGATATATTTAAGGCAGAGATACATAGCTAGATTCTTGACTATGGGGAGAAGGCAGGAGAATGAGGTTAGGAGGGAGAGATAGATCAGCCATGATTGAATGGTGGAGTAGACTTGATGGGCCAAATGGCCTAATTCTACTCTTATTCATTATGACCTTATGAACCTCCAGCCATTTTTTTTCCTTGTTACTGACACCATGTTGAGATGCAAATCCCTTCCCCCCCACCCCTCCCGTGCACCATGCCCCCTCACTCAAGCCGCTTTATTCATTTACAAGATGGGGTGGGGGACACAAGGGGGGTCTAACCTAACCAGGGGGAGGTGTGACAGCCGGGACTGATCCTGACCCCCGGGAGCCTGGCCATCCTTGCCTGCGGCAGCTGTCAGCGACCAGAGGTGTGGAATCTGGCCCCCTTTCACGTTGCTCCCTCCCGAACAGGACATCAACAAACTGGCAGCAGAGCAGTTATCAGGGGCTCTGAGGATCGTTCTATTCCCTGTCCACTGGGCCATGCTGTTATCATCCGCACCATCTACATCTGGATTCGCACTTAGGGCTGCGAGGAGCTGGTGGGCTGTTTCTCATTACAGGCCCTTGTTTATCACAGTTACATTATCAGATCCAACTCAGTGGTGCACTAGTAACCGCGAGGCAAGCTGTGCAGTTTGCAGTTGTGTGATAGTGTCATATTGATGGAAAGAGGATTAAAGGATTGATCTAATTGCAGTGTTTAAAATAATTAAGGGAGTTGATGCAGCCGATAGCAAATGTTTCCTGGAATGGAAAAGTCCACAACAAAGGCTAATGAAAATCTGACAATTCCTCCCACTAAAGGCTGTACGTCCCTGGGTCAGTCGAAAATTGAAAGTTGTGGATTTTTGTTCAGTAAGGATATTAAAGCTTGTGAACCACAGTGTAATTAAGCCACTGATCAGCCACGATCTGACAGAATGGCAGGGCAGCACGGTGGTGCAGCGGTAGAGTTGCTGCCTTACAGCGCTTGCAGCGCGGAGACCTGGGTTCAATCCCGACTACGGGTGCTGTCTGTACGGGGTTTGTACGTTCTCCCCGTGACCGCGTGGGTTTTCCCTGAGATCTTCGGTTTCCTCCCACACTCCAAAGACGTACAGGTTTGTATGTTAATTGGCTTGGTATAAATGTAAATTGTCCCTAGTGTGTGTAGGATAGTGTTAATGTGCGGGGATCGCTGGTCGGCGCGGACTCGGTGGGCTGAAGGGCCTGTTTCCATACTGTATGTCTAAAATGAAAAATTAAAACTAAACTGGTTCACGCGGCTGAAAGACTGACATGTTCCAATGATTCAGTCAGTGCCGTCAAAAATCTTCTGCATTGTGTAGTTTAATTTGTTTCCTTAAGCCACAGCTGAGGGAGATTCTGCAAATACTTTATCCTTTTTATATCTCTGGTCCCTTTGCACACTGTCTGCGGCCAAGTATGTGGACAGGGATTCTTTAATGAGGTTCGCAGCAGGGGATAGATCATTTGGACCTAACTGGCCTGTCTTTTTAGTGCACACAAGCCCCCTCCCGACCCTACCTCTTCCGACCCTCGCAGTGTGTCCTTCTCATAGAGTTTGTCAGACACAGTGATGGACCCTTCTGCCCACCATATTTGTGCCAACCTTTTTGCCCATGAATCAAATTTCCTCCAAGCTTTGCCAACTTGGGTATCTCTCTAAAAAGCTTTTACCCATATTAATGATTCCACTGAAGATAGACACAAAAAGTTGGAGTAACTCAGCGGGACAGTTAGCATCTCTGTAGAGAAGGAATGGGTGACGTTTTGGGTCAAGACCCTTCTTCAGCAGTGAGTTCTAGATATCAGTCACTGTGGTAAGTAAACTTTTCCCTTAAATCCCCTTCAAAACTCCTCCTCCTCATGTTAAACCGAAGTCCACCCACTGGAAATAAATCCGTCTTGCTGTGCCTCTCATAATGTTACTGCCATCAGGTCACCCCTTGGCCACCTTTCTCCAAGGAAAACAAGCCCAGGCTTTCCAATCTCTCCTCATTAGCAAACCAGGCAGCATCTTGGTGAATCTCCTTTCAATGCGTGTCCTTCCAATAGTGTGCCGACCACAACTGCCCACAGTACTCTGAGTGTGGCTTAACCAGTACTTTTGTAAAGTTGCAACATATAACCGGGCGGCATGGTGGCACAGCGGTAGAGTTGCTACCTTACAGCCCTTGCAGCGCTGGAGACCAGGGTTCAATCCCGACTACGGGTGCTGTCTGTACAGAGTTTGTACGTTCTCCTTGTGACTGCCCGTGAGTTTTCTCTGACATCTTTGGTTTCCTCCCACACTCCAAAGACGTACAAGTTTGTAGGTTAATTGGCTTGGTGTAAGTGTAAAAATTGTCCCTAGTGTGTGCAGGATAGCGTTAGTGTGCGGGGATTGCTGGTCGGTTCAGACCCAGTGGGCTGAAAGGTCTGTTTTCACGCTGTATCCCTAAACTAAACTAATCATTTTTATGTTCTATACTCATAAGTATTATGAAAACAAGTCTGCAATATGTCTTCATCACTTCCATCAATCTGTGATTCCAGTTGCGGAGAGCTATGGACTTGGACTCCTAGGTCCCCCTTCATCCATATGTTCAACCCCTATTTAGTTTCAAAAAACGAGTTGGAGGAATTCAGCAGATCAGGTAGCATCTGTGGGGGCAAAGGGTAGTTGATGTTTTGGGTCGAGATCCTGTCTCATGACCCTTAGGCATTATCTGCACAGGCAAAGGAATAGACGGCCCGAAACACTGACTATCCCTCTGCCTCCACAGATGCTGCCTGACCCGCTGTGTTCCTCCAGCGACTTGTTTTTTTGCTCCAGGTTCCAGCAGACCCTTGTGTTATCATGTTTGATTTCCCTTCCTCCATGAACTTCCTCTTCAGTAAGTGCTTAACTTTGACTTTTCTATCCATCTGTGTTTTCTGCGTTTTAAACAAAATAGTCTAAATTCTGTATTGGATCGATTACCAACTTCACGGGTGGCTTCTCAGTCATTATTTTAAGCTCCTCTATAGTTCTAGGCACCCCTATAATGTCACCCCTCTTAATTCTCCTTTCCAGAGAATAGTCGCCCTTCATAGTTCTTTTCTAAGTAATCTTTTCTTATCGATTCAATCTCTCATTTTCGGTATAGTTCTTATCGATCTACAAGCACCTTACTCAGTGCCTCTAGAGGTCCATGGTAATTATATTAAAATTTGCTCATGATGGATGGACAGGTTCAAGATGCTTATTTTTCTAACCGTCTTGTTGGATCACGGCTGCAGATTTGCACGCCTTCAGTCTGTGAAGCAACAATGCTCAACAAACCCATACCCTACAGCAATGCTTTATTTTCAATAAGCTATCGGTAGAGCTGTAAATTTGAGAAGAACCTCTTCACAATTCTGCATTCTCCCCCTCTCCACCTTCCTTTCTTATTAGATTCCACCCTCTTCCCCCCTTTTGGTTTCTCCACTGATCACCTTCAGCCTTGGTTACTCTCTCCACCGTTCTCCCCCCAACCCCATCTGACTCATCTGCAAATCAACCCCTGCTTACCACCCGTCCCTTGCCAGTTCTCTTCCCACCCATTCTCCTCACCCTCACCCTTTTCCATCAGCTATCTCCCCTCTACTCCATTGGCCTAAAGAAGGATCCAGACCCAAAACGCCGTCCGTCCATGACCTTCCAAAGATGCTGACTAACTCGTCGTGTTCTCCAACAATTGATTTTTAGCTCATGCTGCCTGCCAACCTTGGATCGAGTTATTCACAGCTTCAGACATGGACCCCAGAATAGAAGAGTGCAGAGAAATCACGAGGTATTTTGCCTTGAAATGGAAACGGTAGCTGGGATTGTATGGACAATGGAACAGTGAGGAGAGCGCAAAGTTGAGCAATTTGCCAGACTAGGTGGATGATTTAGCCAGTAAGATGGTTAAGAACTAAAGAAAAAAACCCTAGTTTTAGCCCTTTATATCCAACCTACCTGATCTCCCGGTTGCTCAACACTTTTACTCCTCCTCCCATTCCCACAAAGACCTTTCTGTCCTGGGCCTCCTCCCTTGTCAGAGTGAGGCCCAGCGAAAATTGGAGGAACAGCACCTTAAATTTTGCTTGGGCAGCTTACACCCCAGCAGTGTGAACATTGACTTCCCTAACTTCAAGTAGTCCTTGCTTTCCCTCTCTCTCCATCCCCTCCCTCTTCCCAGTTCTCTGACCAGTCTTACTGTCTCCGACTACATTTTATCTCTGTAACTCTCTCTCCCCTGACTCTCAGTCTGAAGAAAGATCTCGACCCGAAACGTCACCCATTCCTTCTCTCAGGAGATGCTGCCCGTCCCGCTGAGTTACTCCAGCATTTTGCGTCTATCTTCGATTTAAACCAGCATCTGCAGTTCTTTCCTACACAGCAACTTTATATCCAATTCAGGAAGATCATGGCTGATTTTCTACATTAACTCAATTTTTCTGACTAACTGCATCTATCCCTCAATTCCCTTTGTGTCCAAACCTCGATCAATCTGTCTTAAGTAGACTCAGTGGCTGAGCCTTCACAGCCTTATTGATGATAAGCCTTGAGCAGCTGACCTTTTATTTTGAGACTGTGACCCTGAGTTCTGGACACCAGAGCCAGGGTGAACATGACTCTTACACTTGCACTAACAAGCCCAATAAGAATTTTCTATACACACAAGTAACTGCCGATGCCGAGTACAAAGAAAAACACAAAGCACTGGAATAACTCAGTGGGTCAGGCAGCATCTCTGGAGGACATGGATAGGTGACGTTTTGAGTTGGGATATTCTATGTTATAAGAATATTCTATGAGTTAATGAGTTTGTCTGTAATTTTCTCCTCGTGGAATAATTGCACATTCCTGGATTCAGTCTGGTGACCTGTTGTACACTATTCAATAAGTAGGAATCAGGCTGTGTTTTGGATGCCATCTCACCCGGGCCGCAGTGAGATATTTTTATTCTTGAACTCCAGTCCTCTTGTAAGAAAGACCAACATACCATTTGCTTGCCCCCATGTAAACTTTCAGTGATTAATGCACACAAGGTTTCCTACACTATTCCTTCAATCAAACATGCCATTTTAAAATGATGCCTTGCTTCTGTATTTTCTCTGCCATGTGGGTGGCCTTGTTTTTAACAATGATCTATTCTACATTTTCCTTGATCTTAATTTATTTTGATCTCTTACACTTCCTTATCTCTGTAACTCCCTCCCCTGACGCTCAGTCTGAAGAAGGTTCCCAACCCGAAAAATCACCCATTCCTTCGCTCCAGAGATGCTGCCTGTCCCGCTGAGTTACTCCAGCTTTTTGTGTCTATCTTTGGTGTAAACCAGCACTGCAGTCACTTCCTATTTCCCCATGTCTACACTATGTTATTTGACGGCTATAACTGTTGTTGCCCATTCACTTGGCCAGTCTATATCCCCCTGAAGCCTCTCTGCATCCTCCTCGCATTCTACACTGGCACCAGCTTTGTATCATCAGCATATCTGATCCCTTCATACAAACCACAAATACAGATTCTGAACAGCTGAACCCGAGCAGCAATGCCTTGGCATCTGAGGGTCATGACCTCTCAACCTAAAAATAACTCATTTATTCCAACTGTTTTCTTTCCATTAATCCACACTATTATTACACCCAATCCTACGTGTTATAATTTTGTGTACTAACCTCGTGTGTGGCAACTTACTGAAGGCCTTCTGAAAGTTTAAATGCAACATATCCAGGGGTTCATTTTAATTCTGATACAGCTCCGCAGGTTATGACAGTATTATCTGTTCCTGAGAACTGTAATTCCAACGTTTCATCAATTGGAAATTACCAGAAACATTGGGTGGGAGAAGATCACAGGTATACTGTGACGGGAGAGTGATCAGGCACGAGGAGAGTGTCTTCTCCAGCAGGCCTCACTGACTGAATGGTTGAGTGAATTGCGATTCTTCTCCATGCTCCCAGCCCTGCTAAACTCCACCCAGCCCCGATCCTTGCAGCTCAGGTCAGAGTCATAGAGTGATACAGTGTGGAAAAAGGCTCTTCGGCCCAACTTGCCCACACCGGCCAACATGTCCCAGCTACACTGGTCCCACCTGGCTGCACTTGGTCCATACCCCTCCAAACCTGAGTGGGGGGGTGGGGACAACAGGCATGTGGAAGTGCTTTGCTCCCATGTGGAAGACGTCAACATGTCCATCCCACCCCAGTCTCCCAAATGCTCTGTGAACTGCGGATGCTGGTTTGAACCGAAGATAGACGCAAAAAGCTGGAGTAACTCAGTGGGTCAGGCAGCATCACTGGAGAAAAGGAGTAGGTGACGTTTCGGGTCGAGACCCTTCTTCAGACCGAGAGTCAGGGGAAAGGGGAATGAAGGATATAGATGGTAGTTAGGAGAACAATGGCATATTATGTGCACCACATTTCCTTGGTTATCGTTGCTTTTTGCATATCTTCCATTCATTTCTCTTAAGTATCGTCTATATGTCTCGTTCCCCTTTCCCCTGACTCTCAGTCTGAAGAAGGGTCTCGACCCGAAACCTTGCCTATTCCTTTTCTCCAGAGATGCTGCCTGACCCACTGAGTTACTCCAGCTTTTTGTGTCTATTCCAAATGTTCTTTGACATGTACAAGGTGCATAGGCCGAGCGCTTGTAATCTGGAGGGAACCTGCATTTTCAACCTCAAAACTTCAAGACGTGTCTTTTTTGTAGATTCATGTTGACACTTCCCAACCATATTATTTTCTGTGTGCCCTGCTTCTTCATTATGGATTCTGGCATCTTCGTGGATACCTATGACAACAATTTTTGCTTCCTTAAATAATGGGAAGATATTTTCTACCTTCCAATCTGTTGGAACAGTTCAAAAATCCATTGAATTTTGTAACTTGACATTCAGTGTGCCCATCATCTCTGGAGCCACCTCTTTCAAAGAAGGGTCTCGACCCGAAACGTCACCCATTCCTTCTCTTCTGAGGTGGTGCCTGTTCCGCTGAGTTACTCCAACATTTTGTGTCTATCTTCACCTCGGTCAGGTATCAAGACCTGGGGATTTATTGGCTTTGAGTCCCATTAATATCTGCTATAATACTTTTTTACTAATGCCAATTTATTTTTGCTTCTCACTCACTCTAGGCCTTTTCCACTGTTTCTGGGAAGCTTCCTTCAAGACAGACACCAAAGATTTGTTAATTTTATTCTGCCAAATGCTTATTAAGGGTCAGCACCTTGATGGTGGGGTCATGTAGGACAAATCATGTCACAGATGGCAATCCCTTTCATGAGGCACTTTAGTGAGCCTGATGGATTTTCAGAACCTACTGATAGCTTCATGGTCATAATGAAAGAGACTAGCTTTCCAACAACATTGCAGAGTTATAGTAGGCCAGACAAGGTGGTTGAAGGTGAGCCAACAAAATGTCAGAGTGATTAGTGGCCTCCTCTGACTAGATAAATTATAAATCTGTTTGCCTAGCCAGTGTTGCAATGTAGGAATAGAATTTTATGTCACACAAAACTGTCCATTTGACTAAAGCAACAGTTGGATCTCACGAGCCTCTTCCTCTTCTATTTTCGATGAAATTTCTTTTCTTACAACCATAAAAGGGTCTTCAGGGTCTCGACCCGAACTGTTGCCTGTCCATGTTCTCCAGGGGTGCTGATTGATCCGCTGAGTTACTCCAGCACTTTGTTTCTTTTTTTGGTAAACCAGGTATCTGCAATTCCTTGTGTCCACGTCTTTCTTTGTAAGCACCTCTCGATTCTCCTTCATTCCACCTGTGTCATTCAAGCTCAACCGCTCTGTGTTGGCACGTTCCACACTCTGACTGCATTTTGATTAGAAAGGTTTATTTGCAGTGTCTTGTTGGACCCTTTGGAAAATATATTAATGGCCTCTATTTACGACCCTGATTTTGGATTGAGCTAAATAATTTTTATTCTTTTTATGTAAAATTGTATTTTGGCGAGTCGAGTCAATTGAGTAAAGTAAGATTCTTTATTTTAAACAATAATAAAGCGATTTACTCAGCCGCCAAAAATACGAAGCTCCTTCTAACAGGGTGGAGCTTGAATGCTCATACAAAAACCCGCGAAACACTCCCGCGATCACGTGACCCCGCTAGCCAATAGCGAGGGTTCGTGATGCCCCAAGCTACCACTAGGTGCCACTACAGGACCCCCCCAGAACCCAAGGTATGGAACCGAGCGGGAGGCCGGATAAGGCGACCGGACCGAGTGGAAACAAGGGACGGGACGGGCGATGCAAGTGGGACTGGCGAAACAGAGCCAGGAAATGGTAACGGTGCAGGGCAAACAGGCACAGCAGGTGAAGGGGAGATAGGCACAACAGGTGCCATCAGAACGACCAGTGGACGGCCCCTACGCCGGGATTGAGCCACCACCACTGGGCAATGGACAACCAGGTGGGGGGGCTTGAGGCGAGCGACCGAGACGATCTCCTCCTTGCCCCCGACATCCAACAAGAATGTTGCGACGCCGGGGCGCGACGCCCGGAAAGGACCCTCATAAATCCGCTGCAGCAGTGACCGGAGCGAGTCCCTGTGGAGGAATACAAACAGGCAGTTCTTAAGTTCCGGCGGCACATACACCGGAGCTGTCCCATGCCGCGAGGTGGGAACAGGAGCCAGGCTGCTCACTTTCTCCTGAAGACTTGCCAAAACGGCCGAGGCAGTCTCCGGCTGCCCCCGAGCCGCAGGAAGGAAATCCCTGGGTACCCGCAGCGGAGAGCCGTACACCAGCTCAGCGGACGACGTGTCCAGGTCAGCTTTAGGGGCCGTGCGAATGCCCACGGGCTATCAGAGCGAGCACGATTCCTATGCCCTCCATCTGTCTGAACTTCTCTTTAGCAATCGGCAGCTTGTCATGTGGGAGCCTGAGCGCCCGTGCATGCAGTGGGGGTCCTGCAGTGGGAATATGGTGCACCACCCCGTGCTTAAGGGCAGTCGCACGAAAACGGGGGGTGAGAAGCCCCAGGAACTCAGCGAGCATCTCCATCGGCCACCGCGCTCAGCAGCGGGCTAAGAGGTTCCGCGGGACGCGGGGTCGCAGGCCTGGGGCACAATGGTGGAACGAGGCGCCTGCCCTGCACATCCACCAGTAGAGAAAAGGCCGGGAGGAAATCGGCGCCCAGCAACGGTTGGGCCACGTCCGCGACGGACAAAGTTCAGGAATACGGGCGGGAGTCAAAGATGAGGGAAAGAGTCCGCTTGCCGTACGTGCGAATGATGCTACGGTTGACGGCGGTCAGGACTGGCTTACCGGCACTGCTGTCCAGTCCAGTTTGGGGGAGGATGCTCACTATAGCCCTGGAGTCCACGAGGAAACGAAGTCCGGAACGGCGGTCCCGAACGTAGAGGCGGTTATTCTGGCCAATCGCTATAGCCTCTACTGACGACCAGCCGAGGCATTTCCCGCAAACGAGCAGGGGGCACGGCATCGTCGGGCCTCGGCACCCCAGCGTTGGTGGTAGTAGCAACACTGGCGCTTACCCCAGTCTCCGGCGGGCGGCTGTGGTGCGGCGATGGCAGCGGAGGGTTGGACGTCTCTGGGAGGCTGCTGGTGCAAGTGCGCGGACACCCGATTGATGGACCCGCCGTCTTACTGCTTGGCGAGCCGCAGTTCGTCGGCCCATTCGGCGAGCTGCAGGGGGTTGGCGAAGTCCGACCCAGCGAGGAGTAGGTGGATGTCATCAGGCATCTCTTCCAGGAAGGCCTGCTCGAACAGCAGGCAGGGTCGGTGACCGTCCATCAGAGCGAGCATCTCGCTCAGGAGCGCGGACGGCTTCCGATCACCGAGGCCATCCATATGGAGCAGGCGGGCGGCGCGATCACAGCGGCTGAGCCAAAAAGTGCAGAGCAGCAACACCTTGAGGCCCTCATACTTGCTGATTGATGCAGGATCCTGCAGGTAGGGCAGCAACCGGATGGCCGTCTCTTGGCTAAGCACCCTGACCACGTAGAAATATCGGGTGGTGTCCGCGACGATATTTCTAAGTTGGAATTGGGTCTCAATGTGGGTGAACTACACTTGAGGCTGCTCCGCCCAGAAAACGGGCAGTTTCAGGTCCACGACATTTTGTTGGGAAAGCTGGGCGTTGTGGTTAGCGGCGGCTTGCATGATCAAAATCCGAGTATAATTCCTTTATCCGAGTTAAACCCTTTATAATTGACGGGGTCACCACTTTGGCGAGTCGAGTCGATTGAGTAAAGTAAGATTCTTTATTTTAAACGATAATAAAGCGATTTACTCAACCGCGTTTCGAACAGCCAAAAATACGAAGCTCCTTCTAACAGGGTGGAGTCTGAATGAATGTTATGCAAAAACCCGCGAAAACACTCCCGCGATCACGTTACCGCGCCAGCCAATAGCGAGGGTTCGTGATGCCCCATGCGACCACTAGGTGCCGCTACAGTATCATAAATCTTTCATGGGCGATTGGGTTGTATCTTCAAATGGAAAATCGCAATATATCAGCCCTGTGTAATCTTGTTCTTGCTTGATGTATGATGAAGTCAATTGGCTCAATTAATATAAAATCTTTCTCAAGTCAATGTGAGAGTTTTATTACACCATACAGTGGGTGTGTGTTCTCCATGCAATATCAAACCAGCAATGCAATTATGGATTGCTTCTGCGATGGCTGGATAAACACATGTTTCATAGGCTTGAGAATCTGAAAAGTGTCACTTTTATCCATAACTTAGTTGAGAAAAAGTATAATTTACATGGGCTGTAAATCTTTGACATTTTCCATCCCAGTGGACTCACTGGATGAGTTTTATTAATGTTGCAACTGATAGACGCATGAACAGAGAGAGCAACAGAAGGTGGAAACAGCTTGATAAAATAGTCTGAAAATCAGAAGGGTCTCGACCCAAAACGTCACCCATTCCTCTTTCTCCAGAGATGCTGCCTGTCCCGCTGAGTTACTCCAGCATTTTGTGTCTATCTTTGGTAAAACTGCAGAAGGTGAGACATGATTTTATTGAATGGTGGAACAGGTTTCAAGATCAGATGATTGACTCTTTTTGCCTTTTCTTATTTTCTTAACCCATTCAGTTTAATCTAACAGTATAGAGAGGAACTTTATGTTGAAGCTGTTTTTCCTGCCCCAGGAAAACGGACTGTGCATTCACACTACCTAGGCCCCTCAGGATTTTTATGCAGCTTTATAAGGTTATCATCCTATGCTCAGTCCAGGCCTGCCCAACCTCTTTTTATAACTCAGGCGCTCGATTCCTGACAACTTTCTTGTAAATCTTCTTTACATTCTTTCTAGCTTGTTGACTTTCTAAATAGCAAGGTGACCAAAAATGTACACAATGCCTTATACAACTCCAACATATTGTCCCACTCCTGCATGTAATGTAGAATCAAAGAACTGCGGATGCTGGTTGATACCAAAGATAGACAACAAGTGCTGGAGTAACTCAACAGGTCAGGTAGCATCCCTGGAGGTAAAGCATAGGTGATGGTTCAGGTCGGGACCCTTCTTCAGACTGAAAGTAAGGGGGGTGGGAGGGGGGGGGGGGGGACTGGAGGCAATAAAAGACCAGGACAAATCAGGGCCAGCAACAGATGATCTCAGGCAGGATGGTTCACTGGTAGTTGGCTGTGGAAGAGGTGATACTGAAGGGGTAAATCAGGATGACTTGGGTGGGAGAGGGGCGGAGAGAAAGGGAATGCCAGGGTTACTTGAAAATAGAGAAATCAACATTCATACTGTTGGGGTGTAAGCTTCCCAAACTTAATGAACAATGGATGAGCTTTCGTGGCCCTCTAGGTTAGAGGTTTATTTCTGCAGTCAGGTTGAAATGATCCTGGTTTCTACACAATCAGCTCTCGCCAGGATGTACAGCATCACATAGTATCTGAGATGTTGAAATCATTTGATTAATTGATTGAAAGATGCAGCATAGAAACAGGCCCTTCGGCCCCTCGAGTCCAAGCTGACCATTGAGACCTGTTCACACTAGTTCCATGTTTACATTCCTTGCATACCAAGGGCAATTTACAGAGGCTGATGAACCTACAAAGCCACACAGCTTTGGGATGTGGGTGGACGTGCGGTCACCGGGCGAACGTGCAAACTCCACACAGACAGCACCCAAGGTCAGGTTTCAACCCGGGCATCTGGCACTGTGAGGTAGCAGTTCCACCAGCTGTTGACCTAAACTTTGATCCAAAAGATTGTCTTTGGGGAGTACTGCAGACACGAAGACCTTGTCTGCAGATGGACACAAAACACTGGAGTAACTCAGCGGGACAGGCAGCATCTCTGGAGAGAAGGAATGAGTCGTGTTGTATGCCAGCTCTAAGGCACTGTAGCCCTCCTCTGCGCACCAGAGTGCGCTCCCACCCCCTTCTGCAGAACATGATGACTTGCTGGTTCTCCTGCACACCCCCCCATCCACACTCTCCCACCTCCCTGATTTACAGTTACAGCCACTGTTGTGTGCTTCCTTCCCAAATGAACTTGGATGCCCTGCACAGAACCTTGACACACACACAGCTAAAAAACATTGTTCCACTCTTGATCAAAGTCAGAGGCGAGAAAGAAAATTAATTATCTCGCTGGCCTCCATCTCCCCGTGGGCCTTTGTTCCCTCTCGGGAGATTACAAAGATGCTTTGTATCCAAAAATGGAATCAAACACATTAACCTCCTCTGACTGGTGTTCCAGCCTGAAGGTTAATCATCGATTGCAATTGATATTTGGTTTGCACTTTAACAGAAGCAGGTAAAGCCATTCCCTACCCACAGGTTTGTTTTGTGGACTCTGCTGTGGGTCCGTTTTTCGTAGCCATTAGGACTGATGCCAGCAAACATATTCCAGGAGGTCATTTGATTCAGATGGTTATTGCTCTGGTGGCTCATTGCTAAATGGATCTGCTACCTTTGTTCTTATTTCGGGTGGAAGGCAGCTGAGCAGAGCTGCACATGTGTGCTTTTAAAACATGTTTGGTGTGCTGGTGGTGATAGAAGTACACGGGTCCCGTACGCCCTCTTTCAGACAGGTCGGACTGTTCATTGCCACACGTGCACCTGGCTCTTTCTTCCCTTGAAGGCTGCATGCTTTTGGTCCTCTCTGTACATCACTCCCGCACTTTCTTCCTCTTCGATTCACAATCTTCTCTGCAACCGTGACCATTTTTTAGAGATGCAGCACGGACACAGACCCATTTACTCAGCATCCTTTCACCCATTCATGCTCATTCGATATTATCCCACTTTCTCAACGATTCCCTGCACACATTTTACACGGGCCAATTCACCAACAGACCCCTGTGTCTTTGGGATGTGGGAGGAAACTGAAGCAGCCGGAGGAAACCCACGTGGGCTCAGAGAGAACTTGCAAACTCCATACAGACAGCGCACGAGGTCAGGATCGAACCTGGATTTCTGGTGCTGTGAGGCAACAGCTCTTTTCTTTCTCTCTGCATCCCCTCTTTACATCTTCCTGCCTCTACATTATCTCTTTCACTTCCTCTGTTGCATGCATATCTGGCTTGCCCCATCCCTTTTCCTCTTTTCCCTTTTCCCCACATTGTCTAACTTGCTACCTTTTCCTATTCTCCCTCTCTTGACTCCCCCCCACCCCTCACTGCCTGTCTTGATTCAGCAATGGCACTGAGTTGGGAGTTTGTTGGAATATTCCTTCGGTCCATTAGATACAAGAGAATGTGGTACGTGGATGTGGATCCAAAACAGTTGAGTCATGGAGCTGTACCGCACGGAAACTGGCTCTTCGACCCACCTTGTCCTTGCATTAGGCAAATCCCATTTGGCTGCATTTGGCCCACAGCCCTCTAAACCCTTCCAATCCGCATAGCTGTCCAAACATCAGAATTTAAAGTTTGGAAGGAAAGCTTGTTCAATTTCAGTACAAAAATTCAAACAGCTGGAGGAACTCACCAGGTCAGGATGTGCAGACATGGAGGGTCTGAAAAAGGATCCCGACCCGAAACGTCGTCTGTCCATTTCCCTCCACAGTTGCTGCCTGACCTACTGAGTTCCTCCAGCTGCTTTTTGGTTGCTCAGGGTTCCAGCAACTGCAGTCTCTTGTGTCTCCATCATTCGGTGCTGTTCTGCACAAACAATTCTGGGAGGCCTGGAGGTACCTATCAATGAACTAGACTTCAATATAGGGGATTACAATAAAAACGGTTGCAGATGATGCAAAGAATTGCCCCGCAAAGAATGCAATCCACTGCCTAAAGATGTTAATGGAACAGTTTCACGGGTAGAAAAGTGGCAAATGGAACAGGTCCAGAGTCACAAAGAACTGCATTTGCTGGAATCTGGTGCTGCAATCTGCTCGAGTAACTCAACACGTCAAGCATCATCTCCCCTCAGGTGACATGCAGCTAAATTAAACTACAGTTGAAGGGAAGGTCATAAGATTGTAAGTGATAGGAGCACAATAAGGCCATTCGGCCCATCAAGTCTACTCCGCCATTCAATCATGGCGGATTTATCATGTCTTCGAATGATCGCCCGTTCACCAGCGTGGTGTGGTTCAGATGAGCCACTGCCTCAGATATTTGTTTGCCTGCATGAAAAGAAAAGTTTTAATCTTTCTTAATCTCTTGCAATGAGCAATTAGAAGAGGTTTTGCAATGTGAGTACACTAGTAATCAAATCTCCCAATGAACATGCTCCCCCCCTACTATCTCACAAGTTTATGTTATAGGAGCAGAATTAGGCCATTCGGCCCATCAAGTCTACTGAGCCATTCAATTATGGCTGATCTATCTCACCCTCCTAACCCCTTCTCCTGCCTTCTCCCCATAAGCTCCAACACCCATACTAATCAAGAATCAAGAGTCTCGAAGGGTCGCGACCCGAAACGTTGTCCATTTCCTTCGCTCCATAGATGCTGCCGCACCCGCTGAGTTTCTCCAGCATTTTTGTCTACCTTCGATTTTCCAGCATCTGCAGTTCCTTCTTGAACAAGAATCTATCTATCTGCCTTAGATATATATACAGTATATCCACTGCCTTGGTCCCCAAGGCCTTCTGTGGCAATAAATTGCACACATTCACCACCCTCTGGCTAAAGAAATTCCTTCTCATCTCCTTCCTAAAGTAACGTCCATTGATTTTGAGGCTATGACGTCTGGTCCTAGACTCTCCCACTGGTGGAAACAAGGTGTAATTAATGGTAGTATACTGAAGAGTGTGGAGGGCTCAAATTTTCCCTGATCTGTGAAGGACGCAGAGCAGTTGATCAAGAAAGCTGACGGAATACTTTCTCATTTTGCCAAGGGAGAGAAGAGGTCATGCTGATTACTGTTTACAATACTGATCATTAAATTATGGCACAAGAGAGGGTAGAGAGAAGAATGGAAAGGGTTGCCAGGACTTGAACATTTTAGTTATGAGGAATGATTAAATAGGTTGGATATGTTTTCTTTGGAGCAGAGGAGGTTTAGGGGTTTTAAATAATGTACAGAGAGTAAATAGAGCGGATTGAAAGCCCAGATTCTCTCAACAGCCAAGCCAATTGCGTGGGGTGTTGGTTTTAGACTAATTGGTAGAATGATTAAAAAGGAATTGAGATCTTGTTTGTTCCTGTGAGCAGCGAAGAGCTTGAACTAATTGACTGAAGGGATGGTGCAGGCAGAAGGTGCGTAGATGAACATTTGATGTGCTGCACCTACATGGCTAAAGGCGCCTCTGAAAAGTGTGAATTTCTGATGACATTAGCACAGTGGGCCGAATGGCCTCCTTTGCGGCCGTAAGAGAAAACGAAGGGTCGCTTAAGTCATGTACTTGTACAGCACTGTGACTTGTGTTTGTCGTTCCATCTTGCTTGCATTGTGGATATTTATCTAATGTACAGATGCGCTTCCAGGCATTTGGCAGCTCCTATTCTGTTCCAGGTCTCCTAAATTGATCCCAGAAAGATTGTGGTTGGATCCTTGTATTGATATAGTTTATTATTCTACTCTATATTTCCTGGCCATATTATCGTGATGTATCTCCCCCTCCCCCCATCATGAAAGTAGAATTGGTGAGTAAACAGTCGACACTGCAGCTGAAACAGATGTTCCTTTAGGAAGAAGATGAGGAGGAATTTGAATAGTCAGAGGGTGGTGAATCTGTGGAATTCATTGCCACAGAAGGCTGTGGAGTCATAATTTTAAGGCAGGGATAGATAGATTTGTGATTAGTACGGGTGTCAAGGGTTATGGGGAGAAGGCAGGAGAATGGGATTAGGAGGGAGAGATAGATCAGCCATGATTGAATGACAGAGTACAATTGATGGGCCGAATGGAGTAATTCTGCTCCTATCACTTATGACCGTAAGATCTTATGAAATAGGAAATTTGACAAGTTGAGATATTGTAGTTCTAACGTACTCCAATATCATCTCTTGACCGATGAGGCATGATTTCACGGTTGGAAGCTGTCATCTTCAGACATGGTTGAAGGGCACAGAAAGATGTTGGGGCTATTTGACTGTAGGCTGACTATTGTGCAGGGTTAGATCCTGATCTCACGCATTGAATTTCACAAGGTGTAACTGGATAGTTATTAGGAACCTGAACAACAGCTGGTTTTATTCACCTCTTTTGGCCAATTCTAAATTTTTAGTTTAGTTTAGAGATACAGCGTGGGAACAGGCCCTTCGGCCCACCGAGTCCATGCCGACCAGCGATTCCCTGCACATTAACACACATTAACACTATCTACATACACTAGGGACAATTAACAATTTTACCAATCCAATTAATCCGCAAACCTGTAAGTCTTTGGAGTGTGGGTGGAAACCAGAGATCCTGGGGAAACCACATGCAGGTCACGTGGAGAACATACAAACTCCGTACAGACAGCACCTGTAGTCAGGATCGAACCTGGGTCTCTGTTGCTGTACGGCAGCAACTCTACCGCTGCACCACCGTGTCGCCTGATTGAGATAAGAGTTGGTCTTAGCATCGTATTCAACACAGACATTGTGAGCCTGTTCCTGTGCTGTGCTGTTCTATTGAAGATAGACACAAAATGCATGAGTTACTCAGCGGGTCAAATAGCATCTCTGGAGAAAATAGATGGGTGACTTTTTGGGCCAGAGCACTTCTTCAGGCTGAAAGATAGAGGTGGTGGGGAGGAGGTGGGGGGAGGGGGTAGGGGTGTACTATTCTATGCTCTATGAGATCCGCTAATGCAAATGGGGTTTGGAAAATAAAAATGTAGTCTGGGTACTGATCCAAAGAACCATAGACAAAATACAAAATACAAAATTAGAATAAAGGGGAGGCCATGTAAGACTGAGGTGAGAAAAAACCTTTTCACCCAGAGAGTTGTGAATTTGTGGAATTCTCTGCCACAGAGGGCAGTGGAGGCCAAATCATTGGATGGATTGAAGAGAGAGTTAGATAGAGCTCTAGGGGCTAGTGGAATCAAGGGATATGGGGAGAAGACAGGCAAGGGTTATTGATTGGGGATGATCAGCCATGATCACAACGAATGGCGGTCCTGGCTCGAAGGGCCGAATGGCCTCCTCCTGCACCTATTGTCTATGTTTCTATATATTGTGTCTGATGGCAAAGCCAATGGAATGGAATACTTTATTGGCACATTGAAATTCTTTGCTTGCATACTTAAGTTATACAAATAACGGCCACCTACGGCAGTGACAAAGTTACAAAGTACGCCGGCTCCTCATTTCTTCTTCCCTCCCCCCCCCCCCCCCCCCCCCACAGCGGTTCCCCCCACGCCGGGACCTCCATTGTTCACCCCCCCTCCAATGCGCTACTGTTGCCATGGACATTTCGGATCTGTGTGGGTGCATGTACAAGGGATTGTCACAAGCAATGCTGCTTCTTGAAGGGGACAGGGTGAAGCTGATAGAAATATGTTGATGCTTTGTGCATAAATATCTCAGCACTCTCTGCCTCTCACAATATCCCCAGGATTGATTGCACATCTTTGAAGTGGATTTAGGTCCCTTGAACGGATGAAGATTAATCAAACAGCAACATTCTAGGGATTAAATGGATAATGCAGGAATGAAAGGGATACTCCAGGGAAGAGTCCAGCAATCGTGAGCCTTCACATGCGCAGCATAAAATCAGAAGTGATTGCCTTTCTTTCGTACTGTAACTCTCTTGAATTTCTCACCATTGCCAGGTTCCCAAGCTGATTCAGGGCAGGGTTACATAAGATAGACTCAAAAAGCTGGAGTAACTCAGCGGGACAGGCAGCATCTCTGGAGAGAAGGAATGGGTGACGTTTCGGGTCGAGACCCTTCTTCAGACCTGAAATGTCACCCATTTCTTCCCTCCAGAGATGCTGCCTGACCCGCTGAGTTACTCCAGGTTTTTGTGTCTATTTTAGGTTTAAACCAGCATCTGTAGTTCCTTCCTACACATGGTTACATAACGTTGCTACACAAGCCTGTGCTGAAACCAGAATTTATCAGCTTGCAGGGAGCTGTGCTGTTTGATTATGTGCCCACTTGCGCTGGTTGTATGAAATGTCCAATTTCTCTTGGCCCTATATCTTTAACTAAAGGGGCTGTCCCACTTGGGTGACCTAATTGGCGAGTTTAGAAGAGTTTGAAAAATGACATGTTGAAGATCTCTTTCGACTATGTAGAAGACCAGCTTCGACTAGCTACTACTAACTTCGGGGAAATTGGACACTGAATAGTCGAGAGTGAAGACGATCTCTTTCGACCTCCCTTTGACTATGATGAAGACTATCTACGACTACCTTCGACTACCCTCGATTACCTACGACTAACATTCCGACCTACTACGACTAAACCTACGAGTAAAAAAAGTATCAATTTTTTCCACCGTGATCTCTTTTTTTACTCGTGGGCATTTTTCAACTCTGAAAAAAACTCCGCGACCTAGCTGAGGCCGCGAGTACGTGAAGACCACTCTCGAGCATGAAGGAGAGTTACGAAGACCTCCTACGACCTCGTGCCAACCATGCTGTAAGCATGAGTCGAGGGCAAACTCACCAGAACTCGCGGATTAGGTTGCTCAAGTGGGACAGGCACTTTAGATGACTTTGGTCTGCTTTAGCCTGTAACTTTGGAGCACAATTATGATTGCATATAATTGAAAGATTAATTGGCAGTGCTTTTAAAGTATACCGGTTGCATTTCTTGGACTTCACGAAACAGTTGTTCATGCCACATTGCACACACCAACAGAAATGACGTCTTATAGAGAATGAGGTCGGATATGCCATCAAAGGGAGATCGTCTCGTGCCGAGACGGCAACAGAAATGCCGGAAGCACTCAGCAGACCTGCAGCATCTGTGGAAGGAGAAGCAGAGTCAACGCCTCACATCCTTTGTCTGGCCTGCGAAGAGCCTCGGACCTCAAAAGTTAACTCTGTTTTTCTTACTGCGGACGCTGTCTAACTTGCTGGGTCTTTCCAGCATTATTTCAGATTTACAGCATCTGCAGTTTAAAAAAAAATATATTTCAACATTATTTTGGGAGATTCCCTCAACTCTCAACACAGTTATCTGTCTTCATTCTTTAAAATATGTCTCTGCAGCTCCAACTTTCATTTGGTCCACACCCTCAATTAGTCTTGTTTCAAGTGTGCAGTAAGGAACTGCAGATGCTGGTTTAAACCGAAGATAGACACAAAAAGCTGGAGTAACTCAGCAGAACAGGCAGCATCTCTGGAGAGAAGGAATGGCTGACGTTTCGGGTCGAGAACCTTCTTCAAGAGGGTTGATTCTCATTTAAAGGGGATTAAAGGGGATTCTCATTTACAGTTACACGATCCCCTTTACAAGCTCAAGTCTCCAAAGAGTTGCGAAGCCTATTATTTACAGCAGGGAGGGAGGTGGGCAAGAAACTCTGCACCGGTTAACCCTTTAGGTGCCAATGTTTACCGTCCCTTCTCCTTTTGCCGTTGATTCCTAACGCAACCCAGGCCACCCAACAACCTCCACAACGATGGAACTGATCATGCCTACCAAGCACACACACAAAAAGCTGGAGTAACTCAGCGGGACAGGCAGCATCTCTGGAGAGAAGGAATGGGTGACGTTTCGGATTGAGACCCTTCTTCAGACCCGAAACGTCACCCATTCCTTCTCTCCAGAAATGCTGCCCGTCCCGCTGAGTTACTCCAGCATTTAGTGTCTATTCTCAGTTGACTTTCCATTGTAACATTGAAAGAATAGAGCAGCAGGTGGTATGAATTTATGTTTATTTTCTTTGGAGTTGAGAAGAATGAGGAGTGATCTTGAATATAAGGGGTCCCAAGGAGTCATGGCAGAGTAGATGTTGAGATGTTTCCACTGGTGGTGGAGCTTTGAACAAGAGAACATAATTACCAGATTAAAAGAGCACCTTTAATACTGATAGGCACAACATTTTGGAGTAACTCCTCAGTCCAAAGACCCGAGACATCGCCAATCCATTTTCTCCAGAGATGCTGCCTGACCCGCTGAGTTACTCCAATATTGGGTGTCTATCTTTGGTATAAATCAGCATTCCTTTTTATTACATTCCTTTAAAACTGAAGTGTGTTGGAACTTCTCTCCTGGGACGTTGAATCACAGGCATTCACTATCCAGGAGGGTTGTGGATACAAGATCCATGTGGGTATTGAGAGAGGAGGTAGGTCTTTATCATTATCGAACATATGGAATTGAGAACCTTGCGGGACTGTCCCAGAAGAAGGGATGAGACCTGTCATGGTCATTTTGAAGGGTGAGGCTGGAATGAGAGGCTCATTCCTTTCGAATGCACCGTTATCTGATGAACTGCAGCCCATCTGGAACATGAAGAATCTTAAGCCATAATTGTGAAGGACAGAAAATGAGTTATTGCTGGCACCATGGCCGATGATTATCCAATCACTCTTATCACTAAAATAGAATGACAGGTCATGATCACATTGCTATTTGTGGGAGGTTGCAGTTGGCAAATTGAATGGATCGTTGCACGTTCCTTTCACAAGTTCACAAGTTATAGGAGTAGAATTAGGCCATTCGGCCCATCGAGTCCGCTCCGCCATCCAATCATGGCTCCAAATACCATTTTCCTGCCTTCTACCCAGAACCCTTGACGCTCGTTCTAATCAAGAATTTGTCTCTCTCTGCCATAAAAATATTCACTGACTTGGCCTCCACAGGCCTCTGTGGCAACGAGTTCCACAGATTAACTACCCTCTGACTAAAGAAGTTCCTCCTCACCTTTCTAAAAGAGCATCCTTTAATTCTGAGGCTTTACAACGGTGACTGCGGTAAAAAGACTAGCTCGTGGGCTGAGCAATAGAAATTGGCCTCCAGACACACATGGCACACCCTCTCTTTCTACCTGCTGCTGCTTCCTGTCGTCCGTTGCTTTGTCCGCTCCCCTCTCGATCATCTCCGCCTCCTCCTTCTCCTGTCGCTCTGTCCACTGAACTGCTTCCGTTTCCCCCTCCCTCCCTCCACTGCCGCCTCCTCCTCCTCGCCCCCCCCCCCCCCGGAGTCGTCAGTGGTCTGAAGAAAGCACTGTTCCCAGGGGCTACAACGTGAGCTACAACAACAACCATGTCACCGGACTGTGTAGTTGTATCAACACCTATTTTTAAGGTGAAACCACATAATGTGCTGGAGTAACTCAGCAGACTGAATCAGTCTGAAGAATCGTCCCGATATCACCTATTTATGTTCTCCAGAGATGCAGCCTGACCCACTGAGGTACTCCGGTACTTTTGTGCACTCTGTGTATGAACCACCATCTGCAGTTCTTTGTCACGTGTACCGAGGTACAGTGAATAGCAGACAGACAATACCTGATTCCAATCGAACCATTCACAGTGTACACATGACAAAGGAAATAACGTTTAGTGCAAGATAAAGCCAGTAAAATCCAATCAAAGATAGTCCGAGGGTCTCCAGTGAGGTAGATGGTAGTTCAGAACTGCTGTCTAGTTGTTGGTAGGATTGCCCAGTTGCCTGATAACAGCTGGGAAGAAACTGTCCCTGAATCCGATGGTGCGTGGTTTTACACTTCAATACCTTTTGCCTGATGGGAGAGGGGTGAAGAGGGAGTGGCCAGGGTGCGAATTATCCTTGATTATGCTGCTGGCTTTGCCGAGGCAGCATAAATGGAGTCAATGGAAGGGAGATTGGTTTGTGTGATGGTCTGGGCTGTGTCCACAATTCTCTGCAATTTCTCCAGGTCTTGTATGGAGCTAAAAAATACTTTCTACTGTGCATCTGTATTATTTATTTTTTAATTAACATTATACTTATGGGCGCCTTTCAAAGACTCTCAAGGACGCCTTACAAAATTTAATAATCAGATTACAAAACATATAAGCAGAATAAAACAAGAAACAAAAAATAGTAGGGACAAAACACAATTCAAAGAGAGAGCAGCGGCAACTAAACACGCCAGCGTTCACTCTCCCTTCTGTAGAAGTTGGTGAGAGTTGTTGAGGACATGCTGAACTTCCTAACTGTATGTTGTAAGTTTCAACTACATGCAATGATAATATATACACTCTGTTATAGCAGACAATCGGCAATAAAGGACACCATTCCTCCCCCCCTATGGTCCGTTACAACGAGGGTTTACTGATACTTTCTCATGATGCCCACTGATGGTGCAGGAGGTGGCTACAATGTTGGATGGGCAGTAGCTGAGAGTAGAGGGGAGATCCTTCTGAAACCCATTGACATAAAGCAAAATTCAGGAGCTTTCATATTATCATTGCATCAATGTTGGCCTAATGAGACACCGACATACATGTGCTTGGTGTCTCCGAGTACCTTGAATTACTATAGTTGACCTGGCAAATTTTGTGCGTTTTAATAGTTGCTTTAACTCTGTGGAACTGTCCACTATACAAATCAGTACACGTGTATGTTGGGTAGGAAGGACCTGCAGACGCTGCTTTAAATCGAAGATAGACACAAAAAGCTGGAGTAATCTCTGGAGATTTCAACAGAGATGCTGCCTGTCCCGCTGAGTTACTCCAGCGTTTTGCGTCTACCTTTGGTTTAAACCAGCGCCTGGTACTCGGAGACACCAAGGACATGTATGTCGGTGTCTCATTAGGCCGACATTTATGCAATGATAAAATGAAAGCACCTGAATTTTGCTTTATATCAATGGGTTTCAGAAGGATCTCCCCTCTACTCTCAGCCTCCAGGAGCTCAAAGACGCTTCATCAAGTACATGGTATAGATTGTGCAATATTGCTGAGAAAATTGAAAATTGACAGGGGGATGGCAACAAACAAAAGTAAACCGAGATGCGGCAATCAAGGATGACTCATTGTGATCTGTTTTAGATCATTATTGCTCGTTATGCCTGTGGTGGCATGGAACAGGGTGCCAGCAGTTTCCAGCATGTTAACCAATTTGCTGATGACACACCGTGTGTGGCTGGAGCGTAGAAAGAAGATTAGCGGTAATTTGTTTGGTTTAGAGGTCTTAAGCATACTGGCTGAGTAATAAGAGACAGTTTCATGTGGATGTAAAAATAAGAGAATGCATAAGAAAACGGTAACAGTCTGCAGGTTTAGTTTATACATATACGGCGTGGAAACAGGCCCTTCGGCCCACCGAGTCCACACCGACCAGTGTTCACCCGATACACCAACACCATCCTACACACTAGGGACAATTTGCAATTTTTACTGAAGCCAATTAACCTTTTATTTTGAATGGTGCCAAAGTTGTGGCAAGTGTGCATTGGTGGTTGTGCAAAAGAATTTCACTGTGCTGTGCACATGTGACAATAAAGAAGCGTTGACGCATTGAACTGAGTCCATGTTCACCATCGATCACCCATTCACTCTAGTTCTGTTATCCCACTTTCTCATCCACTCCCTACATACTGGGGACAATTTTATAGAGGACAATTAGCCGACAAATCGCACATCTTTGGAATGTGGGAGGAAACTGGAGCACCCGGAGGAAACCCATGTGGTCACGGGGAGGGTGTGTAACCACCACACCGATAGCAGCCGAGGTCAGGATCGAACCCGGGTCGCTGGCACTGCGAGGCAGTAGCTCTATCAGCTGCGCCACTGTATGGCCCAACTGTGCTGTTAGTGTTCCTCCTCAATACATATCCATCAAACTGTACGATAGATCATCTGTTCATTATCTCACAAGTGTACCACCAGTATCTCACTAATGGTACACTACATACCAGTGTACAATTGGATACCACATTGACTAATTTTACAACAATTACACTTCATAAGTTCTTCTGTGGTCCTGTGCAAAATTGTTTGATGCAGAATGTTGCTACTAAATTGATCACTGTCAAATAGAATTACTTAGGGTAATTTTGATTGCCATACTAAAGAAAAAAGTAAAATATTACAATTTAATCTTCTCCCCATTATTTCTTAATGGACCTTTGCATAAGTCTGCATCTATAATGCCCATTGGTGTAAATACGCTCTTCTCAAGCTTACCCCCCAGTCTAGTTCAGTCAAAAACCACTGAGTCAAGCACTGGAACAACTAATCTTTATTTTTGGATTGCACAACAAATTCCACTATACGATACTTAAAGCACCGCGAGTTCCATCCTTGTATCTGCCTGGCCAAGCCCTTCAGCCTCGTGCAAGCAGAAACATTCCAAAAGGTCACGCAGTCCCAAGCGTTCTTCCAGAAGATCGGCAAAGGACCTCGTGGGGGTTCCTTTTTATAGGTTCCCGAACCTTGAGGGGCTGAACTACATAAGGGTGGTCTCTTTACAATCCAATCAAAAATATTAATGACATCAGTATATTATAGGCAGTTCCCCAAACCAATA
The DNA here is from genome assembly GCF_010909765.2 of Amblyraja radiata. Taxonomy (NCBI): domain Eukaryota; kingdom Metazoa; phylum Chordata; class Chondrichthyes; order Rajiformes; family Rajidae; genus Amblyraja; species Amblyraja radiata. The sequence goes on along the minus strand of NC_045964.1, from coordinate 11,058,846 downwards.
ATAGAGTCTCCCATACATTGTTTCAGGAGAAGCTTCTGGAAGAAGCTAACTTAACTTGAATAATGCAACATTTACCCTGGAATTCAAAATAACCTGCCAGGGCTTAACACTTTGGCCAATCAACAAACAGCAGCGTAACTGTCTCACAACTTTACGTACAATTAGTTTGCAGTAATCCAATCACATCAATGCATTAAAGTTTGTTTGCAGAGTTTTTATACATTTTATCAATTAAGAGGAAATGAGGAGAACACCTGGATCTCTTACCATCCTGCATATCAATCCTGGCTTAGACTGGCTGGCGCCATTCACAGCCTGTAAATTTCCACTGACAAAGGTTAAGCAATTCTGACAAATGCAGGGATCCTCCATTTTATGGTGTCTTTAATTTGGTCAATATTAACATTGGTAAGATTGATCCCATCCACATGAGTCGTACACATTTATCCACATGAGTTGTACTGTTTTCTTCCATGTAAATGCATGATTTTTTCTACTGCCATTATGTTGTATCTACCAAGTACTGCTATTTCAGCTCCCCTTTAATACCTTTTCCAAATATGTAATATCCACCATTGTTTCTCTCCCAGTTATGATTTTTCTGTAAATATGTCTCGGTAATCCCCACCATGTTTGTTTCTTCCCAATGCACATTTCAATCCAGCCCTGTTTTGCACACGCACACACATTACTATACAGACAGTTTCAAATATTTTACCAGGATTTCCTCTCACTTTATGGTTAACTATCTTTTTAGACTCCTTTAACTCTCTTTGCACTCTTGCCATTAACACCCTCCCTTAGTTTATTCTTTGCTGGTCTCTTTTTAGGCTGTTTACCTTTTGCCATTTTGTGCTGGTTTTGAAGCCTTTGCCACTTCTATATTGACCCTGTTTTCTAAGAGGTGGGTCCAATTCCATGACAACAGTGCCATCAGTCGTTCCTGTCCCACACCTTGGTCCTGTGATCCATAAGAAGGACTTTCCTTTTTCTGGACCACACTTTTAATATTAATTCTTCCACTTTGTCTGCGCTCAGTCAATAACTCAGAAGTTATTACCCTCTTAGAACCTTGCTCCAGGCACTTGTTCATCAGGGCAGCATGGTGGCGCAGTGTAGAGTAGCTGCTTTACAGTGCAGAGACATGGGTTTGATCTTAAACAATGGGTGCTGTCTGTACGGAGTTTGTATGTTCTCCCCGTGACCGCGTGGGCTTTCTCCGGCTGCTCTGATTTCCTCCCACACTCCAAAGACATAAAAGTTTGTAGATTAATTGGATTTAATAAAATTGTAAATTGCCCCTAGTGTTAGCGTTTGTGGGGTGATTGCTGGTCGGCGCTGACTTGGTGGGCCGAAGGGCCTGTTTCCACTGGCTGTATCTCTAAAGTAAGGACCTCCCAATATCTGGCTGTGTTATATATACCTAAATGGATCATGAGGGTCAGATTCACTAAATCTCTTTCCAGGTTTGGCTTCAAGCTTCATGAAATATCTTCTATGTTGGCACTGGGTAGAAATATACCCATCGGGATTCTCATTCTTGGCCACAGAGGACACTTTTACTTCCCCTAATCATGGAGTTCTCTATCTTTACTCATTCAACTCTAACCACTTTGCCCACCACTGCCCTTTGAGCTGCAGTGCCTTGAACTGTGAGGCACTATATACTACCAGATAATAGCTGCAGAAACTATTTACAAATATTTATGTTGCTATAAACCCACCGTAAAATTTGGGGGGGGGGGGGGGGAGGCGGGTTGCACATGAGACTGAGGGCAGAACTTATATTTGCAGTGTTTTCGTTGACAAGAGTTCAGAAGGGTTACAATAATGATCTAAAACCTCTGGGGACCAAAGCAGGATTATTTGGCTGGTGAGGCTGTCATTAGTAACTACCCACATCTTGTGTGCAGTTTGCCTGAAAAGTGGTCGCAAGTTGCAAGCAAGCCTGTCATTTCTCCTGAGATGCTCCCTATGAATCCCTCCGAGTTCATTTTTTGCATTGCACGCCGCTAAGTGAGCAGCATGTCAGAGCATAAAGCTGAGCTCAATATAATAGGTCGTCATGAATGCGATTCTGTCAGGAAGGGGAAGCAACGACAGTTTGAGCAGAAGAAATATTAGGCAAGTGAGATTTTCAAATAATGAGGGAAAAACAACAGTATCAATAGATATTGTTTTCTCGCATTAGCCAATTGATTTTGAGTCGGGGGTGGGGGTGGGGGAGGGGGTGAAATGAGATGGCGACCATTGTGGACATTTGACTGACCACTTTGGTCACGCATCACCCCTGCAGCACTGATGCAATTTCTGCATCGTGGGAATTGCACCATTTATCTCAGGGCGCTGCATTTGGAGCATTGCACTGGAGGGTTGGACTATGTTCTTTGTCACTGGACACTGTTAGCCTAGTGTGGTCTACCTAGCCCAGGGCTGACCTGTGATACCTGACAGATTACCATTAATATTGGAAGGGCACCCCACCCACATGATATTCATTCACAAGTTCCAGTTCCGTGCTCTCTTTCCCATTCCCATACTACAGGTCCAATTGTGCCTTTAATTGGTGGCCATACTGATTTAGGCTCCAAAGTGATGCAAAAGTGAATCCCTGGACCTTTTAAGCAAAGATGGAGAAAAACTGCAGTAACCTTCTGCCAAAGTAAGCTGCTTTATTACGTACAATGGATCATGATGAATTATTATATTTAGGTCAAATCAAACAGTGTTCATAAATTCATAAGTGATAGCAGGAGAATTTGGCCATTCGGCCCATCAAGTCTGCTCCGCCATCCAATCATGCTGATCTACAGTATCTCTCCCTCCTAACCCCATTCCCCTGCCTTCTCCCCATAACCCCTGACACCCGTACCAATCAAGAATCTATCTATCTCTGCCTTAAAAATACCCATTGACTTGGCCTCCACTGCCTTCTGTGGCAATAAATTCCACAGATTCATCACCCTTTGACGAAATAAATTCCTCCTCATCTGCTTCCTAAAGGAATTCTCAGAATATTCCCATTTCCCCCAAACTAATTAACATCCTTTAAGCAACATTTTTTGTGTGTGCTGAAATGCAGGACAGATATCATTCAACAGGAAAGGGTGCAAAAAAGATTTACGAGGAGGTTGAGGGGTGACCTTAGATAAGGTGTATAGCTACAGACCTTTCCCCCAGAGGGGGGCAGTGTAAAACTAGAGAAACTAGAGGGCATATATTTAACTCTGGAGTTTGTTGTTTATTTCTGCTGAGGTTTTGCGCTCAACCTTAGAGTCATCAACTGCAAAAAGTGATCATATCAGAGGACGTGGAACGGGGAGGGGGGGGTGATTTCATATTGTCAAAGGAACTGAAGGTGACATGAGGAATAATTTGTTATTGAGCTGGTGGAGAGGATCTGGAATGCATTGCCAGTGGGACTCGTGGAGACAATTGTGGCATTCAAAGGCAAACTCGTTAAGTACTTGAAAGGAAACATTCGACCCTGAGTGTGGAGTTGGCTGCATTGTTTTTCATTGAGCAGGCGAACAAGCTCGATGGGCTGAATGGCCTTCTCCAGTTCTACAGTATTCCTGCATTCAGCCTGTAAAGGTTATGCCGTTGGTCTGATTTCCTCCACAAACTTTTTAAGATTCTCAAGTAAATATCAAATACCCTTTTGAATTTTATGATTGAAGCTGCTTCCACCTGTTCAGCGAGTGCTTTCCAGCGCATCACAAAAGTACTCTTCATGGCTACTTTTCCATTGATCTTAACTTTGTCTAACCAGAGGCGACAAAGTTAAGATCAATGGAAAAGTAGCCATGAAGAGTACTTTTGTGATGCGCTGGAAAGCACTCGCTGAACAGGTGGAAGCAGCTTCAATCATAAAATTCAAAAGGGTATTTGATATTTACTTCCTGTTGGTGGAAAGTGTCTCCTAGTTACTCATCATTGTGTGAAAGTCTTACCTGCAAACCCCAAGCAAATTTAACGCCTTCAAAATATGCTGAGATTCTATGGGTCTGCAGAGTTCTCCAGGGGTTGATAGATGCAGTCAACATAGAAACAAGGTGCAGCAGGCCATTCAGCCCTTCAAGCCAGCACTGCCATCCAATATGATCATGGCTGATCATCCAAAATCAGTGCCCCGTTCCTGATTTTTCCCTCAATTGCCTTGATTCTATTAGCCCTTAGTGCTTTATCTAACTCTCTCTTGAAAACATCCAGTGAATTGGCCTCCACTGCCTTCTGTGGCAGAGAATTTCACAGATTCACAACTCTCTGGGTGAAAACGTTTTTCCTCATATCAGTCCTAAATGGCCTATCCCTTATTCTTAAACTGTTGATTGCCAAGCTTTTGCGAAGGGCTAATCAGGACTTACACTGGTCCCATGCATGGTCTCATCGCTTCGCTGGCTGTTTGTTGAGTACAACCGTGGCCATGCTACTGACCAGAGGGGGGCGTTACTATCCACTGCCCTGTACACTGGATAGCAACTGGACTGGATGTTGTTACTCCACTGCTGAAGCAGAGCACTCCATGTTTCCAACCGAGACTGCTAGTTCAGTCAAGGGTAGAGTTTAGTCCAGGGGGGCTCTGCCCACTGGAACTCTTTAAACAGTTGATTAATGTTCCCGAACCTTGTTCCCATCTTTGTTTATTGACCGTTCTGAAGAGGTTTTTACTTATGATCACCCTTGTGAAACAAAGACCAGCCAAGCATTACATTATTTTTTAAATCATTGGTGTTTTTAAGAGACTTTAAGTGGATTGAACTTAGCGAAAAGGGTTTGGATGTTTTTTTGTTGTATTTTTTGGAATAGTTTGCTGTTGACTCACATAAGTATGGGAGAGAGACTCGGCCCAAAGCCCACTGAGCAGAACTGGCTTGAGATGGACTTGTGGGAAGTGAATAGTGTAACATTCTTATTTTTAATTAACAACTTTGTTGCTTAAGTTCACATAATGCGCCGATTACTTTTTAATTAAAATGTCTCTTTTTATAAGACATCTTTGCGAATTAACAAGCAAATGTTCCCTGCTGCTTCCTCCAGCATTAAACAGACTTGCAGTTTTGAGTGCGAGCTCAGTGTGTGTCTCGATGGATTTGGCCGTGTTAGAGCTGTTTTTCTGGGCACCGATTCAATAAGTCTTGACCCTTTCGTACATTGATAGTCAGTTCATTTTGATAAAAAACATCACAAATGCAAAAATTGTTGTCATGGCTTTGGAGAGTGCAGAGGGGAGCTTACTGGAAAGGTGCACTGACATGGGGCTTTGTCTGAGGAATGGGATAGAAACATAGAACATAGAAACATAGAAAATAGGTGCAGGAGGAGGCCATACGGTCCTTCGAGCCAGCACCGCCATTCATTGTGATCATGGCTGATCGTTCCCGATCAATAACCCGTGCCTGCCTTCTCCCCATATCCCTTGATTCTACTAGCCGCTAGAGCTCTATCTGACTCTCTCTTAAATCCATCCAGTGACTTGGCCTCCACTGCCCTCTGTGGCAGGGAATTCCACAAATTCACAACTCTCTGGGTGAAAAAGTTTTTTCTCACCTCAGTCTTAAATGGCCTCTCCTTTATTCTAAGACTGTGGCCCCTGGTTCTGGACTTGCCCAACATTGGGAACATTTTTCCTGCAACTAGCTTGTCCAGTCCTTTTATAATTTTATATGTTTCTATAAGGCCCCCCCTCATCCTAAAATCCAGTGAATACAAGCCTAGTCTTTTCAATCTTTCCTCATATGGCAGTCCCGCCATCCCAGGGATCAATCTCGTGAACCTACGCTGCACTGCCTCAATCACAAGGATGTCCTTCCTCAAATTAGACCAAAACTGTACACAATACTCCAGATGTGGCCTTACCAGAGCCCTATACAACTGATCATTTGGAAAGTTATTTCAGACTCGGGTGTTGATTGCATTTTTTGGTTGGGCAGTTGGAGGTGGGAAGGGAGAGGTGAGGTGGTCAGTTGGATTTTTTCCTTTCGAACATGGCTTCTTGCATTGGGTCCATTCATGTTTATCAAGTGGTCATCTTTATGCTTGAGTGCAGTGGATGAGTGAAGGACATTGCAATCAAGCCCAATCTTCTCATATCCCATTTCCAGCAACTTGGATAGTAATCAGTGTGGAACGACCATTATCTTCCACATCTCCAGCCACTCCTAATGCAGTATTGCCTCTCTTATCCATAGTGGATGTTAGTTTGCTATGTTTTCAGTTTTCAGTATTAGTTTTAGAGATATAGTGCGGACACAGGCCCTTTAGCCCACCGAGTCCACGTTGACCAGCGATCCCCGTGCACTAACACTATACTACACACAGACACGCACACTAGGGACCATTTCCAATCTTTACCAAAGCCAAACCTGTACACCGTTCAGAAGTATGATAATGGAGGGGAAGAACCTGTTCCTGAATCTGGCGATGCGTGCTTTCAAGATTCAATACCTTCTGCTGGATGGGAGCAAAGAGAAGATGGAATGACCGGGGTGGGACAAGTCCTTGATTATCTTGGCTGCTTTTGAGGCAGCATGAAGTATAGATGGAGTCAATACTGGGAAGTCTGGTCTGTGAGATGGATTGGGCTACAATTACTCTCTGCAATTTCTTGCCGTCGATATGATACAATATGATAGAAGTTTATTTATCCCAGGAGGGAGATTGGTCTGCCAACAGTCCTAAAACATTCTTGGGCAGAGCTGTTCCCAAACCAAGCTTGAAGCAAACTAACGGTATGCTTTCTATGGTGCATCTGTAGAAGTTTGTAAGAGTTACTGGAGACATACTAAATGTCTGCAGTCGCCTCAGGAAGTAGAGGTGTTGGTGTGCATTGTTCTCTTTCGCATCACTGCGGTTGGTCCACGACAGGTCATTGGTAATATTAATTCCAAGAAGCTTTAAGCTCTCAACCATTTGCACATCCACACCATTGATGCTGGTTGGGGCTTGTTCTCCACCATGCTTCCTGTAGTCAACAACTAGCTCCTTTGTCTTGCAGACATTGAGGGACAGGTTATTGCCCTGACACCATGGCACCATGTTATTGTCCAGACATCATCATTCTCTAGCTCCTTCCTGTTCTCCATCTTGTGATTGTTGGTGATCCAGCCCGCCAAGCAACCTAGTAGATTAAGTTAGAACCAAATCGGGCCGTATATTTGACATTTCCTTCTGTATTTCCCTTCATGTCAATATTGCCTAAGAAGCACTTGGGGAAATATGTGAGTATGATTTGCTTAATAAATTCAATCTTTCTTTGATCACTTTTTGAAGGGCACTTTCTTATCAGTGAAGCACACTGGTCCACTTTTCTTTTGCTTGATTCATTTCTTTACAGAGTCATCCTATGCCAGATTACCCTCGAAATAGCAACTTGTCACTGGGTATGGACAGTAAATATGGACAGTAGCCAGGCTAACATGAGTCATTCTTTCATAATTAAACAACCCTCACAATTTTATTCTTGCTGGCTCTTAATTTTCCTCACTCTGTGTCTGAGGCACATCTGTTACAGTGGACGGCCATCTTAAATACAAAGAGTTAGGAGCTCAAAAGAAGATTGAACCTGTGATTAGTGGTGTGCTGCAGGGATCAGCACTGGGTCCCCTGTTGTTTGTCATCTATATAATTAAAAGTCTCATTTTGACCACTTCCTGTCTGCGCTGTATATTGATTTTAGAAAAAACGCTACCACATATCGCTATGATTTTTGGTCATCTTACTCACAGTCCTCCTCCGCTGAGCAGGCCGCGAGGATTTTTCCCATCAATGAAAAATAAAAAAGTTATGAGTGTTTAAAAAACCTTGAGATCCTCTCGCCTGTCAATCACCGCGATGAAGGTAATGCCCCCTCCGGTAGGAGGGGGGGGGGGGCAGGACTATAAACCCCGGATGCCTGGACGTAACTCAGTCACTCCTCAAGATTGTGAGGGAGAGGCCACGACTCTCATTCTAAGCTGTGAATCAACTGAACTGTGAGTCTGCAATGTACTTGCAATAAATGATCTGTTAGCCCTTAATGACAATGCCATGTTGTTTGGCCTGCTGCCCTGCCTGTGCTTGAAACTACAATGCTCTATTAGGTCCGACTGTGTTTGGAAGGAATAAATGCTTTATTAGGTCCGACTGTGTTTGGTTCAAAAGTCCCGCTCATTTCTGACTGATTGCGTAATTTCCGGTGAGTGCAGAGGTCGCGCTGATTGTGTGCGCGTGCATGCGTGCGTTTTAATAATAATAATTAATAAATACTTTATTGATCCCCTCAGGGAAATTCAGATGTCCAGAAGCTCCCAATCAACAAACCCACAGATTCAAAACGAACGCAGACAGAAAATACATAAAATACAATGTGGACACTACCTGAGAGCAATAAATACTTAAAAAGACCAATAATTAACAGTTAAAAATTAATAATTGCAAAATGCATCCCCCTACAGCCTAGCGGTCCGAATTATAAAATCTAATGGCTGCAGGGGTGAAGGATCTCCTGAACCGCTCCGTTCTACAGGGCAGGGAGAGGAGCCGGTTGTTGTTCCGAGTGCTCTTTTGACTCTCCAGAATTATATGGAGGGGATGCCCGGGGTTTTTCAGGATGACCTGCACCTTGTGCCTCATACGCCTCTCAAGCACCTCCATCCCAGAGTCTACTCTCCCCTCCAGCACTGAGCTAGCTCGATTAACCAGTTTGACCAGCTTCCTATTGTTTTTTGCACTAATGCTGTTGCCCCAGCAGACAACAGCGTAGAAAATAACGCTTGCAACCACTGTGTTGTAAAACATGTGCAGCATATCCTTACACACATTGAAGGATTTGAGCCTTCTGAGGAAAAAGAGTCTACTCTGGCCTTTTTTGTAGAGGGAGTCAGAGTTGACAGACCAGTCCAGTTTGTTGTCAAGGTGCACTCCAAGGTATTTATATGTATGCACCACCTCAATGTCAGCCCCTGCAGCGTTGACCGGCTGAAGGGGGAGCTTGGACCTGCCAAAGTTAACCACCATCTCTTTAGTCTTTGTAGTGTTCAGGGTGAGACAGTTCTCTTCACTCCAGGCACAAAAGGCACTGGTCAAGTTCCTGTATTCCTCCTCCTGCCCGTTCCTTACACATGCCACAATCGCTGTATCATCTGAGTATTTCTGTACGTGGCATGTGTCAGACTTATAGTTAAAGTCTGCTGTGTACAGGGTGAAGAGGAACGGGGCCAGAACCGTTCCCTGTGGGGCTCCAACATTGCACACCACTGTGCCAGAGACACTGTCCCCCAGCTTGACAAACTGTGGTCGAGCCGTCAGGTAGTCGTGTATCCAGGAGATAAATGTGGAATCCACCCCCATCTTCTTAAGCTTGTCATTCAGAATCAGGGGTTGGATGGTGTTGAACGCACTTGAAAAGTCGAAGAACATAATCCTCACATAGCCACCGGGTTTGTGTGTGTGTGTGTGTGTGTGTGTGCGCGTGCGTGCGTGTGTGCTTACTCAGTGACTGAGCTGCCAACTCAAGAATCCATTAGGTCCACAATGTCCATACAAGCCCTGTGGAAACCAGTCCCTTCGTCCCACAACACCATGCTAGCGTTTCAGAAAGCCCCCCCCTCCCCACTGACCAGCAATATTGGAATTGATGGAGAGGTGGAATATTGCATTGTGTCTCAAGTGTCTATCTTGATGTGAAATGAAGAAATTAATATTCTCCTTTACTGATGAGTTAAGAGTATTATAAGAGCAAGAGGTATAGAAGTGTGAAAACGCACACCACCAGATTCGGGGACAGTTTCTTCCCGGCTGTTATCAGGCAACTGAATCATCCTACCACAACCAGAGAGCAGTGTGAACTACTATCTACCTCTTTGGTGACCCTCGGACTATCCTTGATCAGACTTGCTGGCTTTACCTTTCACTAAATGTTATTCCCTTATCATGAGTCTATACCAGCGTTTCTCAAGCTTTTTACCCTCACGGAACCCTTGAAATAATTTTCATACCTCAGGGAACCCCTGAGTTGGGGGTTGCCGGGCCCCTGCCGCCATTTTGAGATCGCCATTTTGAGATCGCCATTTTGATTCTCGTCACAACGGCGATCTCTGGCATCACAATGGGGACCCGTCAGCTGCGCCTGCGCAGTTGGGGGAGGATTGCCGAGCCGACATCGCCATTTTAACATCCAGCGTGTGTATAGGTGAATGCCACTGGGGGAATATTGCGTTGGGGGAGGGGGACCCAACAGGTCCACGCATGGTCTAGTTCAGCGGTGTCAAACTCATTTTAGGTCACGGGCCAGATTGGACAAAACGCGCGCGTGCTCCCACAGCTTTCGTTGCCTTTGTTTTTTCAACCTGCGCTCATATGTCTCAGCCTCTGCTATAACTACAAAGTGTTTCACTTTAAGTATTTTGTTTCTTATGAAGCAGATTGCCTTAGCAAGCATAACTTTTAAGATTGGTATCAACACAGTCGTGGGGCCAAGGAAAGAGCGTTCACGTCGCGGCCCTGTTTCAACCAATCTTTCCACCACCACGCACAAGAAGCACAAGAAGCGCAAGACAGACACCATTGGGCAGATGCCGAGAAGTGTGTTCAGCTCTGGCTGAACAACTTCTAATCTTGTGTGTGGACTCGATAAGAAGAAGAAGAACACAGTCGTAGGCTACAAGAAAGTTGTGATGAGACAGAGAAAAAACAATGCTATTTTGGTTAAGACACCCTTTCCATTAATAAACCATTTGAAATCGAACATTAGCAGACACAAATAACTAAACCTAACTAAACAGATTGTTGTTTTTTAGGTCTACTTCTCCGCCACCATATTAGTGCTGGCATCCAAGAGAGACTCCGGGTTGTGGCCTCTCCCGGTCAGTGCAGGTTTCTGGGACGATCGGGAAACTGGGAAGGGCCTAGAACAGAGACGTTTTGCGATGACCGCCAGCCCGTTTGTCTCTCACCGCGTTTGGACCCAACGGTGCCCCCCCACCGAGCGGCATCTGCGGTTCAATTGATCGGGTCGGGTGTCAGTCAAGGAGTCGACACAATGCTGGCAGTGCGCAGCCGTGGCTTCTCAAGCCATATAAAGAGCGTGCAGCTGACTAGGGAGGAGGGTCACGCACACGAGCAGCGGCTCAGGCGGAGCCCGGACACCCCGGTACCGGGGACATCTGCAGCCCGATCCGGCACCGGTGACAGCTGCAGACCGCTCTGGCATTGGGGAAATCATCCCGCGGGCTGGATTGGACCCCTTCGCGGGCTGGATGCGGCCCGCAGGCCGGTAGTTTGACAACCCTGGTCTAGTTTATCACTATTTCTCTCAGAACCCCTAGCGAGGGAACCCCGGTTGAGAACCAGGGAACCCCGGTTGAGAAACGCTGATCTATACACTGTAAATGGATCGATTGTAATCATGTATTGTCTTGCTGCTGGCTGGTTAGCACACACCAAAAAGCTTTTCACTGTACCTCGTTACACGTGACAATAAACTAAACTGAACTGATTAAATGCTACCCGGTACTCGGCCAGAGCTTAATTCTTGGTGTGTTGGCAAGTATCACGCATGATATATAATGTATCTCCTTGCAAATTTGTAAAAATTAGCACGGTTCTTAATTTGGTTATTTCTAATTGGAACGCTATGAAATACTCTCTGTAAAGTTACAGTGTGTGACCAGTCTTTTGTACAAATTTACAATTCATCATTTACACCCTATCAATATGTAAGTTACTTTGTAAATGAATATTATAAAGACAAAAGGGTTTATCTTTGAGTGTCTGCGAGCCTTAGTCACTGATTCCATAACTCTCTGTGGCTGCAGTGTAAGATTGATTCATAAAGCTTTGTTACCTCACCATCCTGTTTGACCTGAAACTGAACCTCTCAGACTACAGGTCCTCTCTCCAATGCCGCTTACTTCTAGCTCCATGGTGTATTTACCTCTACTTTTCCTCAGCGCATCTTCTGCTGATGCTCACACATGCCATTGTGCCATCAGACTTGTTTGTTCCCAGAAAAACAGAAGAAGAGCTGGTCAGATTTGTCTACATCTGTGGAAGGAGAAATGGGGTGGACATTTTTGATCAAAGACCTTCATCAGAACTGGAAAGTCAGAAAACAAGTTGATTTTAAATTGCAGGGAGGACGTAGAAAGGTTGGACAGGCCAAATGTGTAATAGGTTGCAGTATGGGCTGATGTGGTGATATGTTGTTTGCTGAGCCATCTGTAAAGCAGGTGCCGAACTGCTCCAGTAATCTGGGTTCAATCCTGTCATCAATCCTATGAGCGGCACGGTGGCGCAGTGGGAGAGTTACTGCCTTACACCGTTTGCAGCGCCAGAGACCCGGGTTCGATTCCGACTCCTCTCTGTACGGAGTTTTTACATTCTCCCCGTGACCGCATGGGTTTTTTCCCAGGAACTTCTTGTATCCTCCCACACTCCAAAGACGTACAGGTTTGTAGGTAAATTGGATTGGTATAAATGTAAATTGTCCTTAGTGTATAGGATAATGTTAATGTGCAGGGATTTAATGGCCGAAGGGTCTGTTTCCGCGCTGTATCTCTAAACTAAACTGTCTGTGTGGAGCATGTATGTTCCTCCTGGGACCACATGGTTTAGAAGCAATGGGTACTCCAGTTTCATCCCACAGTTGAAAAACGCACAGATTGGTAGGTTACTTGGTCACTGAATATTGCCCCTGGTGTGCAGGTGATCAGTGGAATACAGGGGAAGTTGATGGGAATGTGAGGAGAATTGAATGGGGTTATTGTAGGATGCGTGTTAGGTGGGCAGCACAGATTTAGTGGGCCGAAAGGCCTGTTTCTCTGCTGTACCTCTTTATGATGCTGACCCAGTTAGAGACAGAGGGTACTTTTGTTCAGTCCACACGGTGACCCTGAGCTGCCTGATGCTTAACTTCTCCATCTCACTCCACACTGACCCATTTCAGACTTGCCCCTGCTCAGTCCGACCAAGGCACGATATATGCTTGAAAAATAGCACTTTTCAACATGGCTATTTTGCAGCCTTTGGGACTTGATATTGAATTCAATAGTTTTGGTCAACTCGGTGTTTCTGCCTTCACATGAACTGGCTGGTTCTGCTGTAAGGTTATCCACGTAGACTCATAGAGTGATACAGCGTGGAAACAGGTCCTTCGGCCCAACTTGCCCACACAGGCCAACATGTCCCAGCTACACTAGTCCCACCTGCCTGCATTTGGTCCATATCCCTCCAAACCTGTCCTATCCATGTATAATATTACCCCAGCTTTTCTCTGGCCAGGCACCTCCTCCGCTGCTGGGCATTCTCTTTTTGGTTTCAGGCCATGGCAACAGTTCTAAGCTGCATTTCACAGCGTTCTTTATTTCCTCGCTCTGTAACTGGCCTCATTTATCTATCAATCTGATCGGTTTGTCACCAGAGCAACCCCAGCACAATCATCTGCATCTTCGTTTCAACACGAAACCAACTTGTCTTCTCACTTTAGCAGTTCTGATGAAAGGCTTTCAAACGGAAACACGAACGGTTTCTCTTCTCACAGGTGCTGCTTGACTTGCTGAGTGTTTCCGGTATTTTTTTCTGTTTTTATTTCAGGTTCACACCATTTGCAGATTCTTTGCATTTCTAATCCATGTATTCCAAAGCTTTATCTTTGCACATATCCTATTTCTACCCCCCATTTCTCGTCAAATAATCTGACTCTGATGATTTCTGTTGTCATATCTTTTATTGATTCTAACAAATACAAAATACTATAAATGATGATCAGACAAATGTAAAAAATAGAAAATCTGGAAATACACAAGATTGGGGAGACGGCAAAAGAATTAACTTTTCAGGACAATGCTGTTCATAATTAGCTTCTAAGTGGCTCGGGGCGAAATATCATTTGATATCTGTGTAGGAAGGAACTGCAGATGCTGGTTTACGCTGAAGATAGACACTGTCCCGCTGGGTTAGTCCAGCATTTTGTGTCTATTATTTGATATCTGTTTCTTTGAACTGCTTTGAGAGGGCGTCCGGTGTTAAGTGCAAGTTATTGATAATCTCCTGTGTAGTGAGCGGACTCCAGGAGACAGGCCCCATAGCAGAAGCATCCATGTCGCGGGGCTGGAAACTGGAAGTATCCTGAGCTAATTCTGCTACCTCCTTCAGCTATTGCAACAAGTGATGGCTCCCATTGATTGCCGACAGAAGCTTGCGTCCTTTTCAGGACGGACGATGACAGCGAGGTCAACATTTGGAACATGGAAGATGGACACGAAAGAAGACTCTAGTGGACAGACTAGCTAACCCCTGTCGGTCCAACCGAAACCTTGGCTTGTGCAGAGCAGTCATCTCATTTCTGATAGTGGTAAGGATGCTTGCCTTATTTGTCACTGTATTACCTTGGCTACTTACAATGACGTCGTAAGGTAGGGCGTGCAGAATTTGGCAACATAGCAAGGTCCACACCTTTGCTCTCCCGAGCAGGTACTGAGCAGTGCAAATTACAATAGTCCCCCACGTAATGTCCATCAGTTGTCGTCCATAGTGGCGGCACGGTGGCGCAACGGTAGAGATGCTGCCTTACAGCGCTTGCAGCCCTGGAGACCTGGGTTCAATCCTGCCTACAGGTGCTGTCTGTATGGAGTCTGTACGTTCTCCCCGTGACAGCATGGATTTTCTCCGAGATCTTTAGCCTCCTCCCACACTCCAAAGACGTACAGGTTTGTAGGTAAATTGGCCTGGTATAAGTGTAAATTGTCTCTAGTGCGTGTGTAGGATAGTGTTAATGTGCAGGGATTGCTGGTTGGTGCAGACTCAGTGGGCCAAAGGGCCTGTTTCCGTTTTTGTATCTCTAAACTAAAGGTGTTTCCCTGTTTAAAGCTGATACCACTTATTCATCTGCCTCCACACCTCCTGCATGCTGAAGTGTTCATGCTTGAAAGAAAACCCCTTTTATTTGCCTTTTCTGCAATAAGATAAGGTGTAGAGACACGAAGATAAGAATGGCACAAAAAGCTGGAGTAACAGCGGGTCAGGCAGCATCTCTGGAGAAATGGAATAGGTGACTTTTCGTGTGGAGACCCTTCTTCAGACTGAGAGTCAGGGAAAAGGGGAATGAGATATAGATAATACTTAGGATAAGTGAATGGGAGATATGTAAAACGCAACGATAATCCAGGAAATGTGGTGCACATAATAGAGCATTGTTCTCCTAACTGCCATCTATATCTTTCATTCCCCTTTCCCCTGATTCTCAGTCTGAAGAAGGGTGTCGACCCGAAACATCACCTCTTCCTTTTCTCCAGAGATGCTGCCTGACCCCCTGAGTTACTCCAGCTTTTTGTGTCTGTTCTTGGTTTAAAGCAGCATCTGCAGTTCCTCCCTACAGAAGATAAGAATGGCCCAGCTTGTATTCAGCAAACTGGCCTTGAACCATAGAGGTGTTATGGCTGGGAAGTATCAGCTAGCTTTTGCCTCTGATCATAAACAATGCTCGTGTATGAGAATTAGATTTGCCTTGATCTTCAGACTCAAATAATCTTTAATCAGGTCCTTCCGACACCTTTTAATCTTGCCGTACCAAATAAGGGGTTTCCTCAAATGTCCTGCTCCCTCTTATCCCTCTGGTTTTCCAAAAGCAATTTCTTCTCCCTATGCGTATTGCAATCTCAATATGAAATTTACTAACACTGAAGTCCTTCTGCCACGTGTTTTGCATCAGAATGTTGCAGCACTCTGCATCCAGTTGCCATCACAAAGTACCTTCGTCTGGTCCTCGGGAAAAAAATTATTCTAATTTCAGCATCGGATCCTGCACGATGTAGACGCTGCATGCTGAAATCTATTAATTAAGATGTAACAAGGCTTTTGAAAAATACTGGGAAGATGGACACAATGCTGGAGTAACTCAATGGGTCAGGCAGCATTTCTGAAGAAAAGGAGTAGGTGACGTTTCGAAGGTGACTCCTTCAGACCTGAAACATCACCTATCCTTTTCCCCAGAGATGCTGCCTGAACTGCTGAGTGACTCCAGCACCCTGTGCCTATCTTCAGTGTAAACCAGCTTCTGCAGTTCCTTGCTACATATTTTTGTAAAATACTAGGATTGGGCAAAAATCAATCAATATGTCTTTTTGAAAAGGAAACATTGTTCAGGGGCTGTCCCACTTGGGCAACCTAATTGGCAAGTTTAGAAGAGTTTAAAAAAATGACATGTTGAAGACCTCCTTCGACTATGTAGAAGAACTCCTTCGACCTCCTTCGACTATGTTGAAGACTAGCTACGACTAGCTACTGGAAAATTGGACACCGAATAGTGGAGTGTGAAGACGATCTCCTTCGATCTCCTTCGACCTCCCTTCGACTATGATGAAGACTATCTACGACTACCTTTGACTACCTTCGACTACCTTCGATTACCTACGACTAACATGCCCACCTACTACGACTAAACCTATGAGTAAAAGAAATATTGATTTTTTTCCATGGCAACCTTTTTTTTTACTCGTAGGCATTTTTTTTAACATATTGAATAAAACGGCGCGACCTAGCTGAGGCCTCGAGTACGCGGAGACCACTCTCGAGCATGAAGGAGAGTTACGAAGACCTCCTACGACCTCGTGTCGACCATGCTGCGAGTATGAGTCATGGGCAAACTCCAAACTCGCCAGAACTCGCGGATTAGGTCGCCCAAGTGGGACAGGCCCTTGAGACTAACCTGATGCCACTTTGAGGATATAAACACCAAAATAAATAATGAAATGCGATTAATTTTAGACTTTCAAAGGATCTTCGATTATTCATGCTCTCATTCTCCAAATGTGTGTGTTAATAGGTGAATTGACCTCAGTAAAATATTGTGTCAGAGGACAGTAGAAGAATCACAGATTGTCCTGGAAATCTAACCTGGTCCTTCTGGTCAAGGCAAAAATACTTTGTCATCTGAAAAGAATGATAAAAAAAAGGCTGGAATTGCAGTTGCCATGAAAACATCTTGGAACCCTGTCCTCATATTGCAGGGGTCAAGTGAAACTGGAGGCACTGAGATACGAGGGGTTCAAGGTACTAGGTGCTGACCCTGTTATTGACCTGCATGCCTTGTTCCGATACACTCAGTGGTGAATTCTGTTGACGAGCAGAGGATTGCTTCACTAATCGGGCCTTTGATGCAGCTCTGAGCCGTGCTGGGAGGTAGTGAAAATGGGTGGGTGGGGTGCCCTGGGGATGTTGTTTTTGACTGATGCAGTGGCTTTAACACCTGCCCTGAAACGACCCTGTGGGACCCAGCTGCACTTTTATCAGCCGCTCGTTGCGCTGAGTGGTTTCCAAAGGCACCAGATCGAAGTTTGGCTCCGAGGCTATGTTTAAAACAAGTTAATGACAGGCCTGCCCTCCTGTAAGCCTTCCTCCGGTTCTGAGCCACTGCACATCCCTGAATATAATCTCTCCCCACTGACAAGCGCTGGCTTTGCATGCCCTGGTTCAGAGCCCTGTCCCTGTCAGTCTTCACCCTTACTCTCTAAGATATTTAGTTTAGTTTCAGTTCACAGATACGGTGCGGAAACAGGCCATTCAGCCCACCGACTCCGTGCCGTCCAGCGATGCCCGCATATTAACACAATACTACACGCACGCGGGATAATTTACACTTATACCAAGCCTACAATTAACCAATTAACCTACAAACATGTACGTCTTTGGAGTGTGGGAGGAAAGCGAAGATCTCGGAGAAAACCCACGCAGTCACGGGGAGAGCGTACAAACCCGTAGTCGGGATCGAACCTGGCTCTCTGGCGCTGTAAGGCAGCAACTCTACCGCTGCGCCACTGTGCCACCCTGGAAAGATGCTCCTTAGAATTCACTTCCTGAACCCAACCTTTCCCCAACACGATCAAGAAGGAACTGCAGATGCTGGAAAATCGAAGGTAGACAAAAATGCTGGAGAAACTCAGCAGGTGCGGCAGCATCTATGGAGCGAAGGAAATTGGCAACGTTTCGGGCAGAATCCCTTCTTCAGACTGATTCCCAAACACTTTGAGTGCTGGACTGCCTGTTATGTTTTTATGTGTCTTTGGTCCTTATTGCTTTATTTTTGCGCAGGTGCTGCCTGACTTGCTAAGAGTTTTCAGCATTTTTTGTTTTAATTTCAAATTTCCAACTGCTTTAACATAAATACAAGTTATTGATGATTTACATTGGTATAACATTGCATTTTTGTGAGATTTTTTCTATCGTAAAATCAATTCATGTCCAATTTAATATTTTGAAATGTAATCAGTGCTATAATTTTGGGAACACAACAGATTCTTTGCAAACAACAGTGAGTTAATAAGTAGGACATTTGTTGTGATCATGTTCGTTGAAAGATAAATATTGAGCAGGGTCTTGGGGTAAACTGCAACAGTGCAGAACACAAGGCTGAAATTTGTTTTGAAGCTTCTGGACTGAGATGTGAACGCAGCCTCTAAGACATCTGCATTTAAACCCACTCCCTTCTCATTCAAAGGGACATTATGGTATCTTAGATCCAACGCTTGCATCTTCTTTTTAGTTTAGTTAAGTTTAGAGATACAGTGCGGAAACAGGCCCTGTGGCCCACCGAGTTCCCAGCGATCCCCGCATATTAGCACTATCCGACATACACTAGGCACAATTTTACATTCATACCAAAGTCAATTAATCTACAAACCTGTACGTCTTTGGAGTGTGGGAGGAAACCGGAGCACCCAGAGTAAACCCACGCAGGCTACGGGACAAACGTACAAACTCTGTACAGACGAGCACCCATAGTCAGGATGGAACCCAGGTCTCAGGCCCTGCACGGCAGTAGCTCTACCGCTGTGTCACTGTGCCGCCTGCAGGCCAGTGCCTTCAAATGTCCATACTTCTTTTTGCTTGCTGCCCCAAGGCTTCTTGTCAAGGCAAGTCGACGTTATTGTCGTATGCACAGGTACAGTGAAGTGCAGGTACAATCAAAATCCCGCTTGCAGCAGCATCACATGCACAGAGACTGAAACCAACACACAGAAACATCAATTATCCATAAAATTCTTCAAGACAGTAAAAAGAAAGAAGATTGTGTAAAAATGCAAGATCTTAATGCAAAATGCAATTAGAAAAAAATATAAGTCCATGGCAGTGCAAGAGGTGGTGCGGTGTGTTCTGTTATTGACGTACGACTGTTTGTCTTTTTTTGGGTGGTATTTTTAGTATGTTTTAAAAGTGTGTGTTAATGTTCTCTGGTTTGTTTTATGTGGAGGGAGTGGGGGGGGTGGGGTCGGGGGAACCATTTTTCAATCTCTTACCTTGCCGGAGATGCGATTGTTTTCCGGATTGTATCTCCGGTCGCTCTGCGGCCTAACATCATGGAGCTGGCGGCCTTGCTCAGGACTGTCTTTGAGCCCCACTGCGGGACGTGCACTTACCAACGGGAATGATCCCTTGCCTGGGATCGATGCTCCAACCGCGGCCTGCTGACTTTAATATCAAAGGCTCGCAGTCTCGGGAGAGACCGAGTCGGGAAGCTCCGACGACGCAGAAGGTTCGACTAGCCCGACCTGCGGTAGAATGCCCGGCATGGGGAGATGACATTTCCCCGGTGCAAGAGCTTGATCACCCCAACGAGGAGGCAAGATCGTACCTTCGACGGAAGGATCGAGGCCCCCGACCGTTGGAGATCAAAGGAGGGAAGAGATTGAATTTTTTTTTGTCTTCCATCACAGTTAGGAATGTGGAGGAGTCACTGTGGTGGATGTTCATGTTAAAATGTATTTTGTGTGTTCTGCTGCTTTTAATTGGTATGACTGTATGACAAATCAAATTCCTCGTATGTTGCAAAACATACTTGGCTAATAGAGTATGATTATGATCATTATGATGATTAGGGTTGTGTGGGTTTGTTCAAAGGTTGTCTGCTATAGGAAAGTACCTGTTCCTGAACAGGTGGTGTGAGACTTCAGGCTGCTGCGAAATGGTAACAATGAGTAGAGGGCATGCACTGCATGGTGGAGATCCTTGATGATGGTGGTGGGTGGGGTGGGGAGTGGTGTCTGTGATGGACCAGGCTGAGTCCACTGCTCTCTGCAGCCTCTTGCGTTGCTGTGTTGTGGAATTACCATAACGCAACCACTCCCGAGTAAATGGAAGAGAAAACAGAAATGGTGCCAGAGAAAGGTGTTTGCTTGCAGCAGTTGCAGCAGCATGCATGCAGAATTCCTCCTATTGTCATTAAGATTCTGTGTGTTTGTTGGACAAGTGTGCATGTTTGTGCACACTCAAGTCCGCAGACATATGCAAGATTATACTTGCTTGTGTACACTGGGTGTAGTCTTGTCTGTGTTAACACCAACATTGCCTTTCCCCACTAGAATTCAGGCACTTTGCAACAATAGAATGAATGCAAAGGAAATCCAATGGCAAAAAAAACATCGAATAATTGAATTAAAAATTGACATGCTGCAAATATTCAGGTCGAGCAGCATCTATAGATCGAGAAAGAGTAAACGATTCAGGTTGCTTACGTTATATCGATCTGAAATTTTAAGTTATTTTTTCCCCGTCAGATGCTCCCTGACCTGCTGAGTACTCACAACATTTTCGGATTTTACAATTTCGGGAATCTGGTGGTTAAATCCCAGGTAGATTATTTTTTACCTTTTGATAATTGTCTTTGAACTGCGTGGGAGGTTTAATGTGTAGGAAGGAACTGCAGACTCTGGTTTAAACCGAAGATAGACACAAAAAACTGGAGTAACTCAGCGAGACAGGCAGCACCTCGATCCAAAACGTCACCCATTCCTTCTCTCCAGAGATGCTGCCTGTCCCGCTGTGTTACTCCAGGTTTTTGTGTCTATCTAGGAGGTTTTAAGGTTGTAGTGGCAGTATTCTCCTTCAATTCCTGTGGCATTGTACATGTTGGTCTGGAATCTGATTTCCTCCAACTCTGCTTCTCCCTTGCTCTCCCAACCATGCCTCACATGTTTCCCTTTTCCATCTCCTTCATGTCTCTTTTCCTTGAGCTATTTGCTGTTCGGTTCACACAGGGAAGCCAGTGGCAACTCACCTGTTGTGAGATTTACTTAGGCTGCATCCCAAGTAAATACAGACTTGTCCTGACCGGGCTCCCATCCTTTGCAAGTATTCCACCAGCATCGTCCCATTCTCCCAATGTCCCTGGGCATTCCTCGTGACTTGGCAACAAGATCATTTCAGCCTCTGCCCAGCTTTGTGCTGCTCCAGCCTCCTCTTGCCCACCTGGTCACTAGGAGATGAATGTCATTAGAAAGCAAAGGAACCAGTGGAAAGATATGTTTGTTTAAAAACTGTGCATTATTTTGATCTTGACTGAAAGGGTGATGAATAAATACAGTTGGACGTATCAAAAGGGGTGTAAAGAGAAGACATTTGCCGGGCAGTGGGGGGCAGCAGCGAATTGAATGTCTCTTTCAAGGCATATACAGATAATTAGTCAGTAATAGACACAAAAAGCTGGCGTAACTCAGAGGGACAGGCAGCATCTCCAGAGAGAAGGAATGGGTGACATTTTGGGTCGAAACCCGAGCATAAATTAGAAATTTCGACATCCAGCACAAATTTGAGGAACATCATCTCATATTTCGCTTGGACAGATTCCACCCCAGCGGTATGAACGTTGACTTCTCTAACTTCAAGTAACCCTTGTTTTCCCTCTCTCTCCATCCCCTCCCCCTTCCCAGTTCTCTGATCAGTCTTACTGTCCCCGACTGCATTCTATCTGTTTCTTTGTTGGTACCTTCTCCCTGCTAACAATGATCTAGTCTCAGGGCCGGATTTACGTATAAACTTCACAAGCTTAAGCTTAGGGCCTCGAGATCTAGGGGGGCCTCGGCAGGGCCGGATTTACCTATCGGCTTCATAGGCTGATTGGGAGGGGCCTTACATAGGGGATTGGGAGGGGCCTCGCGTGTGGAATAGCCTAGGGCCTCTCTTCATCTAAATCCAGCCCTGTCAATTCTACATGTTCCTTGATCTTCATTCCCTTTGCACTGTTTTCACACCTTCACACTTCCTTATCTTTCTATCTATCTATCTATCTATCTATCTATCTATCTATCTATCTATCTATCTATCTCCCTCCCCCCCTGACGTCGGGCTGAAGAAGGGTCTCGACCCGAAACATCACCCATTCCTTCTCTCCATAGATGCAACCTGTGCCGCTGAGTTACTCCAGCTTTTTGTGTCTATCTTTGTTTTAAACCAGCATCTGCAGTTCCTTCCTACACAATGTGTCTGTGCTGTCTCATTTTGTGATTCTATAATCTTTGTAATTTGATCATTTGCTTTGTATTATAGTTGTATATTATAGTTGTATAGGCCTCGCAGCTTATCCAGTCTGTGCTGAACAATCCTACACTAATCCCGTATCCCCACATTCCTGTCAACTGTGTCCTGTTTGATCACCCCCCCCCCCCCCACCCCCTTCCAGATTCTCCCACTTCTACTTCACTCACCCGCACCTTCAGGCTTGCGGGCGGAATAGTAAAGATGAGGGAGTGGGGGCCAGGGCAGCGGAAGTCATTAAAGAGATGAAGGGTGTGTGAGGTATCTTGGACATAGGTCGGGAGAGATTGGACTAGGGGGGGATAGGATGGAGTCGAGGTGCGTGGAAATCATTTCAGTAGGGCAGGAGCAGGCAGAAAGCAGGTCTTTCAAGGCAGTTGTGTTTATGGATTTTGGGGAGAAGATAAAACCGAACCTTGCGGGGCTAGGGAACGATAAGTTGGAGGCTTTGCAGGGTCTCAACCCGAAACGTCACCCATTACTTCTCTCCAGAGATGCTGACTGTCCCGCTGAGTTACTCCAGCATTTTGTGTCGATGCACATTAAGGCCATTTGCTGAGGCAAACATACACACTAAAGGGCCTGTCCCACTTACGTGTCCTTGGCACGCAAATTACGTGACCTCGTTGTCGCGTCGAGGCGCACGGGCATCGTGTGGCCACGCGGGGCCGGTCCCACTGAGAAGCGCGGAGGGGTGTGTAGTTGTGCGCGATATCGCGCGGTGCTCCGAAATTTTGTAGCGAACAAATCTTCGCGCGCCACCGGCCTGTCGCATAACTGACGGCCAAAGTGGGACAGGACCAAGACCCTGGCGCGACGCAATGTCTCTCCTCCAACAGCAGCAGAAGCAGGCAAACGATCGCCAAGCTCGGCCTGGGGCTCACGACCGTTGCGGTCCGGATCCGCCCCCACTTCTACTCCCAGAGCGGGGCCAAGAAAATTGAAGATAGACCAAATGCTGGAGTAAAACTCAGCGGGACCGGCAGCATCTCTGGAGAGAAGCAATGGGTGAGGTTTCGCATCAAGACCCTTCTTTCAGACTGAAGAAGAGTCTCAACACGAAACTTCACCCATTCCTTCTCTCCAGAGATGCTGCCGGTCCCGCTGATTACTCTAGCATTGTGAGTCTATCTTCAAATGACGTCACACGCTCCAGACGGCTGTGCGGGCGCATGAAATCGCGCGCAACCTTCGCGGGACCGTCGCGCCTCAACGCGACCACGAGGTTGGGTAATCAGCGTGCCAAGGACACGTAAGTGGGACAGGGGCTTAACCTGCTTGCCTTTGGTATTGTTCGTTCCTGAGGTGTTCAATTCGTACACAGTTACAGGCAATGAGACACTAATTCCATAGATGACTTGTATTTCTGTTTCATTGAAAGAAGTAGATTACATTTCCATAACACCGTTAACAATCTCATTGCCAGAAAAAACTCACTTTAAGCCCTTTTGCTTTTGGATTGCTTTGTGAAGCAAGACGTCTGTTGTAGAGTAGGAAACGCCACAGCCAACTTGCACACCACATCCCTTCCCATCAGTAACGTGATAATGATCAGGTAATCTGTCTTGCAGTAACGATTGAAAGATAAAGCTTCTGGGAATAGCCACCTAGCCACCTAGCTGTTTAGTGAAGTATCTTTGATCACATCTCTTATACCCACTTACGGGCAGCTGTGGCCCCGGTTCAACTTCTCACCTGCCATCTCCAGTGAGGTTGTATTCTGTACAACCTGCTTTGGGTTAGATTTTTAGTTCACTCCTGTTCAGTTTAGTTTATTGTCACATGTACCGAGGTACAGTGAAAAGCTTTTGTTGCGTGCTAACCAGTCAGCGGAAAGACATTACATGATTACAATCGAGCCATTTACAGTGTACAGATACATGATAAGAGAATAACGTTCAGTGCAAGGTAAAGTCTGCAAAGTCCGATCAAGGATAGTCCGAGGGTCACCAATGAGGTCGATAGTAGTTCAGCACTGCTCTCTGGTTGTGGTAGGATGATTCTGTTACCTGATAAAAGTTGGGATGAATCTGTCCCTGAAGCTGGAGGTGTGCGTTTTCACATTTCTATACCTTTTGCCTGACGGGAGAGGGGAGAAGAGGGAGTGGCCAGGGTGCGACTCGTCCTTGATTATGCTGCTGGCTTTGCCAAAGCAGCGTAAGGTATAAATGGAGTCAATAGAATGGTTGGTTTATGTGATGGTCTGGGCTGCGTCCACAATTTGCTGTAATTACTTGTGGTCTCGGATGGAGCTGTTCCCAAACCAAGCTGTGACGCATCCTGATAAAATGCTTTCTATGGTGCATCTCTAGAAGTTGGTGAGAGTTGTAGGGGACATGACAAACTTCCTAAGGACCTTCTTAAGGTTGAGATCCTTCTTCAGACTCAGAGTCAGGGTAAAGGGAGACACAGACATAAGGAAGTGTGAAGTGTGAAAACGAGACATCAAAGTGGGTTGAGATCAAGGATCATTGTTAACTAGGAGAAGGAGACAACGAAGCATACAGATGTAATGTAATCAGGAGGACAGTCAGACTGTCCGGAGTACTAGGGTGGGGGAAGGATGGAGAGAGAGGGAAAGCAAGGGTTACTTGAAGTGAGAGAAGTTAATATTCATATCGCTGGGATGTAAGCTGCCAAAGTGAAATATGAGGTGCTGATCCTCCAATTTGCATTGGGCCTCACTCTGACAGTGGAGGAGGCCCAGGACAGAAAGATTAGCATGGGAATCGGAGGGGGAGTTAAAGTGTTTAGCAACGGGTCAGGTTCCAGAGCATGGTTCCTTGGTCTTCCCTTCCAGGAGTCAACAATCAACTCCTTGAAGTTGCTAAAGTGGAGACATTTCCACTCAACCAGATTATCGATCGCCCTTCTGTTCTCTGACTCATTGTTACCCATTCTTCGTCCAACATCTGTGGCACTACTGATAAATTTAAAGATGGTATTGGAGCTGTGCCTCACTACACACTTGTCTGCATCGAGAGAAGAGCAGGGCAAGGAAGTGAGAACGCAGTCCTGAGGTGCCCCTGTGCTGGTAGTGAGTGTGGAGGTGGTGGTGTTGACTATCTATATTAATTGAGGTCGGCCGATCGGGACGTTGAGGATTCAGTAGCATGGGGAGGAGCAAAGATCCAGCTGCCTGAGTTTGATGATGAGTTTGTTTAGTTTGGTTTAGTTTAGATATACAACGAGGAAACAGGCCCTTCGTCCTACACCGAGTCCGCAATGACCAGCGGTCACCGCATATTAACACTAACCTGCACACACTAGGAACAATTTTACATTTTCACCAAGCCAATTAAGCTACAAACCTGTGCGTCTTTGGAGTGTGGGAGGAAACCGAAGGTCTCGCAGGTCACGTGGAAAACGTACAAACTCCGAACAGACAAGCACATGTAGTCGAGATTGAACCCAGATCTCTGGCATTGTGATGCAGTAGCCACCGTGCCGCCATGTGGTTGATGAACAACAGACTGACGAAAATTAGCCTGTTGTCCAGATTGGCCAGATTGGTCTGTTGTCCAGATTGGCCTGTTGGCCAGATTCACAGATTGAAGAGCCAGCAAAATCGCATGCGCTGTTGTTCTGCTGCGGCCGAAGGCGAATTGAAGTGGATCCAGGTCATTACTGATGCAGGAGTTCAAATAATATAACTGAGGCCCTCAAATTGTGTCCATGCATTATATTTAATATCATAAATTATTATAAGGTTTATCAGGAGAAAACAATCTAGGCAAATATAATTTAACACTTCGACACAAGAGGAGTTATTGCCAACTGATGAAGCACTTGTCCAGTTTCTTAAAGGAGGCAAAAAAGCTGTGGAAGTTTAGTGAAAGAATAGTGTAACTTATCTGTGTAAGAAGGAACTGCAGATGCTGGTTTAAACTGAAGATAGACACAAAATGCTGGAGTAACTCAGTGGGACAGGCAGCATCTCTGGAGAGAAGGAATGGGTGACGTTTCGGGTCAAGACCTTTCTTCAGACTTATTATCTGATTAGTGGGAAGGAAGCCCAACGTAGAATGATTAAGTCAGTGAGTCCAGAATTATAGGGATGGAGAAACTGGGGAATTAGACGTGCACAATCAGGCGCATACAGGCCTGTGGGCTGAAGAAAGAGTGAAATGGGAGAGGGAGGGGGGAAAGTACCATGACATAGTCACAATCGCAATCACAATAATACTTTATTAGCCAAGTATGTTTTGCAACATACGAGGAATTTCATTTGGCAAGGCAATATTTATGCTTTACTTTTGAATGAAAGTAAACCCTTCTACTCCATGTGACTTAAACCCAAGAGCACACTTTGACCATCTGGATAGTATCCACAGTATTCTCTTTTTTTTGTTGAATGGTTAGCACGCAACAAAAAGTTTTTCACTGTACCTCGGTACACGTGACAATAAAGTAAACTGACTAATAAACTAAAGATAGACACAAAATGCTGGAGTAACTCAGCGGGACAGGCAGCATCTCTGGAGAGAAGGGGCGGGGTAGTTTCGGGTCGAGGCCCTTCTTCAGACTGAACTCAGGGGACAGGGAGATACATAGATAAGGAAGTACAATCCCCCCAAGCTAATATCAGCACAGGCTGAAGAAGGGGAGGGGGCAACCTGCTGGTGTGCAGAACAGCCAGAGAGTTAATGCATTAAGGAGAGGTTCCAAAATGGTATTCTGATAGCTTGCTTCCTTTTCCACTGGAGTGTCTTGTTCGTCCTGCTGCTGCTTCTGCCGGTGCGGGATGGAGAATGTGCCGCTCGTTCAGATCAGAGCAGTGCAAGCAATCGGATGAACAGCCGATGGTGTTGGCACTCTGTGCATTTGAGTTCCAAACCCATGCAACAAGCTCCAGGTCTTGCCTCTCGGGGAGATGTTGAAGATTCCCGGATCGGGAGAGAGAAGCCACCTTGTGGTGCTGGTGTGGTCACTCCCATTCCGCACCAAGGACCCCAGGTGAGTTGTAGTCCTGGCAACTGCCATGGCTGGAATCGTCTAATACAGACAGGAATGCAGCTTCAGTCTCTTTGATCTTCATTGGTTTGGCAGTGGCTGAACTCTTTGAACCCAAGGAGGGAATAATTCCATTCAGGAATAAACATCCTCCTCCTCCTCTTTGCCGGCATTCTCATTGTGGTACCGAACACTGCTGTAGTTCTCACCTTCTGCATGGCTGACTCCAAGGCCCCCATGCATCCTTGCAAGTGGTTGCAAAGGATCCCACAACAGGACCTTAAAGAATGGCAATAAACTTCCCATGAGCTAAACAAACTAGCAGAGGAAAATAAAATGTAGGAGTAGGAAATTTGGCTCTTCCATCCTGCTCTGCCATTCATTGTGATCATGGCTGATCGAGCCTGGCACTAATATTCCCAGGATAGACACAAAGTGCTGGAGTAACTCACACGGGTCAGGCAGCATCTCTGGAGGAAAAGGATGGGTTACATTTTAAAGTTGGGACTCTTCTTCATACCCATCATTTTTCTCCTGAGATAATGCCTAACCCACCGAGTTACTCTGGCACTTTCTGTCTATCTTCAATATATACCAGCATCTGCAGTTCCTTTGCACCCTAATATTCCCATGTTCTCCATGGCATTTAAATGAACAAGTATATCTATCTATCTCCTTCCAAAAATATATTCTCGGTACTAACTGGGTAAACTTGCTGTCTGTGCATTGACTGCTCTGTTTAATCTGGAGAGTAATCAGGACTACAGCAGAACAATTCCTTCTGCTGTGATATCCTTGGGGAACATTCCTAATTGTGTGAAAGACACTCAGGTCCAAGTGTTGCGGGCAAGGGGAACTACTGGCACTCAGCCATTCCCAATCCAGACTCCCAGACACGGCACAGCCCAAACTTGCTCGCGTTGCCCAGTGTTTTGCCTCACCGATCCTACATTGAGGTCCTGGAGCTGGGAATAAGGGACTCTACATCGGTTTACCTCTGTATAACATTTTTATTGCGTTGTAAATGTTTTTAATAGGCTTTAAAAAATATATCTGCATCATAGTAATGAATATCAAAGACATTTCAAAATAGATTTATTAAAAAAAAACATTCCAGCATTGATAGAAGGCCCCCGTGGTGTCAAGGAAAGATCGTTCACATCGCGGCCCTGTTTTCACCAATCTTTCCACCACCACGCACAAGTACAAGAAGCGACAAGACAGACACCATTGTATGCAGATGCCGAGTAGTGTGTTCAGCTCTGGCTGAACAATTTCTAATCTTGTGTGTGGACTCGATAAGAAGAAGAAAGCCCCGTCTCTCAACTGCTTGTCAAAGACCATCAGAGTGATCTATTGGGGACCATACCAACTGAGGCTGAGTCACTGTTGAGGTCTTGTTACATCTCGGTACTTGCTCCCCTGGTGTAGAGGTTGAGTGAAATTGGACCATGACTGGCCTTTGTGATCCAGTAGACTTGGACCATGAGTGGTCTGCATCTTACTGATATTGGTTGATTATGTCCCGTGTATGTCCCGATACAGTGGAAAGCTTTGTTTCTGTGCTATCCAGGCAAATCATATTATAGTTGACCACAACCAAGCCACACACAAGTACAACAGGTAGTACAAAGAGAAATTACCAGAGTATAGAATATGATGTGATAGTGTTGTAGCAGCACAGTTGCAGAGAAAGTGAAGATAAAACAAATGCAATTTCTAAGCGAGGTAGGTTGGAAGATCGTGACCACACCCTGTCTTCATGGGGGACTGTTCAGTTGTCTGATGACAGCGGGGAAGAAGCTGTTCCTGAATCTGATGGTATGTACTTTCAAGCTTTTGTACCTTCTGCCTGACGTAAGAGGGGAGAAGCAGGAATACTGGGGTGAAACATAGAAACATAGAAAATAGGTGCAGGAGTAGGCCATTAGGCCCTTTGAGTCAGCACCGCCATTTGATATGATCATGACCAAAATCAGTACCCTGTTCCTGCTTTCTCCCCATATCCCTTGATTCCGTTAGCCCAAAGAGCTAAATCTGACTCTGTTGAATACATCAATCAATGATCCTTGATTATGTTGGCTGCTTTCCCGAGGCAGTGTGAATTATAGATGCAGGCAATGGCCAGGAAGCTGGTTTATGTGATAGATAAGAGCACATACTGCAGGCTCACGTATAGGTGCAGAGCTGACAGAGTACTGCATTGACAAAGGTGTAGTCTTCTACCGATGAGATATTAAACAGCATCTCCATTGCCTCTCTTAGGCAGTTGTCAGAGATGCTGTGGCGATATCATGAAAGCATGTAAGGTTGTTTCTCTTGCCTGGGCAAGACTCCTTCTTTAACTTGGCCTGGCCTGGATAGAGTGAATGAGGAGAGGATGTTTCCACTCGTGGGAGAGTCTAGGACCAGAGGACATAGCCTCAGAATAAAAGGAGGTACGTTTAGAAAGGAGATGAGGAATATCTTTAGTCAGAGGGTGGTGAATCTGTGGAATTCATTGCCATGGACAGATGTGGAGGCTGCAAATGCATATTTTCAGATGGATAGACAGATTCTTGCTTCTGAAGGATGTCAGGGGTTATGGGGCGAAAGAAGGAGAATGGGGTAGAGAAAGAAAGAAATATCAGCCATGATTGAATGGCGGAGTAGACTTGATGGGCTGAATGGACTAATTCTGCTCCAAGAATTTATGAACTTATGAACTTGCAGCTCTCAAATAGGTATGTCTCATGGTAAAACAAAAAAAAACTGCAGTGTTTAGTTTACTTTAGAGAGACGGCAAGGAAACAGGCCATTCGGTCCACCTAGTCCACACCAACTGGCGATCCCCGCACACTAACACTATCCTACACACACTAGGGACAATTAACCTACAAACCTGTACGTCTTTGGAGTGTGGGCGGAAACCAAAGATCTCAGAGAAAACAAATGCGGTCACGGGAAGAAGTTACAAATTACAGCACCTGTGGTCGGGATCGAACCCGGGTCTTTGGCGCCGTAAGGCAGCAACTCTACCGCTGTGCCACCGTGCCAGCCTCCAGTGGCTGGAGATCTGAATAAATGCTCAAAATGCTCAGCAGGTCCAGGAGCATGTGTGAAGAGGAAAAACAATGTTAGAGTTCCAGGGTCTATGTGTTTCTATCTCCTCGTTGGTCTCATTGTTCATTATAGAAAATCTTGCTGTTGAATGAATGAATGAATTAATTAATGCATAAGTTTATTGGCCAAGTATGTACACATACAAGGAATTTGCCTTGGTGCTCTGCTCACATGTAACAACATGACATACAGTAACAATTAAGAATGACACATAAAACATTTAAATTAAAGTGCAGTTTCATCTATCTCCAGCGTACTACACAAGTCCTATGTCTGTGGTAGAGTGTGTGAGGTGTGCTGAAAGTGTACAGTGGAGCATGGAAACAGGCCCTGCGGCCCAATCAGTCCACACCGGCCCTCCAGCACCCATTTACACAAATCCCATTCCACCATCCCGCTAATCCCCACATTCCCATCAACTCCACCCTTCCTCCCCACAAGATTCTTCCACACATATGCATTAGAAACACTTAGCCAGTGGGAACTAAACCCACCACCCTGCACATCAGCGGGACATGGGAGGAATTTGGAGCATGCACCCGTTCACACAGAGAGCGTGCAAACTCCACACATGCAGCCAGGATCAAGGCACAGTTGTCGAAGGTGACCGTAAGATGCAAAAAGGTGACAAAGGGAACTTTTAATCTTGGTTAAAACACAAAGTACTGGAGTTACTCAGCAGGTCAGGCAGCATCTGTGGAGGAAATGGGTAGGCAATGTTTCAGGGCGAGACACTTGGGACTGCATCCGTGGATCCTGTGTATCTTGTATTCTTGGTTCTTGGTTGCACATTCTGGTTGGCTTTTCTTTGGGATGAATGCATTGTTGGTGCCTCTGGCAGTTAGTGTGGCCTCTGTAGGGCTGCCAACCACATCAACCTAGAGCCTCCTGAAGTTTCCCTGGGATAAAAAAAAATATTGGAACATTTTATGTTTCAAATATGCTCTGGTTGGGATATTAAATAACCAGAATTAATGCGGCTTTGATAGTTGTTTATGATAGAAAGCAACACTGCAAGTTGTAGAAATGGCACAAAATGCTGGAATAACTCAGCGGGACAGGCAGCATTGCTGGATAAAAGGAATGGGTGACGTTTTTGAGTCGAGGCCCTTCTTCAGACTGAGAGTTGGGGGAGAGGGAGACACAGGGATATGGAAGGATTTCTGCATATTGTAACCACCATTTCAGCCAGTCCTTTTTCTCCAGCTTTTCTTCAACAGTTTCACCTCAAACATGCCGTGCGGTAGTGAGTTCCTTATCCTCACCACAGTCTGGGCAAGGGAATTCACACTGAGATTTTCAGCTGTTTATGTCTCCTGGTTTTGTTCTCCCCAATCCACCATAGCAGTTGGGCCGCTGTAATGAGGCCATTGCCGCAGGCTGGTTCGGAAGGTGTAGGCTCAGCCCTGATGCAGGCATGACAGTGCTGCTTGAGTGCTGGGCTTTTCCTTCAGCATACCTGACTACAGGTGCTTGTTTGTATGTTCCCCCCGTGACCTGCGTGGGTTTTCTCCGAGATCTTCGGTTTTTTTCCGGACTCCAATGACGTACTGGTTTGTAGGTTAATTGGCTTGGTATGAACGTAAATTGACCCTAGTGTGTGTAGGATAGTGTTAGTGTGCGGGGGTCGCTGGTCAGTGCCGACTCGATGGGCCGAGGGGCCTAATTCTGTATCGCTAAACTGAACAAACCGTGCACCATAGGTTGGCGAGACAGAACGTGAAACATTGACGGACATTTACATTTCTCTGCCATCAGCCCTTGAGATTTGTTCTTATTTGGAAAACAGGCGACAGAGAGTTGAGTCAGCGGGACTTTTACAGGCTGCTGTAATTCAGTCTGCCAGCACCTGGAGAATGTTACAGGAAGGCAGTAGGAGGCAGGAGGATCTGTGTGGGGACAAATATATTCCTTAAATCTTGGCAAGAGTAGGTGGCCTTTGGTTCAGTTTTGTCTGCAGCCCTGAATCTGTAGCTGGGAGAGAATTTGTTAGATACAGAATAACACACAGGCATGATGCGTGTTGTTTTCAGGATGTGGTCTGGGATATATTCGATGCAGGCTCAACTACAGCCTGAGACATGCCATAAGCAATACTTAAAACAGAATGTGGATGCAATACATTCAGCATATGTTTGTGTCCAGGAAACATAAGCTGAGATATATTCTTTACAGCATTACAGAGGTCTCTGATATGTTATTGAGAGTTAATGCTGACTCAACTAATATGTCATATTCACAGACGAATGGCAAATTGCAACAGGTAGGTTGGTTTGTGAATCTGCCGTGAAAGTCGTGGGTAGATAACCCACCAAAACGGAAGAACTGCAGATGCTGGTTTAAACCGAAGATAGACACTAATGCCCCTGTCCCACTTAGGAGACCTGAACGGAAACCTCTGGAGACTTTGCGCCCCACCCAAGGTTTCCGTGCGGTTCCCGGAGGTTGGAGGTGGTTGCCGGAGGTTGCAGGTAGTGGAAGCGGGTAGGGAGACTGACAAAAACCTCCGGGAACCGCACGGAAACCTTGGGTGGGGTGCAAAGTCTCCAGAGGTTTCCGTTAAGGTTTCCTAAGTGGGACAGGGGCATAAATGCTGGAGTAACTCAGCGGGACAGTCAGCATCTCTGAAGGAATGGGTGACGTTTCGGGTCGAGACCCTTCTTCAGTCTCGGTGGGCGCTCCAGAGATGCTGCCTGTCCTGCTGAGTTACTCCAGTATTTAGTGGAAAAAATAATGGCTGATGAGACAGGGCTCCAAGCAATTCCCTGCGCTTTCTTATGACAGTCAGCAAAATTAGCATGAACACTCTCATCCTAAATCCAATTGCCTCAAGTGGAAGGTTGCGGTGTGAAACCCCACACGAACGAGCCTTTGAGTAGCTGTTCTCTCATGTAAACATCAGTACACGTTGAAGCATGATCTCTTCCGAGGTGCGTTCGAAGGTTGCAGCAAGGAATCTCTTGGATTTGATTCAAACACATTCGCAGCCTGAGTCTGCTATGTTTTCTTAAAGAAACGTCTTTAGTTTAGTTGGGACTTGCATTCTCTGGGGTGTGGTTTACTGCAACAGGGATGTTGGACAGGGCTGTGGGACAACCCTGCTCCAACTAGTCAGCAGCCTGACACTTGGATCCAGACACTTGGAGCGAGTTGTATGTGGTCTGGAGCAGCCGACTTGCTGGCAGGACCATACTAACTGTGGTCCGTGGTGGCGCTCAGAAAACTTCCCGAGGTGAACGGCTGGTCTTTGGCTTCCTTCGAATGGTCATGCTGCCGATTTTTGCTGCAAGATCTGGAAGATTTTTCTGGGAATCCCCACAACATTTCTCCGGATTTCAATTCCAATTTTACACCACGCCCAAGAAATCAAATGGTTATGAGTAAGGTTGCGAGTGAATATATTTTGCTTACTTAAGTATGTACCTCTAAACCAACAGTGCAGAAACAGGTCCACTGAGTCAACACCGGCCTGATCCATCATGGGCACAGTAGCCCTCACCATCAACAACATTTCTAGGGACATTTTTTACATTTATACCAAGCCAAATAACCTACAAACCTGAACGTCTTTGGACATATGAGGGGAACCCGAAGTTCTTGGAGAAAACCCACACAGGTCTCTGGGAGAACGTACAAACTCCATACAGGCAAGCACCCAAAGCCAGGATCGAACCTGTGTCACTGGTGCTGTAAAGCAGCAACTCTACCGCTGCGCCACCATGCCACCTCATTATGATACTCATGCAGTGGTGTAGGGCAGTGTTTCAATGAGCCAGAGGGGAGATTTTGTCAGTCACTGCTGGTGTGCATTGAAAAGTTAATGAAATGAAATAGAGACAGGTATTTTAATATTCTTCTGCTTGCAGTATTGCACAATGCATCATCATATGTTTGCTGCCCCAAAGAGCAAAATTAAACCTAATTCCAAAATTAAAATAAAAGCAAAATAGGGTGTGTGCTGGAAACCTGAAAAACAGAAAGAAACTGGAGGAAATACTCGTACACCAGACCAGGAGGATGTAGTTAACATATCAGAACAGCTAGTCAAGCTGCCACCTCACAGTGCCAGAGACCTTGGTTCAATCCTGATCTCAGTTGCTGTATTGATGGGAGTTTGCATGTTGTGCTTTTGACCACATGGGTTTCTTCTCGCATGCCAAAGACGTGCGGGGTTGGTAGATTAATGGGCTGCTGTAAACTACTCCTCATGTGTAGGTGAGTGGTAGAATGTGGGGAGAATAAGTTCACCATGGGATATATTACTAATATAGCTGTGATTTCACTGACCAATAACAATTATAATTCTTAATTGGAAAGTACAGGACTGTGTGACTGCCCCACAGCAGATTTGATCTCTCCCTCCTAACCCCATTCTCCTGCCTTCTACCCATATTTGATAGTGGTATTTGCTTCATAAGGTCATAGGTGATAGAAGCAGAATTAGGCCATTCAGCCCATCAAGTCTCCTGCCATGCAATCATGGCTGATCTATCTCTCCCTCCTAACCCCATTCTCCTGCCTTCTCCCCATAACCTCTGACACCCGGACTACTGTAAGGTAATAAGGTCATGTGATAGGAGTAGAATTAGGCCATTCAGCCCATCAAGTCTCCACCATTCAATCACAGCTGATCTAGCCCCATTCTCCTGCCTTCTCCTCATAACCTCTGACACCTGTATTAATCAAAAATATATCTATCTCTGCCTTAAAAATATCCACTGACGGCCTCCGCAGCCTTCTGTGCCAAAGAATTCCACAAATTCACCACCCTCTGACTAAAAAAAATACTCCTCATCTCCTTCCTGAAAGAACGTCCTTTAATTCTAAGGCTATTGTCTCTAGTCCTAGACTCGCCCACTAGTGGAAACATCCTCTCCACACCCACTCTATCCGAGCCTTTCACTATTCTGAGTGGGATTGATGTAAAATGAGTGATTCATGGGCAGTACAGATTCGATGGGCTGTGAGTGCTCTTTCTAGGGGGTATCTCACTATGACGCTGTTGTTGGAATATAGTCCACTTTTCTCAAGGGCTCCAACGGTACGCAGGAGGCTTGGACCATATTGTCGTCACTGTATCATTCCCCTGCAACTCCTTACCTCCATCTTTGCAAGGGCAATGAGCATTAAGCGTTGGGCTTTGTGGCCAAGCAAAATGAAAGCGTTGACCTTTGCACCTCAGCTGGCTGAGTTATTCACTTAGTTCTGATCCCTTGCTCTTTTGCAAAGCCCTTTAAAATGTTCCTTTCAATTCCCCGTTTGTGCTGCGGCCTGATCCATCACGGGCACAGTAGCCCTCACCATCAACAACATCTACATGAGGTGCTGCCTCAACAAGGTAGCATGTATCATCAAGGACCCCCACCATCCTCACCATGCCCTCTTCTCGCTCCTATCGTCGGGCAAGCCTGAAGTCCCGCACCACCAGGTTCAGGAGCAGCAACTTTCCTGCAACTTTCAGGCTCAGCAACGCAACACTAGAGACCTCCTCGTGCACCACCATGGGACTTCTAATAGCAGTTTTGCACTGATGTCTTGTTTATGCAGTTTTTGTTCTGTTCACTGACGTATCATTTATCTTACAATTTGTGTTTTTGTGTGTTGGTCTGTGATACTGCTGCGAGCAAGATTTTCACTGTACCTGCACCTCACCTTGCTTATGCATGTTACAAGAACCTTGACTTGACTCGAGCCTCAGAACTGTAGGGACCTGGTTTCAATCTTGACTTTGGTTGTTGTCAGTGTACAATTTAACATGTTCTTGATGTGACTGCGTGAATTCCCTCCCATATCTCAAGATGTACTGGTAAAGGGCCTGTCCCACTGTACGAGGTAATTCAAGAGCTCTCCCGAGCTTAAAATAAAATCAAACTCATGGTAAGCACGTAGAATGTACGTAGCGGGTACGTCGGAGCTCGGGACGTCTCTTAGCAGCTCGTAACGCTAACGGCAGGTACTCGGGAAACGCGGTAAGCTCGTGAAGACTCGTGAAGATTTTTCAACATGTTGAAAAATGTCCACGAGAGCCCCGAGTACCTACGAGCGGCTATTACCGTAATTCTACGAGTTCGAATCAGGGGAAACTCGGGAGAACTCTTGACTCGCTCATACAGTGGGACAGCCCCTTAAGTTAGTTAGCTGCTGTAAATTTACCCTTTTTGTAAGTTAATGTAAGATAAAAAGACTTAAAGGGCAATTGATGGCAAAGTGTGTGAGATAAATCAGTTGCTGGGATACCAGAAAGTATCAATGTGATCGCTCCCCAGGAACCAGCACGGGACTGATGGGCTGAATGGTCTTTTAGTTTAGTTTACTTTAGAGATTCAGCGAGGAAACAGGCCCTTTGGAGCCACCTAGTCTGCGCCCCCGCACATTAACACTATTCTCGACATTAGGGCCAATTTACAATCTGTACCGAAGCCCATTAACCTACAAACCTGCACGTCTTTGGAGTGTGGGAGGGAACCGGAGCACCCAGAGAAAATCCACGCAGATCACGGGGAGAACGTACAAACTCCATACAGACAGCACCCGTAGTCAGGATCGAACCCGGGTCCCTGGCGCTGTAAGGCAGCAACTATACCGCTGCACCACCGTACACCTTTTCTCTGTTTCTTTATAAGCATAAGATTAAGTTCCATTGAATTGGCATCCTCCACCCTTTAATGCACACCAGATTTCTTCTTCCTCTCTTTTGCCAACCTCACTCTGTGAACTGTAGGCATTGATCCAAATGAAACTGCTAAACACTTTGTCTGCTCCATTGCAAAGTATTCCTCAAGGTACGTTGAAGAAGTTCTCCTCCTCTCTCAGACGGGTGCTCTGCAACACCCTCTCTCACTGCTCCCTGCTCTGTGATTCCTCTGTACCTTTTCCTACCTCCGGTTTCACTCTCTCCTAACTCTCAATCTGAAGAAGGGTCTCAAACCCAAACATCACCTTCTCCTTCTCTCCAGAAAAGCTGCCTGACCCGCTGAGTTACTCCAGCATTTTGTGTCTATCTTCGGTGTAAACCAGCATCTGCAGTTCCTTCCTACACTGATGAACGCTTCTCCTTGCTCCTCCTTTAAACGTACGATCAATTTGAACACCTATACTAAATCTCGCCAGACCAATTCCGGTTGAACAATAACACTCCAAGTCTCTAGTTCAGTTTGTTTTAGAGATACAGCATGGAAACAACCCCTTTGGCCTACAAAGTGCACACAAACCATCGATCACCCGTTCACACTAGTTTCAAGTTATTCCACTTTTGCATCCACCCCCTACACAGTAACGGCAATTTTTTTTTACAAAGACCAGTTTACCCGCAAACCCACACATCTTTGGGATGTGGGTGGAAACCGGGGCATCTGAGGGAAACCCACGCGGTCACACATGCAAACTCCACACAGACTGCAGCCGAGGTCAGGATCGAACCCGGGTCTCTGCCGCCGTGAGGCTGCGGCTCTACTCGTTGCATCACTCTGCCGCCCAAGTGTTGGGGTCCTTCATTCACTTCTCTGCACGGCCGAGCGTGCGATAGCCAGAAATGGCCACAGTAATTCAGCCGGGGCTTAGCCAGTGATTTACAAAGGGATTAATGTAACTTCAGTGCTTCAGTAATTGCTGCCATTATTTATAAAACCAAAGAGCGTGCATTCTTTTTTGAAAGCCTGCTTAAAATCTGAAGTTATTGAACGTGAGGTTTGGGCTGGATGACCGCAGCTTGTATAATCAAAAGTTGTTTATGTTGAATTAGGCAGGGATTTTATTCATTAACATTGAGTTGTGTTGGGAAGGTACAAGACGGAGCTATACCAACTGGATCGAGCTATTGTCAAGTTTGATGTATTTTACTGTGATATAAAAATCCCTGATGGTAAACATATGTACTGTAAAACGCAGCTTCCTGTAGGGTGAGGAGATTTGTTTGTTTATGGGTGGTATGTGGAGTTCTTTAATATACTTGCAGCTGTTGCCAGGCATAAAAACTATTTGTTTTCCCAGAATAAATAGCAAACACGCTTTAAGATCGTTGTGCTGGTCATCTCTATGTGCCTTTGCAGGCTCTTTGAGAGAGCGACCCACTCAGTCCTTCTCCACCACATTTATCACAGAGCTACCATCTTACAGCGGCAGAGACCCGGGATTCGATCCTGACAACGGGTGCTTGTCTGTATGGAGTTTGTTGGTGTTCTCCATGATCGGCGGTTTTCTCACACACTCCAAAGACATGCGGGTTTGTAGGTTAATTGGTTTGGTACGAATCTAAAATTGTTCCTAGTGTGTGTAGCATAGTGTAAGTTTGCGGGAATCACTGGTCGGTGCGGACTCGGTGGGCCGAAGGGCCTGTTTCCACACTGTATCTCTCAATGACACGAAATCTAAAGAATGGGGCAGCGTAGAGACACGGCAGGTTGAGGTGCTGCCACACACCCGCAGTGACCCAGTTCAATTCGGACCACCGGTGGTGTTCGTGTTGCACGGTCCCTCTGTAACCACGCGTGTTTCTTCCCTCATTCCAAAGATGTGCGGCTTGGTGGATTAATCGTCTGCTATTGAGGGGGGATCATATAGAAACTTACAAAATTCTTAAGGGGTTGGACAGGCTAGATGCAGGAAGATTGTTCCCGATGTTGGGGAAGTCCAGAACAAGGGGTCACAGTTTAAGGATAAGGAGAAAGTCTTTTAGGACCGAGATGAGAAAAAAAACGTCCACACAGAGAGTGGTGAATCTGTGGAATTCTCTGCTACAGAAGGTAGTTGAGGCCAGTTCAATGGCTATATTTAAGAGGGAGGTAGATGTGGCCCTTGTGGCAAAAGGGATCAGGGGGTATGGAGAGAAGGCATGTACAGGATACTGAGTTGGATGATCAACCATGATCATATTGAATGGCGGTGTAGGCTTGAAGGGCCGAATGGCTACTCCTGCACCTATTTTCTATGTTTCTATGTTTCTATTAATTGTCCATAGTGTGTAGGGGGAGTGGTGCAATCTGGGGGGAGCTGATGGGAGTTTGGGGAGAATACAATGTGATCAATGGGTGATAAATGGTTAGCATGCACTTGGTGTGCCGAAGGGCCAGAAGAACTTTATGATCATGACCTCTGCATTCAATCATGAATCATTAATTTATAATATATAAGGATATATAATACCAAAGGATCGACTACTCCCCTGTGGAGTTCAGTGGTAATAGTGTTTAGAACCGGCTGGACATGTCAAAAACCTTTCTGTAATCAATGCTGACTATTTCATATACACTGCCCTCATTAGCGCTTCTTGCTTTGTCCTTCGTAACTTTAATCAAGTCAGATGGACGTGACTTTCATAACAAATGTTTAATTGATGGGTGCCATTTTGAAAGAAGGTTTATGCTTGTAGGTTCCGTTATGTTGTTAACCTGCATAAGCAAAGAGGTCGAGTTTTTTTTACAGAAAATCCTTTACTGAAGGCGATAACACAACTAAACGGCAGTGTCAGAGTGCCATAATGTACAAGAAGTAGTTTCATCTGACCCAGAGCTGTTTTGTAAGTTACACAAAGTCGCATATTTCTGTCCCCTCAGAATACTTTTCAGACTGTCCTCTCACAAGCCAAAGGTGTAGTCCCGATCTCTTAATCATTCTCACTGCGCCCCTGCACTATTGTTAATCTTCCCTTTCCCTGTAACCCTAACACTAGTGTGCAACGCTATATTCTGTACTCTGGTATTTATATTTACATACTATCTGTGTAGGAAGGAACTGCAGATGCTGGTTTAAACCGAAGATAGACACTAAAAGCTGGAGTAACTCAGCGGGACAGGCAGCATCTCTGGGGAGAAGGAATGGGTGATATTTCGGGTCAAGACTAGTCTTCAGACCTTCAGCCTGAAGAAGGGCCTCGACCCGAAACGTCACCCATTCCTTCTCCCCAGAGATGCTGCCTGTCCAGCTGAGTTACTCCAGCATTTTGTGTTGACATACTACCTGTTGTACTTGTGCATGGCGTGATTTTACTCATGTATCGTCTGATTTGACTGGATAACAATGAAAGGTTTTCAGTGTATCTTGTTACACATGCCAATAATAAACCAATATTAATATAAATTTTACCTTCAAGTAACTCTTTCCACTCCACTTTTGTTAAATCATTTCTCAATCTACTAAAATGAGTCTTATCCCAATTAAGAACCTTTCCTTCAATTTTCCTTGTCCTTTTCCATAACCATGCTAAATCTACCTAAATTATGGTCACTCTCCAAAAATCCTCTCTCACTGCTCCTTGTTTCACCCTCCCAGCATCTTTCTCTGCAGCTAAATCAATAATTGCCCTACTACCGTTTTTGTAGGGTAAAACAATTTCTCGTGGATTAAATTTAAGCATTTTACGGAATCTATATCTTTTACGAT
Source organism: Amblyraja radiata (assembly GCF_010909765.2). Classification (NCBI taxonomy): domain Eukaryota; kingdom Metazoa; phylum Chordata; class Chondrichthyes; order Rajiformes; family Rajidae; genus Amblyraja; species Amblyraja radiata. The sequence goes on along the minus strand of NC_045964.1, from coordinate 11,018,130 downwards.
TATTGTCTCCCAGGCTAATTGATATCCCTTACTATCACTCCACTAGTGTTTTTACAAATGCCTACTAGTGCCTACAAATGAGCTCTTAAATCTCCCGTGGACCATTTGGAGGTGTGTAGTATGTTTATGTTCCCTTTTTTAAACAATTCAGTTCAACTCATTTCGATTTGCAGCTGCTAGCCCTGTAATTGTTTTCTCTTAATTATTGATCCAATAACTTACTGAAAGTTACTGTTGAATCTGCATTCTCCACGCCTTCAGGCAACACATCCCAAATGAAACCAACTTGCCATCAGAGGATTGATCGTATACTTTTGGTGGGGATTCACTTTAAGCAGTGCAATGGCAATTATTTACTTATTTTTAAAAAGTTCTGTCAGAGAGGGTGGTTTAAGGAACAACAGAAGAAGAATGAGATTGAAGAAGGGTCTCGACCCGAAACCTCAACTATTTTTGTTCTCCAGAGATGCTGTCTGACCCGCTGCGTTGCTCCAGCTCTTTGGAGAAGAATGAGAGGTGGGGTGATTTAGGGAGGGAATTCCACAGCTTTGGGCCCAGGCAGCCCAAGGCACGACTCGCAACGATTGAATATCACAGTTACACTCGAAGATGAAATGGGGGGAGTACTGTAATCTGGGCGAGGCACACCTGGAACCTGTGTAGATCATTGAGTCCTGGGACAACATGTGCATGGGACAGTTCATGCTGCATGCTGGCTGGTTTACAGCGGATGGAACTGTTTCTGTTTTTTGCCTGTGGTGACTTATGAACATATGATGAGCGTTTGACGGCACTGCACCTGTACTCGCTGGAGTTTAGAAGGATGACGGGGGACTTCATAGAAACCTACCGAATAGTGAAAGGCCTGGATAGAGTGGTGTTTCCACTAGTGGGAGAGTCTAGGACTAGAGGTCATAGCCTCGGAGTTAAAGGACCTTCCTTTAAGAAGGAGATGAGGAATTTCTTTAGTCAGAGGGTGGTGCCTGCTCCTATAACTTATGACCTTATGTCCTGATGACTTTAGTGCTTGGGTGTTGATTGCATCACCAATGCCACTTGTACGTCAGTTGTCTAGACTCGAGGCTCTTGCCCACCGCTCACGAATGGGTTACACTTGGTCCTGAAAGTCTTCCAAACCACCAGTGCTTTACACAGTTTCATGAGCGCAACCGTCAATGGATATTTTTGAGGCGGAGGTTGACAGATTCTTGGTTAGCAAAGGTGTCAGGGGTTATGGGGAGAAGGCAGGAGAATGGTGTTGAGAGGGAGAAATAGATCAGTCATGATTGAACGGCGGAGTTGACTTGCTGGGCCGAATGGCCTTATTCTGCACCTAGAACTTATGAATGTCTTTGACCAGAAGCAGTAAACATAGTTGAATGAGGCTCCTTCACTGTAGGCAGAGACATCACAGATTGCAATCACTGCTGATGACCAGACTCGGTTTTCTCAGCAATGCCTCAATCCTCCAGTTCTCTGTCTCCCTTCCTGTCTGTGACAGTAGCATAATGTTGACATTTAAAACAGCCATATATATTTATCTTAAATAATCTACATGGATAGGACAGGTATTGCGTACAGTTTTGGTCTCCTAATCTGAGGAAAGACATTCTTGTACAGAGAAGGTTCACCAGACTGATTCCTGGGATGGCAGGACTTTCATATGAAGAAAGACTGGATAGACTCGGCTTGTTCACGCTAGAATTTAGAATTTTGAGGGGGGATCGTATCGAAACTTACAAAATTCTTAAGGGGTTGGACAGGCTAGATGCAGGAAGATTATTCCCGATGTTGGGGAAGTCCAGAACTACGGGTCACAGTTTAAGGATAAGAGGGAAGTCTTTTAGGACAGAGATGAGAAAATCATTTTTTACACAGAGAGTGGTGTATCTGTGGAATTCTCTGCCACAGAAGGTAGTTGAGGCCAGTTCATTGGCTATATTTAAGAGGGAGTTAGATGTGGCCCTTGTGGCTAAAGGGATCAGGGGGTATGGAGAGAAGGCAGGGATGGGATACTGAGTTGGATGATCAGCCATGATTATATTGAATGGCGGTGCAGGCTCGAAGGGCCGTATGGCCTACTCCTGCACCTATTTTCTATGTTTCTATGTTTCTATGTATGGAGGATTATAGACCAAACGTGGGCAGGTGGGACTAGTGTAACTGGGACATGTTGGCCGGTGTGGGCATGTTGGGCAGAAGGGCCTGTTTCCACACTGTATCACTCTATGACTCTTTAATCTCATGACTTCCTGCCTTCTCCAACCACCCCTGCGCTCTTGCCCTCCCATTTATCTAATTTACAACTTGAATCCAAAGTGGAACTCGGCCACTTGCTTGGCGTTAACTCCATCACTATCATTGTTGCAGCTGAGGTTGGCATCAAATTCTCAGATGGATTTGTTAGGAAGCAGCCTGAAATGCTGCACTCTCGCATGGTCCCCAGTGTCAAAATCAATCTTCAGCAATTTAGGAAAAAGATGAGGAGAAATTTCTAGTCGGGTGTGTTGGAACTCGGTGACCTCCAGAGCTGTGAATAGACAATAGGCAATAGGCACAGGAGTAGGCCATTCAGCCCTTCGAGCCAGCACCGCCATTCAATGTGATCATGGCTGATCATCCCCAATCAGTGCCCCATTCCTGCCTTCTCCCCATATATCCTGACTCTGCTATCTTTAAGAGCTCTATCTAGCTCTCTCTTGAAAGTGTCCAGAGAACCGGCCCCCACCGGATACATGATCAATGAGTATGTACGAGGCGCAGATGACTAGATTCTTGGATATGGGAGGGGGGCTGGTGTGTTATATGATGCCGGATAGGGCATGAAGGAGGAGATACTGAGCAGTCATGACTACATCGGACCAGCTGGGAGTGTAATGCTCCCTTTTACCGTTTGCATTCTTCCTGCATGCAGGAGCTGACACTGAAGCCATGTAGCACCAGGAAGGAATGAATCCCACACATTCACTGGTTGGCATGTGGGTACAGCTACTAGAGCTGCTGCCTCACAACACTAGTAACCTGGGTTCAATTCCAACCTCTGGTGCCATATCTGTGTGGAGTTTACACATTCTCCCTGTGACCGTATGGGTTTCCCCCATGCGCTCCAGTTTCCACAAACATCCTAAAGATGTCCCGGCTTATAGGGTAACTGGGCACTGAAAATCACCCTTGGTGTGTAGGTGAGTGGGGAATGTAGATGGGAATGTGGGAAATTGAAATGGCATCACATGGGCGGCACGATGGGCGCAGCGGTAGAGTTGCTGCCTTACAGCGCTTGCAGCGCCGGAGACCCAGGTTCGATCCTAACGACAGTTGCTGTCTGTACGGAGTTTGTACGTTCTCCCCATGACTGCGTGGGCTTTCTCCGAGATCTTCAGTTTCCTCACACACTCCAAAGACGTATAGGTTTGTAGATTCATTGACTTGGTATAACTATAAATGGTCCCTAGTGGGTGTAGGGCAGTGTTAATGTGCGGGGTTCATTAGTCGGTGCGGACTCGACGGGCCGATGGGCCTGTTTCCGTGCTCAATCTCTAAACTAAACTAACTAAAATTGCCATAGAATTTGGGTAAATGTGTGCTTGATGGTCTATATGGATTTAGTATGGATTTAGCTGTTCAATACTGGACAGGACTGAACTGTTCCCCATTTATGCCTCTCACCCTGGCCACAAACGCTTTGAATCCCTTCCCTCTGGAAGGCGACTCCGGATTGTCAAAGCTGCCACAGCCAGACATAAAAACAGTTTTTATCCACAAGTAGTTGCTCTACTCAACAGCCAAAAATCTGTAGCCTCCCTTTAATTTTGTTGGTTCACATGCTTGATCAATGGTGTTTTATCATTAATGTTTTATTACTATTAATGTTTAGTGTTTTCTGAGTCATTCGTAACTGTCACTGTATGTCATGTTGTTACTTGTGGGCGGAGCACCAAGGCAAATTCCTTGTATGTGAATACTTGGCCAATAAACTTACTTACTTACTTACTTACTTACGCGTGATGTTGGTAGCTCACTTGGCGACACACACGAGGTGTGCAGGGAATAAATGGCTGCCACTTACCGAAGAGATGCCCCAAAGTAGCACTGAGACATGAACGTGAAGCTATGTAGGAAGGAACTACAGATGCTAGTTTGCACCGAAAATAGACACCAAAATGCTGGAGTAACTCAGCGAGCCAGGCAGTATCTCTGGAGAGAAGGAATGGAGACTGAAGAAGGGTCTCGACCCGATACGCCGCCCATTCTTCCATTAGGTTAGTTTAGAGATACAGCGCGGAAACAGGCCCTTCGGCCCACCGAGTACACGCCGACTAGCGATCGCCGCACACAGACACTACCCTACACACACTAGGGAAAATTTTACACATACACCAAGCTAATCAACCTACAAACCTGTACGTCTTTGGAGTGTGGGAGGAAACCGATGATCTCAGAGAAAATCCACGCCGGTCACGGGGAGAACGTACAAACTCCGTACAGACAGCACCCGTAGCCGGGATTGAACACGGGTATCCGGCGCTGCAAGAGCTGTAAGGCACAAACTCTACCGCTGCGCCACCGTGCCGCTCTTCTCTCCAGAGATGCTGCCTGACTTGTTGAGTTACTCCAGCATTTGGTGTCTGTGAACGTGAAGCTCATTAGCAACCAGCCAGAAGCTGAACTGTGCAAATTCTGACATGAAAGGATGAAGGATCAGCAGCGTGACTCAGCAAAACTCTTGCTGTGTGAGTGTGTGGGATTGGACACCAGTAAATCTCTCATTGACAGACTATTAAATAAATGGAAACAAGCAGTGCCTGAAACCACCTTATCTAATGGAACCAGCCCGAAGTCTGCTTTCACTCACCTACCTTTTCCAAACAAGCTTTGTCAGATAATTCATCAGCTTTTTAGAATTGAATGCACCAAAAAAAAACCACAGAAACCCCCCGAGCTCTGTCGAGTTGTTGGTGTCTTTTGATAATACAGTAGGTCGAGAAAGAACCTGCATTTCAACAGCAGAGTTCATAACCGTGGCATCTGCAAACTGTTTTGCACCCAGTGAGATATTTGTGAAGCAGAAAACAGCAGCATCTGAAGGGTCCCGACCCGAAATGTTGCCTCTCCATTCCCTCCACTGATGCTGCCTGGCCCACTGAGTTCCTCCAGTTAGACACAAAAAAGCTGGAGCAACTCAGCAGGTCAGATAGCATCTCTGGAGAAAAGGAATAGGTGACGTTTCGTGTCCAGACCCTTCAGCCCAAAACATCAGCTATTCCTTTTCTCCAGAGATGCTGTCTGACCCGTTGGGTTACTCCAGGTTTTTGTGTTTAAACCAGCATCCGCAGTTCCTTCCCACACAAATTCCTCCAGTTATTTGTTCTTTGTACAAGGTTCCACATCTGCAGTTCCTTGTGGCTCCTGTCACTTGTGAAGTGTGGGCAATGTCATCTCAAGTGCAGCGGAGGTTGTTGTGCATAGCAAGCCCATGCCTCCAGCAGCAAAGGCCTCGGGCTCTGTAATAGCCCAATACCTTTGAAGAGATTTCAACCAATGATCATAGATAGGAGCTGATTTCAACAAACTCAGGCAATGTAAGCTGCCACTCTGAAACGAGCACCAGATCAGAAGGGGCATCCAACCACTTAGCCCATTGCAGGCTCGTTCCATGCCTGACTGTCAAACCCACACTTGTCTTTCCCTGTCACTTGCCTCTTCCCCCCTTTCTGTTGCCTGCTTCTCTTTCACCTCCCTTGCTGCCTGCTTCACTCCCCCTCCCCTGCTTGTCTCCCTCCTCCCCTGTCTCTCCCCCTCCTCCCCTGCCTCTCTCCCCCCTCCCCTGTCTCTCCCCCTCACCTGCCTCTCTTCCCTCTCCTGCCTCTCTCCCACTACCCCTGCCTCTCCCCCTCCACTGCTTCTCTCCCCTCTCCCCTGCCTCCCTCCTCTCCCCTGCCTCTCTCCCCTCTCCCCTGCCTCCCTCCTCTCCCCTGCCTCCCTCCTCTCCCCTGCCTCCCTCCTCTCCCCTGCCTCCCTCCTCTCCCCTGCCTCCCTCCTCTCCCCTGCCTCCCTCCTCTCCCCTGCCTCTCTTCCTTCTCCACCTCCCCGCTGCCCCCTCCACTGTTTCTCTTTGCTCTTCCCTTGCCTCCCTTCTCACCTCTCCCGCATCTTTCCCTCACGATCTACCACCCTTTGGCCCGGGGCCTACCTCTTGCCATGTCTCTCCTCCCTCCCTCTGCCTGTCTCTCCCCCCTCTGCCTGTCTCTCCATCTTTGTTGACCTCAGAATGCATAGTGGCTGCAGGGATTGCTTGCTGGTTTTGCTGGACCTTCTTGATGAAATGTTGGACAAAGCAGTGGTACTTCATAAAACTCTTCCATCTATATATTAATCTGAACCACGTCTTGTTCACCCGTGGCACCTGTGTGGCCTGACCTACTTTTAATTGAGGTTAAAGAATGCCTCCATTTTAAAACTTTGATCCTAATTTTCAGACCCCATTCACTTTAATCTGTGTGTCATTGTAATCTCCTCTGCATTGCAACCCTCTGATACATCCTGATATGTATCCAGTTCTGGACTCTTCATGATCCCTGATTGCATTTGGTCTGCGATTGAAATTATCTCTCTTGTCTTCTCCTTTCTAAATATCTCCACCACAATATTTTTCTCTTCCGTTGAAGATGCATCTTAAAACTTTCCTTGTCTGAGGCTCGTGCATCCTCTCAGCTCCCGTGCTGTGGTGATAGGTTTTGTTTGGTAACTCTCCTCTTCAGTGTTCTCGGGCACCTTGGTGTGTTAATGATGTACACTACCCCTTGTTGCTGCCGCAGGGAGTATATAATGTTTCAAAATAAAGAGCAAAACTTGGGCAAAGGCATCTTGTTTGCTGTTTTTTGACGAGCGCATTGAGCAGTGATGTGGAAACAGCTGAACCACACTGGTGAGATTACATGCTCTCGGCTGCAAGTATTGTGGTCACACATGCGCCCCATTTACAAAACCACACTGCCTCTACCTTTCCTCTTGTTTAGTTGACGATAAATTCAGGCTTTGAGTGATCGCCCTTCCAGCAACGTGCTGTGGTTCAGATGAGCCGCTGCCTCAGATATTTGTTCGATTGCATGCAAAGAAAGGTTTTCAACTCTCTTAATCTCTTGCAATCAGCAATTAGAGGTTTTGCAATGTGAGTGCACTAGTAATCAAATCTCCCTGCGACCATGCTCCCCTCCCCCTGCTATCTCGTAGGTTTATACGTTATGAGAGCAGAATTAGACCATTCGGCCCATCAGGTCTATTCCGCCCTTCTAACTGATCTAACCCCATTTTCCGGCTTTCTCCCCATAACCTCTGACACGTGGGCTAATCAAGAATCTATCTATCTCTGCCTTAAAAATATCCACTGACTTGGCCTCCACAGCCTTCTGTGGCAATGAATTCCACAGATTCACCACCCTCTGGCTAAAGAGGGTGTGTACTATTCCTATACACTTGTACTTAATCTAATATTGTGCTTATATGTCGTAATACATAACAGAACTATGCAAAAAAGAAAATTGCTGTACCTCGGTACATGTGACAATAAACTACCATTGAACAATTGATTTCTACATAAGTTGATACAAAATAAAATGTGACATTCTCAGATTCATTCCTGATGAAATTGCCCACATCTCAGTCAAGGGGGTGCGTTCTTGTGGGGGGAAATGGAACTACCATTTGGGGGTTTGTTATTCGGGCTTTTAAGGATGAACTAACTGGTGACAGAGCACACTTTACTTCATATTGAACAATGGTATCTGCCCTGAAAGAATTATGTAGAGCAAGCTTTATATGCAAACTTAACTTATTGTAATTGTCGTGGGCTAATAAAGAAGGGTCTGTTTCTGGCATGGTCAGAGGTTGTGGAACTCACCAGCACTGTAGGTCTTTGAGAGCGCCCATTTGCAGTTCCGTGTTTGGCCTAACACCACATGAGGCATAGATGGGTCAACCAATCCCATTGGCATGTAATGCTGAGGCTCTATAAGGCGCTGGTTAGGCCGCATTTGGAATATTGTGAGCAATTTTGGGCACCATATCTGAGGAGGGATGTGCAAGCTCTGGAGAGGGTCCAGAGGAGGTTTACAAGAATGATCCCAAGAATAACTAGGTTAACCTATGATGAGCGTTTGTCGGCACTGGGCCTGACCTCGCTGGAATTTAGAAGAATTAGGGGGGGCCTCAATGAAACGTACAAAATAGTGAAAAGCTTGGATAGAGTGGATGTGGAGAGGATGTTTCCGCTAGTCGGAGTGTCTAGGACTAGAGGTCATACCCTCTGCATCAAAGGACGTTCTTTTAGGAAGGAGATTAGGTTAATTTCTGTAGTCAGAGGGTGGTGAATCTGTAGAATTCTTTGCCACAGAAGGCTGTGGAGGACGTCAGTGGATATATTTAAGGCAGAGATAGATAGATTGTTGATTAGTACGGGTGTCAGAGGTTATGGGGAGATGACAGGAGAATGGGGTTAGGAGAGAGAGATAGATCAGCCATGATTGAATGGTGGAGTAGACTTGATGGGCCGAATGGCCTAATTCTACTCCTATTCCTTATGACCTTACGACAGCTCAGCAGGTAATGACCAGACTAATCAGCCAGATGCCTGGACAAATACCCCGGAAACCGAGTTGAAATCCCACAGTAGAAGTTGTGGTCAGGTAAATAACTGAAACATTTTACCTGCTCACTCAAGACAAGCAGCACCTGGTCCACATGAACGCTCTTGCATGACTTGTAATACTTACATTTGGGAAAAGTAGACAATAGCATAGGAAGGAACTGCAAGTGCTGGTTTAAACGGAAGATAGACACAAAAGGCTTGAGTAACACAGTTGGTTAGATAGTTTCTCTGGAAAAAAGGAATAGGTGACGTTCTTCACTCTGAAGAAGGGTCTCGACCCGAAACGTCGCCTATTCCTTTTCTCCCGAGATGCTGTCTGACCCGCTGAGTTACTCCAGCTTTTTGTGTCTATCAATGGCGCACAGGCTTGATAGGGTGGGAGGACAGAGCGGATGAAAGAAAATGTATCGTACCACTGTTATAACACTGGTTTTTGTTTTGCAGGTCATTCTGACGAACCAAATTACAACGAGGATAGGTCAAAGGCAAGCTGCCAGCTTTAAGCCAAGCTCTGCGGAGATTGATTTACTCCAGTCTGAAGGTAATGGCAGCTTCCTTTGTCCTGCTTGGTTACATGATTTTCACTCAGTTGCTTCACGAGTCAGGGTCATTCCCACTCATATGGTTTGGGTCAAAATAAAGACGGATGTTTAGTTTAGTTTAGAGATACAGCGTGGAAACAGGCTCTTCAGCCCATCGAGTCCATGCCGACCAGCGATCCCGGCACACTAACGCTATCAACACTATCCTACACACACTAGGGACAATTTGCATTCATACCAAGCCAATTAACCTCCAAACCTGTACGTTTTTGGAATGTGGGAGGAAACCGAAGATCTCGGAGAAAACCCACGTGGTCACGAGAAGAACGTACATCTCTGTACAGACAGCACACATAGTCAGGATTGAACCCAGGTCTCTAGCGCTATAATTGCTGTAAGGCAGCAACTGTACCGCTGCGCCAGCGTGCTGCCACGATGAATTTGCGTCTTATCAGGGTGTCAGGATTCTCAAAACCCCTAATAGCCAATGATGTACATCTGAAGTGTAGGCCCTGTGCAGATTTAGGAAGTGTGACACCCAAGCTGGGAGCTGTACATTCTCATGAACGAAGAAGTAATCTCGACTAGATTATCTATTACCATCACAGGAAGGATGTTGTTAAATTGGAAAGAGTGCAGGGAACATTTACGTGGATGTTGCCAGGACTTGAGGACCTGAGCTATAGGGAGAGGTTATATTATTTATAGATTACCGTAGATTTATTAATAGATTACTATTATTTAGTTTTATTGGCTGAGAAGATACTGATGAAGGCCAATGTACCAAAAGTCTTCTTGACAGCCCTATCTACCTTTGACTCCATTTTCAGGGAACTCCAAGATCCCTCTGCTCTACACACTTCCCAGGACCTTGGCATTGACCGTGAAGGTTCTGCCCGGGTTTGACTTTCCAAAATACAACACCTCGCACTTATCTGCATTAAACTCCATCAGCCATGGAGTGTAAGGATAAGGGGGAAATCTTTTAGGACCGAGATGAGAAAAACATTTTTCACACAGAGAGTGGTGAATCTCTGGAATTCTCTGCCACAGAAGGTAGTTGAGGCCAGTTTATTGGCTATATTTAAGAGGGAGTTAGAGGCACTTGTGGCTGAAGGGATCAGGGGGTATGGAGAGAAGGCAGGTACAGGATACTGAGTTGCATGATCAGCCATGATCATATTGAATGGCGGTGCAGGCTCGAAGGGCCGAATGGCCTACTGCACCTATTTTCTATGTTTCTATGTTTCTAACCATTCAGCTGCCCACTTGCCCAGTTTTGTAGTAAACAACATTCTGCATGATGAGCACAAGACCTTGTAATAACACTCTGAACCTGGTACGAGCACCTGCCTTATCCCATTACTACGGTGACGATAGTACATTTTGAAAAATGTCACTGGCTGTAAGGCATTTTTAAATTTCTCAAGAGGGTTGTGAACACTGCTATAGATCATAGAATCTGCTTCATGATTTTCTAATATAGAGCTCAGTAGGCAAAATAAACAATTTACACTCATTTGCGGTTTGGGTGGCATGGTGGCGTAGTGGTAGAGCTACTGCCTTACAGCGCCAGTGACCTGGGTTTGATCCTGACTACGAAGTTTGTACGTTCTCCCCGTGACCTGCGCGGGTTTTCTCCGAAATCTTCAATTTCCTCCCACTCTAAAGACTAAAGGTTTGAAGGTTAATTGGCTCGGTGTAAGTGTAAATATTGTCCCTAGTGTGTGTTAGTGTGCAGGGATCGCCGGTCGGTTCAGACCTGGTGGGCCGAAGGGTCTGTTTCCGCGCTGTATCTCTAATCTAAACTAAACTAAATTAAACTTGTAGGTACACAAAATTGCTGGGGAAACTCAGCGGGTGCAGCAGCATCAACAACTTGTGTTGTCTCAGTTTGTGCTCCTCCTCAGGTAGCACGTTGTCAAACCACAGCAATGATGTTCAAGCAGACTCGAGCAACTGCAGATACTGGTTTACAAAAAAGACACAAAGTGCTGGAGTAACTTGGCAGGTCAGGCAGCATATTCTGAAAACGTGAATAGGCAGTGTATTCGGGCAGGAACCTTCTTCAGACTGAATATAGTGGTGGGGGGTTCAATTTAGGTTATTGTCACGTGTCAGGTAACAGTGAAAAGCTTTTGTTGCATGCTAACCAGTCAGCAGAATGACAATACATGATCACAATCACTACATTTACAATGTATAGATAATACATGATAAGAGAATAATGTTTAGTTCAAGGTAAAGCCAGCAAAATCTAATCAAGGATCATCCGAGGGTCACCAAAGAGGTAGATAGTAGTTCAGCACTGCTCTCTGGTTGTGGTAGGATGATTCAGATGCCTGATGAGAGCTGGGAAGGAACCGTCCCTGAATCTTGTGCGTTTCCATTCTTCTACACCTTTTGCCTGATAGGAGAGTGGAGAAGAGGGAATGGCCAGGGTGCAACTAGTCCTTGACTATGCTGCTGGCCTTGCCGAGGCAGCATGAGTTATGACTGGAGTCACTAGAAGGGAGGTGGGTTCATGTGATGGTCTGGGCTGCGTCCACAATTCTCTGCAATTGGGGGAAACTAGAGGAGTGGAGTTGGCAGGACAAAGCTGGGAGGGAGGGTGGTGGTTGGTCGGCAGATGGTTGGACAGAAGCCAGAGATGAAAAGACAGAAAGTGCGCGGTAAGGGCTGAAGATGCGTGAAATGTGACAATAGAGAAATAGGCGGTGGGGAGGTGGGGTGGGGGGGGGGGGAAGGGAAAGGGAGAAATGTGTGTACACCCAGTTGGGGCACAGGGACGAGGGTGGGGGAGCAGGAGGGGGAGCCATTTAACCCACCAGAGCATCTTTGGGATGTGGGAGGAATTCTGGAGGAAGCCCATCCAGTCACAGGGAGAATGTGCAGGTTCCATGTAGGATCAGACCAGGGTCGTGGGAGCTTTGCAGTAGCAGTGCCATCACAGCACCAATGTGCCAGCATGTTGGGAGGCAGTTGTGTAAAATAGCAGCCAGTGAATAGTTTGCACAAGCACAACTGTGAGTCACTGGTGGTGGCCCGTCGTAGAGGACGATAGCATGGTTGTGCAGTCTCATGTCTTGTGGGATCGAGTGTGGCTCATGAGACCGATGCACGAGACACACACCCAGGAGCAGTAGGGGCAAATGAAGGCCACTGTGGGGGTGCATCGATTGAGGGTTGCAGCCTTCCTCCTGTCTCTGGCACTAACGAGTCGGCTTTGGCTTCAAAACTGCTGACCAACCTTCCTAGAGGTTGCACGCCAGCCAGTCCTGTCACTGGCACGGGTCTCCAGTTCTTTTGGGGCTGGGCTTGCGTGCTGGAGGTGGTCCTTGATGGATGCCCTTGGTGGGTTCTTTGGGTGCCCTGGGTTCCTTTGACCCTGTGACAGTGCTCCGTACAGGAGCTGACGAGGTCTGCTGGATTCATCCATCTGGATCACATGGCTGGCCCATCGAAGCTGGGCCTATATGAAGCCCTGAAGGGGGGGTTGTTACCCCACGACTCCTGTGTGCAGAATTAACTTCTGTTTGACCTGAAATTCCGGTTTTCCTCTTCACTTCCCTTCTATACATAAGGTGACAGGAGACAAACCACCTTCTGCCACCAGCAGGCGTTTAAAGAGGCTGGTGATCTCAGGGGTTTGTGAGTGGAATTGCAACGGCCTATCTGATGTCTGATCTGGCCGTATATGACCATCTCTCTAATCCCAATGTCACCTGTACATTATAGTTTACGATTGCTTTGCAAGGTGTGTTCGTGCTTTGTGTGTTTCACATTATAACTGTTGTGGCTGCACTTCAAAAGATAAAACTGACAATGTTTTAATGCAATTGATGACTGGCAGTATTGAGTTTGCAGGTGGTTGTTGGAGAAAAATTGAGAGTCAGGAGATCATCTTTTTCAATGTAGGCAAATATATTACCCATTGAAATCAAAACCCGTGGCTGGGAAGTTGACATTAGCATTCATTGGATAGCATTTTATTCAGGCCTATTGTAAAAATTTCTTCCAGTACAAATTGCAAATCTCTGAGCAAAATGCTGAGAGGGCTTCACGGAGAAGCAGCGGTATAGCTACTGACTTACAGACCCGGTTTCAATCGTGTCTACGGGTGCTGCCTGTACGGAGTTTCTACGTTCTCCCCGTGACCTGTGTGGGTTTTCTCCGGGATCTCCGGTTTCCTCCCACACTCCAAAGACATACAGGTTTGTAGGTTAATTGGCTTGGTATAATTGTAAATTGTCCCTAGTGTGTGTGAGATAATGTTAATGTGCAGGGATCGCCGGTCGGCCTGAACTCGGTGGGCCGAAGGGCCTGTTTCCGCGCTGTATCTCTAAAACAACAAAACTAAAACTATCTGCCCCATCTCTGGCCTCTTGACTCTCTGCCCATGAGGTCGCATTTTATGCAGGTGAAGAATGTTTCTCGGGGAGTTGCTGGTTAGGGAAGGGATCATCAAACAGCTACAACCATATTCATGCAGACACAAGGCACTGCAGATGCAATTGTGCATCTGTGCCTGAAAGTGTTCGCTTCTGCTGCTATGAGTGGCAGAACTGAACGGGGGAAGGGTCGGGTTTGTGATCGGGCTGGTGGTGTAATGTTAGATATTTACTGACTCATTCTGCTCCTTGCATGGTCAAGTTTATTGTCATATGCACGTCCAGTGAGGCACAGGCACTATGAAAATCTCACTTGCTGCAGAGTCACAGGCACTATGAAAATCTCACTTGCTGCAGAGTCACAGGCACACACTGCAGACTCAGACAAATGCACACAATAAAAATGAGATGTAAATTGCACATAAGATTCTGCAAGATGGTAAAAGAAAAAAAAAAGCTGAGCAAAACAGGGCTTTCGTGCAAAACACAGTTAGAAAATTGCAAGTCCATGGTTGTGCTAGAAGTGACTTAGAATAGACCCTGCTATCTAATGGTCAGTATAACTTTGCTCCATGCAGAAGCCTGAAGCCTCAAGAGAGAGTTAAATTTAGCTCGTAGGGCTGTAGGAATCAAGAGATATGGGGGAAAAAGCAGGAATGGGGTACTGATTCAGCAACAGCTATTTTCCTACAACTATCAGGTTCTTGAACCAGTCTGCACAATCCTAATCCTATCTCGACAGAACACCAAAGACCATCTCTTGCACTATCATGGACTTGTCTTCTAATTGTGTTTTGCTCTAATATCTTTACTGTTGCGGTCTCGATTCGTTTTACTGTTTGTTTTGCTGCTTTTGCAGAATCTATGTGCAATTTATGTATAATGTTTTGTTTTTGTATGTTGTTTCCGTGCCTGTGATACTGCTGGGAACAAGATTCTCTTTGTACCTGTACCCCTCTGTACTTGTGCCTATGACAATAAACTCAAGATAGACACAATATGCTGGAGGAACTCAGCGGGTCAGACAGCATCTCTGCAGAAAAGGAATAGGTGACGTTTCGGGTTGAGACCCTTCTTCAGACTGAGAGTCGGGAAAGGGAAAGGAGAGATATAGATGGTGATGTAGAGAACTATAGAACAAATGAATGAAAGAAATGCAAAAGAGTAACAATGAGAAAGGAAACAGGCCATTGTTAGCTGTTTGTTAAATGAGAACAAGTACAGACAATGAGACTCAAGAAGTGACTGTGAACCTAGTCTGACTTGGTGGGGTAGGGATGGAGAGAGAGGGGATGCAAGGGTTACATGAAATTAGAGACATCAATTTTCATACCACTGGGTTTTTTAGTTTCGTTTTTTAGTTTTAGAGATACAGCGCGGAAACAGGCCCTTCGGCCCAACGGGTCCACGCCGACCAGCGATCCCCACACATTAACACTATCCTGCACCCATGAAGGACAAGTTTTACATTTACCAAGCCGATTACCAACAAACCTGTACGTCTTTGGAGTGTGGGAGGAAACCAAAGGTCTCAGAGAAAACCCACTCAGGTCACTGGGAGAAGGTACAGACTCCGTACAGACAGCACCCGTAGTCGGGAACGAATCCCGGTCTCCGGGGCTGCATTCGCTGGAAGGCAGCAGCTCTACCGCTGCGCCACCATGACCGCCTTGGTTGCAAGCTGCCCAAGCGAAAAATGAGGTGCATTTGGCCTCACTATGACAATGGTGGAAGCCCAGGACAGAAAGAGCAATGTGGGAATGGGAAGGGGAATTAAAGTGTTTGGCAACCAGGAGATCAGGTCAGTCCAGGCTCAATTTGACTTGACTGTCACCTGCAGTAACTGAGTTCATGGCATTATTTCAGCCTTGGTACACAGGCTGGACTCTTGCCTCTAAATCAGGTTAGTTCATTCAAACCCTTTCCCACAGATTTGAGCACAACATCTGCTCGGCCTGGGTAATTGTCTGAAGCCTGCAGGATGAGAATTCAAACCAAGACCTTGTCTCCCCTTATGGTGTGTTAAAGATATCACAGAATTATTAGAGCAGGGTTTTCTCAGTGAGCTGGCCAACGTTGGCGGTGAAACTGTGGAATTCTTTGCCATAGAGGCTGCGGAGGCAAAGTCAGTGGATATATTTAAGGCAGAGATAGATAGATTCTTGATTAGTACGGGTCTGAGAAGTTATGGGCAGAAGGTAGGAGAATGGAGTTAGGAGGGAGAGATCGATCAGCCATGATTGAATGGCGGAGACTTGATGGGCCGATTGGTTTAATTCTACTCCTATCACTTATGAACTTTTGAATGTTTATCCAATAACAACTTCAATTTAATTGACATTTTAATGTGGTAAAACATCTCATGTTGCCACAAAGGCTATTTTATGAAAACACTGCACATCCAACATCGTAAAACTAATTATGTGGCCAATGCCACTTTTTTTTTTTTGCAATGTCATAGCCACAGGGTGGCCTCTTGTGCCCACAGTTCTGAATGGTTTCTGTTTTTGCCGACTGTCCCTTCAGCTCCTGGCTCAGGCCTAATGCTATCAACAGGTTCAGCTGCTCTGCTTTCCAGGGCATGGTTTACATCAAACATGTTTATGTTGCTAACCCAAACACTCATGGCTACACTTAACAGTGGCTCTGAACATAGACACAAAATGCTGGAGTAACTCAGCGGGACAGGCAGCATCTCTGGAGAGAAGGAATGGGTGACGTTTCGGGTCGAGACCCTTCTTCAGGCTGATGTCAAGGGGAGAGGGAGGTACATAGATAAGGAAGTGTATAGATAAGGGAGTGTCAGGTGTGAAAACAGGACAAAGGGAATGAGAATAGATCATTGTTAGTTTGCAGAAGGTAACAACAAAGCAAACAGAGATAGAATGTAGTCGGGGACTAAGACTGGTCGGAGAAGGGGAAGGGGATGGAGAGAGAGGGAAAGCGAGGGTTACTTGAAGTTAGAGAAGTCAATGTTCATACCGCAGGGATGCAAGCTGCCCAAGCGAAATATGAGGTGCTGTTCCTCCAATTTGTGTTGGGCCTCACTCTGACAATGGAGGAGGCCCAGGACAGAAAGGTCAGTGTGGGAATGGGAGGGGGAGTTAAAGTGTTTAGCAACTGGGAGTGCAGGTAGGTTTAGGCGGATTGAACAAAGATTTTCAGCAAAACGATCGCCGAGCCTGCGCTTGGTCTCGCCGAATTGCTCAAGCATCAGCATTAGAGTTACCATTGGATTGATAGAGGGAAATGTACAAACATGGAAATGCAGATTAAGCAACATAATAACATAAGGAAACAATAATAAATATCCCAGCAGCTCCCAAATCAAGCAGCGCATTTGAAATTTCCATCTTCACCCATAAGTGTTCAGGGCTCACCCTACATTAAAGCATTAGCCATGGCTTGGGTTGCAGCAGTCACACCTCCACCTCAGAATTGACCGACAGACCCCCAGTGGTGAGTTAAATCTGCATTCTAAACTCAGCGGGTCAGGCAGCATGTCGAGAAAAAGGATGGGTGACATTTTGTCATTTTAGAGTCAAGAAGGATCCTGGCCCGAAACGTCACCCATCTCTTCTGCAGTTATCCACGAGTAGTTGCTCTACTGAACAGCCAAAAATCTGTAGCCTCCCTTTGATCTGATATTCTGTTGGTTCACATGCTTGATCAATGGTGTTTTATCATTTATGTTTTATTATTATTAATGTTTAGTGTTTTCTGAATCATTCGTAAATGTCACTGTATGTCATCTTGTTACTTGTGGGCGGAGCACCAAGGCAAATTCCTTGTAAGTGAATACTTGGCCAATAAGATTACTTACTTACTTACTTATCTACATACTCCTGAACCTAGGAATCAGCTCCCCACTCTGCGACAGGATCCTTAAATTTCTGACCCACAGACCTCAATCAGTGAGGAGAGATGACAACACCTCCTCCACAATAGTTTTCAGCCCACACCCCAAGGATGTGTTCTCGGTCCCCTACTGTACTCCCTATACACTCATGACTGTACAGCCACATCCAGCTCTAATTGCATCAAGTTTGCCTGCGCTTGGTCTCGCCGATATACAGGAGTGGTTGCGAAGTATTTCCTTCAGCAGTTTTTATGTCATGAACTGAAACTACTAGCATGTGGCCGGTAGCCTTTTGTGCCTTGGTGATCCTCCACAGACTTAAATTCGACGAGAGCACTGCCTCCAGGCTGTGTTCCAATTTGCAACGACCCCTCGGGTTAAAAAATTATTCCACGGATCCCCTCTGAACTTCTTATCCCTTACTGTAAACCTCTGCCCTCCAGTTTTAGATATCTCTGTTATGTGGAATGTTTCTTACCCCTTACCATATCTATGCCTCATAATGTTGTAATCTCCATCTCTCAAGAGAGATTTAGACTTAGCTCTTAGGGCTAACGGGATCAAGGGATATGGGGAGAAAGCGGGAACGGGGTGCTGATTTTGGATGATCATATTGAATGGTGGTGCTGGCTTGAAGGGCCGACTGGCCTACTCCTGCACCTATTGTCTATGTTTCTATCATACGATACGATACGATACAATAGAACTTTATTTATCCCAGGAGGGAAATTGATCTGCCAACGGTCATAAAACACAACAAGATACATGAAACATGAAGTTAAAGTGACAAGTGGAAAGTCCAGGATTGTGGATGTGCAAAGATTCTTGAGTCTGAAATGTCAAAATGCCAGTGGGTGGGAGGGGAGTCAGTCTACCCCACGACAGAAGGGGGAGCAGTTGTACATCTTGATGGCCAGTTTGATGGTCCCCCCTCTCATTCCCCCTTTTCTCCAAGGAAAATAAACACAGGCTATCCTTACAAATCATGGCCTTCATCCCAGGCATCAACCCGGTGGCCGGCATAAAGTGCTGGAGTAACTCAGCGGGTCAGGCAGCATCTCGAGAAAAAGGATGGGTGACATTTCATCATTTCACTCAAGAAGGATCCCGGCCCGAAATGTCACCCATCTCTTCTGCAGTTCTTTGTTTCTACAACATCCTGGTGAAGCTTTCTGCACCCACCTCAAGTCCATTCACACCCTTCCTGTAGTGTGGCAACCAGAATTGTGCACTGCACTACAGCTGTGGAATGATTGATGTTTTATTAACATGCACCATAACCTCCATGCTCTTATATTCTATGTAATGATTCCAACATTCTTCAGTTAAGACAGGGACTAATCCCAGTGACCCCTGAAGTCATCTGGTGTTCCTTGGCCATGGGATGGAATGATCTCAAAGACTTTTGGCTTTAGTATGGAATGATTGCATTGATCTTTGACCTTAGGTTGGGCTTGATCTCGTTGATCCCCGACTCTAAATTGGAAAAGTCCTGACATTCTCTGGCTGTGGAACAGAGCGATCCCACACAATGCGGCCATTGATTAAACTTAATATTTGGCAAGATACAGGCCTCTTACTGCATAAATTAAGAATTTTCAGAAAGTGCTTGGGGACACTTTGTCACTTTAACCTTGCAATATAAAGTTTTATTGGTGCATTTTTCTACAATTGGCTTTTGTTCAAGGAGCTTATGATCACTCGTCTGACAAATGGCATTTCTCCTCCACACCTCCCTCGACTCCCAGCTTCAACGTCTAAAGTTTCTCCTCATCTCGTAGCCGAGCAGCAACGCTTCTTTGGGCTTGAGGCACAAGGAACTGCAGATGCTGGAATGCTGAGTAAAAGATCTAAATGTTCTGGAGTAACTCAACGGGTCAGGCAGCAACTCTGGTGGGAATGGACAGAAATGACCCAAAACATTGGTGTCCATTCCCTCCGCAAATGCTGTCTGACCCGCTGAGTTACACCAGCACTTTGTGGGCCTGAAATTGGTCTGTCCCACTGGTGCAGAATCAAGGGATATGGGGAGAAAGCAGGAACAGGATACTGATTCTGGATGATCAGCCATGACCATATTGAATGGCAGTGCTGGCTCCTGCACCTATTTTCTATGTTGCTACGCTAGTTCCCTGTGGGTAAGAAAAGTTTTTGATGATAATACTTTAAAGGGAGGGTGAGAAGACTGCCAACATCATCAAGGACCCACACCATCCTGGCCATACACTCATCTCTCCGCTACCATCAAGTAGAAGGCACAGGAGCCTGAAATCTGGTACATCCAGGTTCAGGAACAGCTTCTTCCCCACAGCCATCAGGCTATTAAACTCACCATCAAACAAACTCAGAACTCTGAACTATAACAGCCTTTTGCACTTTATCTGTTTATTTATGTGTGTGTGTATATATATGGTCTATGCTATATAGACACACTGAACTGTTCTGTATTTATGCTTACAATACTCTGTTGTGCTGCAGCAAGCAAGAATTGTATTGTCCTATCTGGGGCACATGACAATAAACTCTCTTGACTTGACCTGACTCTTGAGAAGGGACATGCAACCTAAATCATGTTCTAAAAGAGGTTGAAACCACTAAGTACGTTGCCTGTGTTTTTGAAGCTCAACGAATAGATCTGAGGGCTACGATTCATTGCCAAACTTGCATAAAACCTGTCTCCATATTATTCCGTACATTCAAACCCATGAAACTCTTTAGTGATGCTGGAGCCAATTTTGCATTCCAGATCTGGCCTTGATTAATGGGATTAGCAAGCACAGTGTGGATTGCAAGAGTACTAAAACTGATCTATGTTTAATATCAAGTAAAATCTACTCAGGATTAATGCATTAGCATGACTTATTTAGCTAATTTAGACCTTGTTTTCTTTTCGCTGGGAATTCAATTACAAACATGAGATAGATTTCACTCTTTTCCGGCCTGGATTTGGTTTAGAGGGATGAGTAATCGGAGTGAAGTTCGGATGAGGCCGGAGTAATCCACACTTCCCTTGATTTCCTTAATGCCCAGCCACGTTCAGGAGGAATCTGAGGGAGAGGAACTTCTGGAAATGTTGACTTCAATCTAGTGCTGCTCCTTTCCTCACCCCCAATGAAACCGTTCAAAGACTGCATCAGGGACCACCTCAAGCACTCAGGTGTAAGTCTCAAAAGAACTGGAAACCCATGCCTGGGTCAGGAATGGCTGGTGTACAACCACTAGAAACGCGGTCAGCAGTTTTGAAGACCGTCGCCGAAGCCGACTCGTTAGTGTCAGAAACATAGAAAATAGGCGCGGGTGTAGGCCATTCAGCCCTTCGAGCCAGCACTACCATTCAATATGATCAGGGCTGATCATCCAAAATCAGTACCCCGTTCCTGCTTTCTCCCTATTGTCCTTTTGTGAAATGCATGCCTCTTGTGTCTTAATGTAGCGGGTGGATGGGGAGGGGGGGGGGGGGGGGGGGGGGGGGGATGGGAGTGTTGAAAGAATAAAATGGGATTGATGTTGGTTTAATGCAAATGGATGGTCAGCATGGAGTCAGTGGGCCGAACGGCCTGTTTCCAGGCAATATGTCTCTGAGGCTCAATTTCCCGACAGTGTAGGTCCCATTACATAGTGGTGTTTTTGATGGATACTATCTTGACTACCTCCAACCCTGAACAGTCTGTTCATCTGTCTCCATTACTTGCAGACCCAACCTGTTTTAATTTCTGTAATAAGTTCATAATTGTGTTGGAAATAACTGCAGATGCTGGTTTAAATCGAAGGTAGACACAAAATGCTGGAATGAATGGGTCTGAAGAAGGGTCTTGACCCAAAACATCACCCATTCCTTCTCTCCAGAGATGCTGCCTGTCCCGCTGAGTTACTCCAGCATTTTGTGTCTATCATAAATTCATGAGATAGGAGCAGAATTAGGCCATTCGACACATTAATCTACTTTGCTATTCAACCATGGCTGGTCTATCTTTCCCTCATAACCCCATTCTCCTGCCTTCTTCCCATTACCCCTGACATCCGTACTAATCAAGAACTGCCTTAAAAATATTCATCGACTTGGCCTCCACAGCCTTCTGTGGCAATGAATTCCCAAGATTCACCACCCTCTGACGAAATAAATTCCTCCTCAACTCCTTCCTAAAGGAACGTCCTATAATTCTACGGCTGTGATCTATTGTTGTAGACTCTCCCACTAATGGAAACATCCTTTCCACATCCACTCTATCCGGGCCTTTTACTAGTCGGTAGGTTTTAATGAGGTCCCCCCTCATTATTCTAAACTCCAACGAGCCGTCAAACGCTCATCATATGTTATTCCGTGGATCATTCTTGTAAACCTCCTCTAGACCCTCTTCAGAGCCAGCACATCCTTCCTCAGATATAGGGCCTAAAATTGCTCACAATATTCCAAATGCGGTCTGACCAGCACCTTATAGAGCCTCAGCATTACATCCCTGTTTTTGTATTCTAGTCCTCTCATTGCGTTTGCCTCAAGTCTGTATCCCATTCCGTATCGATGTCAGATTGCCCTCTTTTCTGTTAACCTGAGTCTCAGGCTGCACCTGCCTCTCTATAAACTCTGGAATGAAAAGAGAAAATGCTGAAGACATTCAGCAGATCTGCTGGCATCACTGAATGAGATATCGAGTTAATGTTTCAGGTCAAAGCACCTCCTTGTACCTGCCTCTCTAATCTCCACCCTGATATGTACACATTCTTTGATGAGTGGCGACTATTGCTTATTCCGATGTGATTTATTGAACTTGGGAGAGCAGCCTCAGACAGTAAAGCCACTGATCCTATCAGTAGAATTTATGGCCCCATTAAAGGAACGCTGGCCCTTTGTCTGAGCTGTGTTGTGGATGCCAGGTTATTGTGGAATGCCATTGCTGCAGGTTACATCAGTCTGGTTTAAACAACTGCCACGTGTTGTAAACACCTCTGATATTACGCCGTGGCAAATCGGACAGAGATTTTGTTCATATAAGTAATGATGGGAAAAATGTGTGCGGCACTGTTGTACTGTCGGCTGTGGGTGGGGAGTCTGATTCAATGGACTGAATGTACTGCTAACTCCAACCCCAATTTGAAAATCATCCCACCCACCCGGCATCAACTCTGCTTTAATTCCTTCAAAGCTCTGTATTGCATTGAGGATAGACACAAAATGCTGGAGTTACTCAGCGCGACAGGCAGCATCTCTGGAGAGAAGGATTGGGTGACGTTTCGGATTGAGATCCCTCTTCAGACTAAAGGGCCTGTCCCACTTGCCGATTTTTTTCGGGGACTGCCGGCATCATTGACAGACGTATCAGGTCATCGAAAAAGTCGGGTCGTGTTTCCTCAAGTGTCGCAACATTTTTTTTGTCGCCGCTGCATTTTGAAATGTTCAAAATTCTTTCGGCAACCCTGATACGTAGTCAATGACGCCAGCAATCGCCGAAAAAATGGCCATCATGGACAGGCCCTTGAGAGTCAGGGAAGAGGGAGACACAGAGATAAGGAAGGCTAATAACAATACATCAAAAGAGATGCGGTCCAAGGAGAATGTGGAATAGATCATTGTTATTTAGAAGAAGGTGACAACAATTCTTTGCCACAGAAGGCTGTGGAGGCAGTCAGTGGATATATTTAAGGCAGAGATAGATAAATTCCTGATTAGTACGGGTGTCAGAGGTTATGGGGAGAAGGCAGGAGAATGGGGTTAGGAGGGTGAGATAGATCAGCCATGATTGAATGGTGGAGTAGACTTGGCCGAATGGCCTAATTCTGCTCCTATCACTTATCATCTTATGAACAAAGTAAACAGATAAAATGTATTCGGGGCAGTCAGACTGGTTGGAGAACTGGGAAAGGGGGAGGGGATGGAGAGAGGGGAAAGCAAGGGTTACTTGAAGTTAGATAAGTCAATACACATACCGCTAGGGTGTAAGCTGCCCAAGTGAAATATGAGGTGCTGTTCCTCCAATCTGCACTGTGCCTCACTCTGACAGTGGAGGAGGCCTGTATTGCAGTACTCTTCCGGCAGCCTTCCCATCCTCTGTAAACCAGCACCGGGGGATGTAGCATAAACATTATGGAAATCAAATGTGTTGGTGTTTTATTTATTTCTTTAGTTATTGTATACTAATTCTAGGAATAAATTTGACTTGGTTTCTACCTGCCAGAGTGTACAACAATGGATGGTGCATGTCCTGTCAGGTGCTGGCTGTGGGTACATAAACCTTGCAGTGCACTTTTCCACTGGATCAACAAGTTGTATTTATACAGTACCCTGTACCTTGAAACTAGTTGAAGAATAACCGAGTCAGCAACAGTTTGTGTAAAGTTGGCACTACGTATTGCAGGATCAAATAGGTAAGAACCTTGAGATTAAATCTCACTAGTAAATTTTGACAGTGAATCCACTCAAATCTAGTAAACTTGTGAAGATAAAGGAACAAGAAGATGCTGGTTTACCAAAAAAGACTCAAAGTGCTGGAGTAACTCAGCGGGTCAGGCAGCATCGCAGAAGAACATGGATAGGTGACTTTTCGGGTCGGGACCCTCAGAGAGAGTCATAGTCATACAGCGTGGAAGCAGGCCCTTCAGCCCAGCTTGCCAACACCAACCAACATGCTCCATCTACATTAGACCTACCTGCCTGCATTTGGCCCACATCCCTATCAACCTATCCTATTGATGTACCTATCGAAATGTTTCTTAAATGTTATTGGACCCTTGAAGAAGAGATCCAATCCGAAACGTCGTCTATCCATGTTCTCTAGTAACTTGTGAACTGGCACCAGAGAAAGAAAATATAAAATTGCTGCAAAAATACACTTGCTTTACTTATGGCTTTCGGGAAATGGAACAGGTCACCTTTCTGACGATTGTTCAATCCCATACCATGTGGCTGTTTCTTAATACAGCCAGGTAAATAAGTGGCAAAAACTAATGCCTTGTAGGTTTTGTCAGTTTCCAAGAACAAGTTTAGCCCTGAGTGATGCTGACCACCCACACATTGATCAGGCTGTGACCTTCCCAACCTGTACATGGCTTACATACACATGCATTCCCAAGTCATGCTTATGCCAGCAGTATGATGAGAAATCTATGGTAATTGCATAGTTAGTTGCATATTGATATGTATTATGCAATGTTTCCCGGATTTCCAGATAATCCCATTTGATTGAGTTCAACATAGAACAAAGTTCTTAAACTTTGTCAGTGCCAACCATGAACCCAATCCCATCTGCCAGGTCTGTCTGTTTCTATTACTTGTCTATTCTTGTTTCTGTCTAAAATCTTCTTAAACTTGCTATCATATCTATTTTTACTAACTCTCCCAGCAGCACGTTTAGTTTAGTTTAGTTTATCGTCATGTGTACCGAGGTATCGTGAAAAGCTTTTGTTGCGTGCTAACCAGTCATCCGCCTTCCCTAGAATTAACCTTGTAAACCTACGCTGAACTCCCTCAATGCAAGAATGTCCTTCCTCAAATTAGGGGACCAAAACTGCACACATTACTCCAGGTGTGGTCTCACTAGGTCCCTGTACAACTGCAGAAGGACCTCTTTGCTCCTATACTCAACTCCTCTTGTTATGAAGGCCAACATGCCATTCGCTCTCTTCACTGCCTGCTGTACCTGCATGCTTATCTAGACTATCTACCTAATCAATGCCTCTCATAGTTTTACATCAGGTTGCCTTGCAGCCTCCCACACTGCAGAAGAAACCTTCAACTGAATACTCTAATCCTGGCAGACATTCAGGTGAACCTCTTCTGCACCCTCTCCATAGCCTCCTTATCCTTCTTGTGCCATAGTGACCAGAACTACACATGTTACTCCTCCAAATGTGACATAACCAAAGTTTTATACAACTGCAACATGACTTCCTGACTCTTGCACTCAGTGAAGATTCGAAGATAGACACAAAAAGCTGGAGTAACTCAGTGGGTCAGACAGCATCTCTGGAGAAAAGGAATAGGCACGCCAGTCAGAAAAAGAATAGATCGGGTAGACGCACAGAGTCTCTTGCCCACAGTAGGTGAATCGAGGACCAGAGGACATAAGTTTAAGGTGAAGGGGAAAAGATTTGATAGGAATCTGAAGGGTAACTTTTTCACACAAAGTGGTTGGTGTATGGAACAAGCTGCCGGAGGAGGTACAGGAGTTGAGGCTGGCACTATCCCAACATTTAACAAACAGTTAGACAATACATGGATAGGTCAGGTTTGGAGGGACATGGACCAAAGCAGGTGGGAATAGTGTAGCTGGGACATGTTGGCCGGTGTGGGCAAGTTGGGCTGAAGGGTCTGTTTCTTCTTCTTGCGTATGGTGTGCACAGCCTAAAGTTGTAGGACAACTTGTTCTATTTGATTGTGCACGCCGGGTTGATTGCATTCGTCGAAACAGGGCGGACCACGTGAAGGTTGCAATCTCCCACCCCAGGGTCTGTTTCCACACTGTATCACTCTATGACTCTATGATTCGAGGTGACGTTTTGGGTCGAGAACCTTCTGCATTCCCTTCCCTGACGGACACCAACGTCACATTACTACAGGAATGATTCCCATTGTCTTTTCCCAGTTTCTTTAAACAGGTGGAGACGATGTTGAAAAAGACTTGAAAGTTCTCCTAGGAGTCCTGGTTTGTATTTATCTTCCAGGCAATACTATTATATACAAATCGTGAAGTTCTTATCACTTGGTTTCTGTGGGAGCTTGCTATTGATAACTTAATCCGCTGTGCTTGGTACTTTACAACAGTGAATGCACTTCAGTTCAGAGACATAAAAAGCTGGTGTAATGCAGCGGGTCAGACAGCATCTCTGGAGAAAAGGAATAGGTGACCCTTCTTCAGAATCTTGACCCGAAACGCCACCCATTCCTTTTCTCCAGAGATGCTGTCTGACCCGCTGTGTTACTACAGCTTTTTGTGTCTATCTTTGGTTTAAACCAACATCTGCAGTTCTTTCCTGCTCAGTTCAGTGACAGCTCCTCAGTGGCGGGATACTATTTTTGGACAACCTGAGAGTATGAAAGCCACAGTGATTTATTTTTATGTTTTTTCTCCCTTTTCCCTTCTTTCTTTCCTAATTTTCCACCTGGAATCACCGCATCCCAATCAGAAATGAGCACTAACTACCCTCTCCGAGCACTGTGCCCTGAATGCGAGCGGTTAGATCAGCACCCTCTGGGTGTGGGACTAATACTTGCTGGTCCATACGTCTCAGCTCCACATCGCAAAGAGAAGAAATTGACAATTGCATTTGGGCTGCTAATTATTTTGCTGATGAGTCTCTGGAAGGCGACTCCAGACTGTCAAAGCTGCCACAGCCAGACATAAAAACAGTTTTTATCCACGAGTAGTTGCTCTACTCAACAGCCAAAAATCTGTAGCCTCCCTTTGATCTGGTATTTTGTTGGTTCACGTGCTCGATCAATGGTGTTTTATCATTAGTGTTTTATTATTATTAATGTTTAGTGTTTTCTGAGTCATTCGTAACTGTCACTGTATGTCATGTTGTTACTTGTGGGCCGAGCACCAAGGCAAATCCCTTGTATGTGAATACTTGGCCAATAAACTTACTTACTTACTTACTCAAAATGCTGGATAGAAACAAAAAACTGGAGTAACTCAGCGGGACAGGCAGCATCTCTGGAGAGAAGGAATGGTGATGTTTCGGGTCGAGACCCTTCATCAGACTGATGTCAGGGGAGTGGGCGTTAAAGAGATGAAATGTAGTCGGATGCAGTAAGACTGGTGGGAGAACTGGGAAGGGGGGGTGGTGGAGAGAGAGGGAAAGCAAGGACTATTTGAAGTTAGAGAAGTCAATATTCATACTGCTGGGGTGTAAGCTGCCCAAGCGAAATCTGAGGTGCTATTCTTCCAATTTACGCTGGGCTTTACTCTGACAGTGGAGGAAGGTCAGTGTGGGAATGGGAAGGGTAGTTAAAGTTTTGAGCAACCGGGAGATCAGGTAGGTTTAGGCAGACTGAGCGGAGATGTTCAGCGAAAGGATCGCCGAGCCTGCGCTTGGTCTCGCCGATATACAGCAGTCAGGATGCTGGATGCAGTTTCAAAGGTATCATCTGCTTCAGGTACCCATTGTTATCTGCAGGGAGCCATTTCCTTCTAGTCCCTTGATTGCTTTTTGATTCTTTCCTCCAGCCCTTTCCAATGCCCTGCCTGTGATTATCTTGCAAAACACCAGGATGGGGCGGTTTTGTGCTGTTCCAGGTACTGGGGTTACTGGGAGGAAGGTCGGTCCAGCTTATCTTGGGTTGCGGGTTATTTTGGCGCTGAGAGTCCCAGCTGTCAAACGGAGAATAAGTTACAACTTCCATGCGTACCAAAACATTTCCGCTTATTTCATAAAGGGAGAGAGGGGCCACATCAAAGGCTTCTTTGACAGACTGAATAAGATGTTGAGGTTTTTAATGTTGAAGCTGTCTTCAGCAGATACATGCAAGCAAGGGGTGTTTTCGGGAGGTGAAGTGGACTGGTTACTCTGATCTAATCTATCAGGATACAACTGAACTACAGTTTTTATGGCCACGATTGGTCATCTTGTAAAAAAGGAAAAAAAATCTCTACACCGACTACTTCCTTTTACTGGGATGAGAACATGTATTTATATTTTGTTTAAGAAGGAACTGCAGATGCTGGACAATCGAAGGCAAACAAAATGTTGGAGAAGCTCAGAGGGTGAGCCAGAATCTATGGAGCAAAGGCAACGTTTCAGGTCGAGACCCTTCAGACATGTATTTATATAGCACTTTAAAGTCAGTCAAGTTTTGCATGCCACTTCAGAGGGAAATTATCAAACAAAACGTTGCCTCTGGTCACTTAATATATCGGGAATGTAGTAGTTTGTCGGAGGCAATTTAAATTAAGTCTTAACTGAAAGTGGCAGAGGTTTAAGACAGGATTTTTATTATTATTTCCGCTCTCCAACTGACCACAGTGAGTTTCTGGGAACTGCTTACTGGTCGATACCGAGAATATAATATAGATTATTCATATAAATATATTATGTACTGTTCTAAGTGGGGCCCGTTGTGTCTCATGTTCACACTGGAGGGGTGGTCCCCCAATACAATATTCCACCTCTCCACCAATTCCAATATTGTTGGCCAGTGGGGTGGGGGCGCTTTCTGGAGACCTAGTATGGGTGTTGTGGGCTGAAGGGACTGATTTCCAGAGGGCTAGTATGGACATTGTGGGCCGAATGGATTATTGGGCTGGCAGCTCAGTCACTCAAGCCTGATGTGCTGGCAGCTCACTCACTCAAGGCTGGTGAGCTGGCAGTCGACTCACGGCTTTTCCTTGAAATGCCACTTCAAGCAGGGTGCAAGGCTAGCAAATTCAAGTGCAGTTTCATACCACTTCAAGCAGGGTGCAAGGCCACCAAATTCAAGTGCAGTTTCCTGCCACTTCAAGTCGGGTGCAAGGCCATTAAATTCGAGTGCAGTGTTATACCATTTCAAGCAGGGTGCAAGGCCACCAAATTCAAATGCAGTTTCATACCATTTCCAGCAGGGTGCAAGGCCACTAAAGACAGAGTTGTGAATTTTCCCTCCCCCTTCTTGCAGAGACTGAGCCACGCCCACACTACCAGAAGGGGCGTGGCCTTCATGGCGTGATTGACAGGAGAGAAAATCTCAACATTTTTTAAACACTAAAAACTCTTTTATTTTTCATCGATGGGAAAAATCCTCGGCACCTGATGAGCAGAGGGGGACTGAGTAAGTTGGCCAAAAATCATAGCCGTACGTGGTAGCGTATTTCCTAAAATCAATATACAGCGCATACAGGAAGTGGTCAAGATTAGACTTTTAATTATATAGACGGCAAGGCAACTTTTGCATTCTCAAACCAACTTTTCAATTAGACAAGGCACCTTTAGCATTCTCAAACCAACTTTTCAATTAGGCAAGGCAACTTTAGCATTCTCAAACCAACTTTTCAATTAGGCAAGGCAACTTTAACATTCTCAAACCAACTTTTCAATTACGCAAGGCATTCTCAAACCAACTTTTCAATTAGGCATGGCATTCTCAAATCAATTTTGCAATTAGGCAAAACAACTTTATCATTCTCAACTCAACTTTTCAATTAGGCAAGGCAACTTTAGCATTCTCAAACCAACTTTTCAATTAGGCAAGATTCTCAAACCAACTTTTCAATTATGCAAGGCAACTTTGGCATTCTCAAACCAACTTTTCAATTAGGCAAGGCAACTTTAGCATTCTCAAACCAACTTTTCAATTAGGCAAGGCATCTTTAGCATTCTCAAACCAACTTTTCAATTAGGCAAGACATTCTCAAACCAACTTTTCAATTAGGCAAGGCAACTTTAGCAATCTCAGACAAACTTTTCAATTAGGCAAGGCATTCTCAAATCAACTTTGCAATTAGGCAAGGCAACTTTATCATTCTCAAACCTACTTTTCAATTATGCAAGGCAACTTTGGCATTCTCAAACCAACTTTTCAATTAGGCAAGGCAACTTTAGCATTCTCAAACCAACTTTTCAATTAGGCAAGACATTCTCAAACCAACTTTTCAATTAGGCAAGGCAACTTTAGCAATCTCAGACAAACTTTTCAATTAGGCAAGGCATTCTCAAATCAACTTTGCAATTAGGCAAGGCAACTTTATCATTCTCAAACCAACTTTTCAATTAGGCAAGGCAACTTTATCATTCTCAAACCAACTTTTCAATTAGGCAAGGCAACTTTAGCAACCTCAAACCAACGTTTCAATTAGGCAAGGCAACTTTAGCATTCTCAAACCAACTTTTTCATTAGGCAAGGCAACTTTATCATTCTCAAACCAACTTTTCAATTAGGCAAGGCAACTTTATCATTCTCAAACCAACTTTTCAATTAGGCAAGGCAACTTTAGCATCCTCAAACCAACGTTTCAATTAGGCAAGGCAACTTTAGCATTCTCAAACCAACTTTTCCATTAGGCAAGGCAACTTTATCATTCTCAAACCAACTTTTCAATTAGGCAAGGCAACTTTATCATTCTCAAACCAACTTTTCAATTAGGCAAGGCAACTTTAGCATTATCAAACCAACTTTTCAATTAGGCAAGGCAAGGCAACTTTAGCATTCTCAAAAAACTTTTCAATTAGGCAAGGCAACTTTAACATTCTCAAACCAACTTTTCAATTAGGCAAGGCAACTTTAGCATTCTCAAACCAAAAAACACTTTTGCATTTTCAAACCAAAAAACACTTTTACATTTTCAAACTACATTTTCAAACCACATTAAGGGCACTGACAGGTCAGTAAAACCACTCACAGTTTAGTATACATGTGTTCAGTGTTATTCACAGCTCAGACTGAGAATTGCAACCTCTCACTCCCCCATCTTGCAGAGAACTGAGGCACCCCCTCACTTTCCCTGGATCGAAGGAGGCTGAGGGGAGACCTCATAGATGTTTATAAAATTATGAGTGGCAAAGATAGTCGCACCCTTTTTTCATGGCTAAAACTAGAGAGTATAGATTTAAGATGAGAGAAAAAAATGTAAAGGAGGTTTGAGGGGCAAGTTTACCACCCAGATGAGGAGGGGGGGGGTATTTGGAACGAGCTACGAGACAAAGTGGTCAAGGCAGGTACAATTGCAATGTTTAAAATAAATTTGGAGATGAACATGGATAGGAAAGGATGAGAGGGATATTAGTGAAACACAATCAAATAGGCATAGTGTAGTCCACTTCCCTCCACAGATGCTGCCTCAGCCAACAGCAGCACTCCTTTTTGTAGATAGGCAGCTTGGCTAGCATGGGCAGGTTGGGCCGAAGGGCCTGCTTCTGCATTATATAACTCTGTGAATCGAAACAGAAATATGCATTTTTGGGCCCTTGAACACTAATATATCCCACAGAGCATTATAGGGAGTGAATCGGAAAGTTTTGACACCATGGAATACTTTACTCTTAAAGGAGTAAAATAATAGGAGAGGTTTAGAGAGGGACTTCTGGAGCATGGGGTCCAGAAAGTACATCAGCTAGTGGCATAGAAGGAGATGTCGGAGGTATGATAGTGGGATGTCACAGGAGTCAGTACTGAGGCCCCACCTATTCACCTTAAGCTTAAAAAAATCAGCATATTAACAATCAACATATCAGCAGGGCGCCACGGTGGCATAGTGGTAGAGTTGCTGCCTTAGAGTGCAGCGCCCAAGATCCGGGTTCGATCCCGACTACAGGTGCTGTCGGTACGGAGTTTGTACATTCTCCCCGTGACCGCGTGGGTTTTCTCCGAGAACTTTGGTTTCCCCCCCACACTCCAAAGACGTACAGGTTTGTAGGTTAATGGGCTTGGTATAAAATGTACTCTTGTCCCTAGTGTGTGTGTAGTATAGTGTTAATGTGCGGGGATCGCTGGTCGGCGCGGACTTGGTAGGCCGAAGGACCTGTTTCCGCGCTGTATCTCTCAATTAAACTAAATATAACTTTTTCCATGATGATGCAAAGCCAGGTGAGTAAATGAATAATGAATCGAACACATATCCCAGGGAATATGAAACTTCAGGCAGTGGGCAGTAACAAGGCAGATGTGGGGACGTTTGAACTTACTCGCTTTGATGGGGAAGTGTAAAAAGTTAACACACGGATAGAACAAGCGATTTGGTAGATAAATAGGGCCATAACATGTCAGTGCAATGGATGGACATAATAGTGGGACACCAAAGACTACTTCCCCCATTGGCAACTCTCATCCTTGCTGCCAAATCCTTTGGTGGTGGGTGGTTAGGATAGCTGGGGAGTGGGAATGTTGGTGAGGGGTGGCATCCAAATCCTTCCTGGCATTGGTGCGGGGAGAAGGAATGTTTAGTTTAGTTTATTGATACAGAGCGGAAACAGGCTCTTCGTCTCAACGAGTCTGCGGAGGCCAGCGATCCCCATTACACTAGCACACACTACACACTGGGGGCCATTTTTACCTAAGCCAATTAACCTACAAACCTGTTCGCCTTTGGAGTGTGGGAGGAAGCCGGAGCACCCGGACAAAACCCACGCGGTCACGGGGAGAACGTACAAACCCCGTACAAACAGCACCTGTGGTCAGGATTCTGGCGCTGTAAGACAGCAACTCTACCACTGCGCCACCGTGCTACCCTTTTGGAAAGTTAATTTACACAATGGTCGATCATTACCGTGACTTCCATTTGCAAGTCTCTCCTTCACCTTCATTGATATATTTAACTCACAAACATCTGTTCACCTCAGTCAGATTTCACATTCTACGATGTTATTTTTATGGTTTGTGCAGCATTGTTTTGGATAACTCCAGCAGAGTCCCAGAGACATAAAATTCTGCTAATAATTTAGATTAGATCACTGCTGGAATGTTTTAAAGTCATTGGGATGCAAGCCAGGTTTTGTGCATTCAGTCCTTTGTCCTGCTAGTCTTTGGGTTATTTGGCCAGTGTGTCCCTCATTACATATGGCACCATATTTGGTCAGAGATAGCAACTAATCAAAACTCTATATATCTGAAGCTGCGCTTTCTCACTCACATCAACCATTGGTGACGAATTTCATCTCATCCGCGGAATCAGCCGGAAGGGAGAGGAGGTGAGTAGATAGCCAGGAGAGGGGGCAACTGCACACTGGCCAGCCTACAATCAGAACCACCTCTCTTCGGCCATGAAACACACTCTGTCACCAAAGCCCAGCACTGCCGCGACCCATTGAACTGTTAGAGTCATAGAGTCAAACAGCGTGGAAACAGGCCCTTCAACCCAGCTTGCCCACTCCTACCAAGATGCCCCATCTACACTAGTCCCACCTGCCTGCCTATGCCCCATATCCTTCTCAACCTTTCCTATATATAGATATATACCTGGCCAAATGTATTTTAAATGCTCTGATAGTACCTGGCTCAACCACCTCCTCTGGCAGCTTGTTCCATATATCCGCTACCCTTTGTGTGAAAAAGTCGTCCCTCAGTTTCCTATTAAATGTTTTCCCTCTCACCTTAAACCTATGACCTGTGGTTCTTGATTTCCTTCCTACTGTGAGTAAAGGCTCTGTGCATTTACCCAGTCTATTCCTAGATAGGCTGTTGTAATGTGTTGGACTGTTTAAATATTTTAGTGCTTACAGTCTAGCTTTTAGTTAATAATGTGTGTGTGTGTGTGTGTGTGTGTGTGTGTGTGTGTGTGTGTGTGTGTGTGTGTGTGTGTGTGTGTGTGTGTGTGTGTGTGTGTGTGTGTGTGTGTGTGTGTGTGTGTGTGTGTGTGTGTGTGTGTGTGTGTGTGTGTGTGTGTGTGTGTGTGTGTGTGTGTGTGTGTGTGTGTGTGTGTGTGTTTTCTCCTTTATTTATCATTAAGTACACATTCTGATTTATTGTTCATTGATCCGGAGTAGTCCATCACACACTTTGGTTCTATTTGGCAGTGTCTGTCCACTCCAATCTACTCATGCTACTGTACCATTTCATTTTCCCATCTAAACAGCTTGGTTTCTCCTAAAGGGCCTGTCCCCCGATGCAAGTTTACCCAAGAGCTCTCATGAGTTTAAAAAAAATCAAACTCGTGGTAAGCACGTAGCGGGTACGTTGGAGCTCGTGGACGTCTAACGGCAGGTACTCGGGAAACGCGGTGAGCTCATGAAACCCGTGAAGTTTTTTCAACACAGTGAGAAATTTCAAAGAGTAAAAAAATACTCGTGATGAAGTACCACGAGTTTTATTTTTTTTTAAACTCGGGAGATCTCTTGGGTAAACTCGCATCGTGGGACAGGGGCCTAAGTAGTTGTGTGCAAACTTGGATCTGCTGCTCTCTATCCCTTCATTCCAACTTACAGTCATAAACAATGAAACATAGAAACTTAGAAATACGTGCAGGAGTAGGCCATTTGGCTCTTTGAGCCAGCACCGCCATTCCATATGATCATGGCTGATCACCCAGAATCAGTATCCCTAAGAGCAACATCCAACTCTCTCTTGAATACATCTGAAAAGCTGGGACTGCAGCCCAAATGCCTGGGAACACTGCTTGTCACAGAAGTTTGCCCACTCTCTGAGCAGCATCGAATAGATATGAGTAGAAAGGAACTGCAGATGCTGGGTTAAACCGAAGATCGACACAAAATGCTGGACTAACTCAGCGGGAGGAGTAGCATCTCATATTTTGCTTGGGCAGTTTATAACCCCTTGGTATGAATATTGAATTCTCCAACTTCAAGTAACCCCCGCACTCCCTCTTTACAACCCTCCCCCACCCTAGTCGCACCAGCTTCTCGTTCTCACCCAATATATCTTTCATTCATTGTTCTCTATCTCTCTACATCACTGTCTATTTCTCTTGTTTCCCTTTCCTGTGACTTTCAGTCTGAAGAAGGATCTCGACCTGAAATGTCACCCATTCCTTCTCTCCAGAGATGCTGCCTGTCCCGCTGAGTTACTCCAGCATTTTGTGTCTATCTTCAATGTAAACCAGCATCTGCAGTTCCTTCCTACACAGTAGATATGAGTGATTGGTATGGGACGAATGGTAGAGTTCACTCGCTCACCTCCAGCAGTCTATGACTGGTCAACAAGCTGAGATATTTGCCTAAAGGCAATGGTTTTCTTTGTCAACCTATGCATGTGCCAGCGATCTCATTGTCACTTGGATATGGGATGGCTAGCTAATACTCTCCCATAGCTCACAGCTTAATGCTGAGGCACCTACCACCACTACATTGGCTGAGATCATCAGATTGACCCATCCTGGGTTACTAATCCAGAGGCACCAGCAGCCGGAACATCTGAAATTCTATTCATGTATCTGGAATAAAGGTTGTTGCTGGTGATTATTAAACCAGCAGAAAGCCCCACCAGGCTTACAACCTCGCTTCAGGCATAGAAGGCTACTGCAGTTGGCCATCTTGATACCACTCCAGACCCACAGCAGTGTGGTTAAATCATAAATGCCCTCTGACATGGAAAGCAAGTTGCTCCATTCAGAGGCAGTTAGGAATGAGCAACAAATGGAAACATCTTGCAAGGTGTCAACCACCGTCCGAAGAGAGGAGGGTGAATAATAGATCGTGACTGCGAATAGATTCATGTGTTCGAACAACAACTGAACGGAACAACAGCGGTGGTGAAACCCCGTGTGTCGATCCCGCGGTCGGTGGTCGATAGGAGCGTGTGGGGACCGCCATGAGGGAGGGGGAAGAACAGTGGACAATGGGGAGCCGGCATGGGGAGGAGAGGGGAGAAGAAAGGAGGAGCCGGTGTGCGTTGTATCTTTGTCAGTGCCGTAGGTGGCCGCTATTTGTATACTTTAGGTATGCAAGCCAATAATTTCACTGGGCCTTGTCACATGTGGCAATAAAGTAGTCCATTCCATTCCAACTTGTGGAACAATAACTTGTAGAAATAAGGAACTGCCGATGTTGGTTTACAAGGGAATCATGCTTCACTCTGAAGAAAGGTCCCGATCATAAACATCACCTGTCCATGTTCTCCAGAGATGCTGCCTGACCACGCTGAGTTACACCAGCACTTTGTGTCCATTTAGAACATCAACTGGTATTTATATAATGCCATTTTGTGCAGTAAAACCACCTGAGGTGCTTCACAGGAGGAAAGATATTAGGGAGAATTACAAAATAAAAAGCTTGTCGTAAGGATTTGGTTAAAGGCTGTTTTAAAAAGTGTTTAAATGTAGGTGCTGAGGCCAAAGGAATACAATTCCAGAGATTGGGGGAATGAGACTGAAGATGTGGTTGCTAATTGTGGAACAATGAGAATGGGGATACACGGGGGTGGGTGGGAGGGTGGAACAGGACTGGAGGAGCAGGAGTATCATAATGATTATATGTTTGAGTGACACAGAGTGAGGGAGGGCAAGGCCCTGGATGGCTCTGAATACAAGAGTGCGGAGGTATGGATTTTAAGGTTGAGCAATTGCCTTGCATAAAGCCTTGCAAGCTGGAGGTAGATTTGATCTGTTGTAGGGTTCGGAGAAAAACAATACCGAAATGAGGTCAGGAACTCAAAAGGCATTGCATGAACACAGCGTGGGAAGCAGAAGGACACAAGCCAATAATTTAGATGCGTGATTTGTTTTTAGAGACACCTTCCATTTCTGCTCTCCACTGTGCAGAATTTACATTGAATTATTTTTATCAACAGCAGATTTTTAACCTGTTCCATTTTGTCAGGACTAAAAGTGCATTTGTACAAGAATGAATCTAGGAGGCGCTCTCTATTCCCCTAACTTACGTAATTGAAATAAACTGTCCATGCAAACTGTTCCTTCATCCTATAAATGGTAGCATGAGCAGAGGGATCTAGGAGTGCAGGTGCATGGTTCCTTGAAGGTCGAGTCGCAGGTAGATAGGGTAGTCAAAAAGGCTTGGCACATTGGCCTTCATGGATCAGAGTATTGGGTATAAAAGTTGGGAGGTCAAGTTGTGATTATATAAGAAGTTGGTGAGGCTGCATTACCGCCATGGCTGACCCTACCAAGAGCATAGCTCCAGACGGCATCGCTCTCAGGACCTCAGAACCACACAACCTTCTCCACCACGACATGGTGACAATCCACGGAGAAGGTCAGGGCGGTAAGGTCGAGGGGAAGGACTCTGACGAAGAGCAATCCAACCAAGACCTCAACGGTGGAACAGGCGGAGGTGATGGCTGACTTAGTGGAGCGTCACAACGGCTGGGAAGGCCGATGAAGGCTGCAGCAGAAAAGGGTGTCCAGTCGTCTTGGTCTCCATGCCACTGGATCCTAACCCACATCTGTCAAGGACCGTGTGGTGGCTGTCTATGCACCAGCCTCCCCACGTTAAACAAAGTCACGCACTGGTGTCCTCCAACCCTGGAGACACCCATGGTCGGCCATGACCGAAGGGGGCCTAAGAAAAAAAGAAGAGGCTGCATTTAGAGTGTTGTCTTCAGTTCTGGGCACCATGTTATAGGAAAGATGTTGTCAAGCTGTAAAGGGCACAGAAAAGATTTACGAGGATGTGGCCAGGACTAGAAGGTCTGAGCTATTGGGAGAGGTTGAGTAGGCTAGGACTCTATTCCTTGCGGCGCAGGAGGATGAGGGGTGATCTTCTCGAGGTGTAAGTAAGTAAGTAAGTTTATTGGCCAAGTATTCACATACAAGGAATTTGCCTTGGTGCTTGGTATTAAATCATGAGAGGAATAGATCAGGTAGATGCACAGAGTCTCTTGCCCAGAGTAGGTGAATCGAGGAGCAGAGGACATAGGCTTAATGTGAAGGGGAAAATATTTAATAGGAATCTGAGGGGTAACTTTTTCACACAAAAGGTGTATGGAACAAGCTGCCAGAGGAAGTTGTTGAGGCAGGGACTATCCCTTCATTTAAGAAACAGTTATACGGGTACATGGATAGGACAGGTTTGGATGGATATGGGCCAGTGGGACTCGTGTCGCTGGGACATGTTGGTCAGTGTGAGCAAGCCGAAGGGCCTGTTTCCACGGTTTCACTCGATGACTCTAATGTTTGCATCTTTATTTTGCATGCTATCCAAACAGATCTGGTACACTATACATAAATACAATCAAGTCAAGCTCCAATACAATAGTTAGAGCAAAGGGGTAGATGCAGAGTGCAGAATATAGTTCTCAGCATTGTAGCGCCCTGTAGCTGAGCACGTTCCTGAGTCTAGTGGCGTGCACTTTCAAGCCTCTGTACCTTCCGCTAGGGGGGAGCAGAGAGAAGAAGGTCTGACTGGGTGGGACTTTGATTATTTTAGCTGCTTTTCCTGGGCAACATGAATTGTAGATGGAGTGATTGGTGAGAGGTCTGCTCTATGTGATGGACTGGGCTACATCTACAACCCTCTGCAATTTCGTGTGGTATTGGGAAGAGCTGCTCCAAAACCAAGCTGCGATGCATCCGACAGTATGCATTCTATGATGCACCTGTAGAAGTTTGTAAGATTCATTGGACCCAATTTCCTCAGACTCATGGGGAAGTAGATGCATTGGTGTGTCTTCTTGGCTGTCACCTCAACGTGGTTGGCCCATGACTGATTATTGGTAATATTAAAGGTAGACAAAAATGCTGGAGAAACTCAGCGGGTGAGGCAGCATCTATGGAGCGAATGAAATAGGCAACGTTTCGGGTCGAGACCCTTCTTCAGACTGATGTGAGGGTGGGGGGCGGGAAGAAGAAAGGAAGTGGCGGAGAAAGTGGGCTGAGGGAGAGCTGAGAAGGGGAGGAGAAAGCAGGGACAACCTGAAAATGCAGAAGTCAATGTTCATACCGCTGGGGTGTAAACTGCCCAAGCGAAAATCAGTCTGAAGAAGGGTCTCGACCTGAAACGTTGCCTATTTCCTTCGCTCCATAGATGCTGCCTCACCTGCTGAGTTTCTCCAGCAGTTTTGTCTATCTTCGATTTTCCAGCTTCTTAAACATTGGTAATATTAAAGTAACTTGAAGGTCTCAACCATTTCCACTTTGGCACCGTTGATACTGATTGGGGCATGTACTCCACCGTGCTTCCTGAATTCGATAACTAGCGCCTTTGTCTTGCTGACATTGAGTGAGAGGTAGTCACAAAAAGCTGGAGTAACTCAGCGGGTCAAGCGGCATCTGTGGAGAAAATGGATAGGTGTTGTTTCGGCTCAGGACACCTTGAGAATTATTGTGGGGGAAGTGCTGTTGCCTGATTGTGGTCTGTGGGTCAAAACATCGAGGATAACGTGGCACAGGGGTTTGCTCATTCCAAAGTCCAGGGGTTTGGAGATAAATCACCAAACTGGATCTGGATCTGTCATTTTCAGACCTTACCCTTCCATACCTCTAGTTTCCCTCTCCCTTGACTCTCAGTCTAAAGAAGGGTCTCGAAACCCAAATCACCCATTCCTTCTCTCCAGAGATGCTGCCTGTCCTGCCGAGCTACTCCAGCATTTTTTGTCTATCTATTTTAGACAATGGACAATAGGTGCAGGAGTAGGCCATTCGGCCCTTCGAGCCAGCACCGCCATTCAATGTGATCATGGCTGATCATTCACAATCAGTACCCCGTTCCTGCCTTCTCTCCATGTCCCTTAACTCGGCGATACCCAAGAGCTCTATCTAACTCTCTCTTGAAAGCCTCCAGAGAACCAACCAGGAGCTGAGTTTGGATTATTATTTTGAAGGCAAAGTTATAATCAAGAAATTGGAATGTAACGTTGGAGTTCTTGTTGTCTAAGTGTTCCAGAGATGAGTTTAGGGCCAGGGAGATGGAGTCAGTTGTGGACCTTTTACGACCTTAAGCAAACTGCAGTGGATCAAGGCTGGCTGGAAAGGTGGAGTTACAGTGTGCCATCACCAGTTGGCCTGCACAGGTTTCTGCCCCTATCCGAAAAGACGTTTAGATTAATAGATTAACGGTCCACTGTAAATTGCCTCTAGTGTTGAAGTGAGTGGTAGACTCTCGGCCGAGTTGGTGAGAATACGGGGAGGATAAAAAAAATGGTTTTAATATAGAGTTGGTGTAAATGGATGGTTGGTGATTGCTGCAGACACGGTGGGTCAAAGACCCAGACTCTGTGCCTTATCTCTCTCTGTGACGCAATGAAAACATTCAGAAAGTGC
This sequence comes from Amblyraja radiata, assembly GCF_010909765.2. Classification (NCBI taxonomy): domain Eukaryota; kingdom Metazoa; phylum Chordata; class Chondrichthyes; order Rajiformes; family Rajidae; genus Amblyraja; species Amblyraja radiata. The sequence goes on along the minus strand of NC_045964.1, from coordinate 10,978,126 downwards.
AAGTCGTTGCTTTCTAGCAGTAGAAATCTGCCACCTATTCAATCTTACACCATTAAACCTTCAGGAGAGGAGATGTAAGTGGTTGTGGGGGCAATTTGGAAGCAGAAACGGGAGTGCAAAGAAGTGCCATATTTACAGTGATGTTACGGTATAGGTGATTTATACACTCTTCAGCCTAGACAGTGTGTTTGCACAGCTCAGTGAGGCTTGGGTCAAAGCAGTAAAATGCCCGCTATAATTAGTTGCACACTTCCTGCTTGAGTTGCTGATCTCAATGGCAACATTTACAGGGCAGGAACCCACAGAGACCTAAGGGACCTCATTCACCTCAAAGTGACACACATAAATAGCGTCCAGCACAGACGTATTTAAATTTCCGTCGTACTATTCTGGTCATTAGTTGTTTTTTAATAGCACAGTGGATACTGAAGTCAAGATTCCCCAGTGGGATGTTTTCACATGTCCCATTAGCTATTATACAGACAGACACTTTCTTGCCCCCAATACTTTGTTTCCGTGGGGCTTTTTCATTATCTGCCCTGGACCAAATCTCGATTCTTCCGTGATCGAGTGTAACAGAAAATAGTGCCCCAGAAGATACTTTAATGAATCTAGTTTATTTCAACCACGTGTTTTCCCCTCATCAGCAACAACGCATTATGGCGATTGCATCACGTAGAGTCATAGAGTGATACTACGTGGAAACAGGCCCTTCCGGCCAACTTGCCCACACCATCCAACATGTCTCAGCTACAGTAGCCCCACTTGCCTGCGCTTGGTCCACATCCCTCCAAACCTGTTCTATCCATGTACCTGTCTAACTACTTAAATGTTGGGATAGTCCCACCTCAACTACCTCCTCTGGCAGCTTGTTCCATATACCCACCACCCTTTGTGTGAAAAGGTTACCCCTCGGATTCCTATTAAATCTTTTCCCCTTCACCATAAACCTATGTTCTAGGACGGTTCTCGATTCACCTACTTTGGGCAAGAGACTCTGTGCATCTACCCAATCTATTCCTCTCATGATTTTATACACGTGATTTTATATATGCAGTGAGTGCTTTACAGGAGTGTTTGTCATTACTACGTTCCATGGATGGCACACTGCACTGCACAGAATTACCACAGTACCATAGAAACATAGAAACATAGAAATTAGGTGCAGGAGTAGGCCATTCGGCCCTTCGAGCCTGCACCGCCATTTAATATGATCATGGCTGATCATCCAACTCATAAGGTCATAAGTGATAGGAGCAGAATTAACCCATTCAGTCAATCAAGTCTACTCCGCCATTCAATCGTGGCTGATCTATCTCTCCCTCCTAACCGCATTCTCCTGCCTTCTCCCCATAACCCCTGACACCCGTACTAATCAAGAATCTATCTATCTCTGCCGTAAAAATATACATTGACTTGGCCTCCACAGCCTTCTGTGGCAAAGAATTCCACAGATGCACCACCCTCTGACTAAAGAAATTCCTCCTCATCTCCTTCCTTAAGGGATGTCCTTTAATTCTGAGGCTATGACCTCTAGTCCTAGACTCTCGCACTAGTGGAAACTTCCTCTCCACATACTGTTAAACATAAGCGGTCTACACAGGTTATTCACCACGTGGTTCAGTTGATTTTTTGGGTGGAAACCAGTGTGCTGCTTGTTTGCCTGATGAGAACAAAGACAAATTTATTTAGAGGAAATGAAAGTACGAAGTGGATGAAAGAGTCCGTAACCAAACAGCATGAAATTTGACATTTATATACTCGAAACTGTTCCCAAAAATAAATCAAATCAAAAACTTAACATTTGTTTGATTTTGATTCTTTAACGGAGTTCCTAGTGTCTAAGGCTCACACAACACAGTAGGGTCTGAACAACTGAAGATGGGTCTCAACCCAAAGCGTCACTTATTCCTTTTCTCCAGAGATGCTGCCTGTCCCGCTGAGTTACTCCAACCATTTGAGTCTACGGTTTAAACCAGCATCTGCAGTTCCTTTCTGCACATCAATGGTATATTACTCTGACGGCTTAGTTAGTGAGTGCTCCTGCAGAGTTGACCCACACAGACCAGTGAGATCCCAAACTCTGCAGCTCCATCAACAGGCTCATTTTGTCGGGACTGAGATAGCGAACGATGGCTGGGGGTGGGGACGTAATTGCCGACCTTCATCCGACCAGAACGTCCTGGATATCAAATGACAGCACCGGGCTTTGCTCTGCTTTCCTGTAGCACCCTGGTTCAGGATGACCTAGTGCAGGGGTGGGGAATCTGCGGCCTTAAGGCCTCATGTGGCCTTCTAGGCCATTACGTGCGGCCTTTTGAATGAATCCAAATTTTGTAGAACAAATCCTTTTATTTTTATTTAAGAAGGAACTGCAGATGCTGGAAAATCGAAGGTAGACCAAAATGCTGGAGAAACTCAGCGGGTGAGGTCCGAAGAAGGGTCTCGAAGGGTCGCCTATTTCCGTCGCTCCATAGATGCTGCCTCACCCGTTGAGTATCTCCAGCATTTTTGTCTACCTTTTATTTTTATTAATATGTTTTTGTTTGTCTTTTATTATTTTTATTTTAATCTTAAAAATGAACATATTTAAAATACCAAAGAGTAAAAGAAGATTCAACGAAATAATCCTCCCCGACTGACGGCCACAATTAAAACATTAGTAAGTCATGAGGGTTATTTTTAGCAAAATTATGTACATTTTGAAGTATATCTAATTGAAGTTTCTTGGATGCGGCTTATTAGATTACAGCTAATGCATTCAACATGAAAACGTTCCCCACCCCTGACTTAGTGGCTTCAGAATAGTACAGGGAAGTTCCACAGAGTGACAATATGAGATCCATGCAAAACAGTCAATGACAACCCAATTTTGCTGCATTGATAGATAGTTAGAAATTTCTGCGTCTCCCGTCTGTCTGAAGACTCATCAGCATCAGTCTGAAGAAGGGTCTCGATCCGAAACCTCACCCATTACTTTTCTCCAGGGATGCTGCCTGTCCCACTGAGTTACTACAGCATTTTGTGTCTATCTTCAATTTATACCAGTATCCGCAGTTCTTCCTACTCATAGACACTTCTACATCTTCCCAACCCACTTCTATTTAACATCTCGCCTGTCCCCTTCACATTCTATGTAGGAAGGAACTGCAGACGGTGGTTCACATCGAAGATAGACACAAAATGCTGGAGTAACTCAGCGGGACAGGCAGCATCTCTGGATACCTTGAGGAGATTTTGCAGTGGAGTCTGAAGAAGGGTCTCGACCCGAAACATCACCCATTACTTCTCTCCAGAGATGCTGCCTATCACGCTGAGTTACTCCAGCATTTTGTGTCTATTACTTTTCATTCTATGCTGTGGCTCTCTATCTTTACCTAATTCTCCAGGTTTGTGCTGTATTCAAAACCCTAGCCTGCTTAACCCTTCCCCAGTCTGACCATTACTTGCTACAGTAGTACCTGTATAAGAAATTTACGCTCTACAGCAAAGATTTTTAAAATAGTTTTACTGCCACTACCATAGATAGTGAGCAGAAAATGGAAGGCAGATGGAGGAACTCAGCACGTGAGGCAGCGTTTGTGGAAGGACATTTCAGGTGGAGACACTTCATCTCGACTGCTCCTTTTCAGCATCGGCAATCTCCGGTGCCTTCCATCGATAACTATATTGCCTTCTTTGATGAAAATCGGGCAATAAATGTGGACTGTGTGAGTTTTAGTTTCGCTAAATTTCACTTAAATGTTTAGTTTAGAGATACAGCGCAGAAACAGGCCCTTCGGCCCATCGTGTCCGTGCCGACCAGCAATCCCCACAAATTAACACAACCCTACACACTCGGGACAATTAACCTACAAGCCTGTACGTCTTTGGAGTGTGGGAGGGAAACAGAGATCCTGGAAAAAAAACCCATGCGGTCACGGGGAGAAGGTACAAATTCCGTACAAACTAGCACCCGTATACAGGAGTGAAACTGGGTCCCTGGCGCTGTAAGGCAGCAACTCTACCACTGCACCACCGTGCCGCCTTAAGTCTGGAGTAAGACATGGAAGTGCTCATCTCTACAGCAGTAATCAATAGGAACAGCAAGGAGATAACTGGGTGGATTCCACAGTGGTAAAGCAACCACGACTGAACATGTAATTATGTACATGCTTCTCCAGATTACGTTCGCAAAGGAAACTCCTGTGGTACCCTGAAGCAAGTTAAAAGTCGCCCTCCTAAATCACATCTTGCCTTGCAAAATAGCCTTGCCACATAGCATTCCCCATGGGTAAAAATGGTTGGTTCTAAGAAGTTAAAATCATTTGTTGTTCTTTATCTGTCTACTTCATCTCTCGTTTTTCCTTTCCCCTGACTTTCAGTCTGAGGAAGGGTCTCGTCCTAAAACGTCACCCATTCCTTCTCTCCAGGGATGCTGCCTGGCCCGCTGAGTTACTCCAGCCTTTTGTGTTTAATGTACCATTGACACGCGCGGACGCAAACATGATCGGCCAAGGCGATGGTTGGGGATGGTTCCGGCCTCTTTCTGAAGTGTTGCGGTGCTCTACTAAACCTTGTGAGAATGTGAATAATGTTTCCTCTTCATCAGTGGTGGAAATCGGCTCAGGTTATCTATTGCAGTGGAAAGAGTTTGAGTGCATAAGCTATTGTTGCATGGAAGAAGGATGTGGTTTGGTAAACACTGAGGCTAGGTCACTAGATAGAAGACCAGTGGGCTGACCATCACACAGCCTTTGATACGAGCTGTGTCTCAACTGCACATTAACATTGCCCTGGCGACGCATTGTCTTAATTTGTGCTTCAAAAAGATTCCAAAATCAGTGGAACAACAAAAAATAAAACCACAGGTTCTGGAAATCTGAAATGAAACTCAAATGCCCTAGGATAGACACAAAATGCTGGAGTAACTCAGTGGGACAGGGAGTGACGGAATGGGTGGCATTCCATGATGGGACCCTTCTTCAGGGGTCTCCTGGGGATACTCAACTGGTGTTGAAATCCTGGGAATACTTAGCAGGTGTGGGGAGAGAAAGACTTAATGTTACAGGATGGGTAGGAAAGGTTTAGAGGGAAATTAGCCAAACCCAGGCAGTTAGGCCGTGCCCATTGTTGATGGGGCATCTTGGTTGACATGGGGCAAGTTGGGCAGGGGGGCCTGTGTCCGTGCTGTGTGACTCTATGACTCTATGCAGGTCAACCAGCTGTCATCCTCAAACAATCCAGAGTTGGGCATTGACTGGTCGTGACGATGCCACTCAGATGCGAGAAGGTTGGAGGGTTCTGCAGGAAGGACTCCCGAAACACAAGGCCATACCATACTTAGCCTTGTTGAAAGTTGCCGCCCACCTTGGAGTTGCTGCCTGCTAACATGGGTGCCCTGGTGCTCACATCATTCCCCACTGTTCACAGGTGGTGCCCTCAGCCACACTTTCCTGGGAGCTTGCTGGGTGGCCTGATTTTGAGTTCACAAACTGTATCTGTAGCGGAACAATTGGACTGAAGGACCTGTTTCTGCACTGGAGAACTATGACACACTATGCAATGCAATTAGAGGAAGGTGGCTTGAGTGCAATGACATGCACGATTATAGGAGCTCATTGCTGGGTTGTTATGTGGAACCTGGAGATTTCTAACAGCAATTACAGACAGGAGTGGCGAGGCTGGGTGTAATGAGGACCCAATGAAGACGGTGCACAGGAGAGTTGCAGCAGAGAGGAGAGTGTTTTATTTACTGACATGAAATAGTCCACATGGTAATGTGGACAAGGTCATCCATGCCATCAGCTTGAGTAAGACTGGTAAGGCTGTATAGGGTAACTGTTGGTAACAGGGCAAGCACAGGTGGGAGAAGAGCTATACAGCACAATTACATGCAAGAGGATATGGTGTAAGTCCAGAAATTGGAGTGCTCTCACAATGCAAGTACACGTGGCAGTGGTGGTGTAAAGTGCAAGAACTGTCAGATGGACGGGTGTACTGTGCAACAGCAGACAGACGGGTGTGTAATGCAAGAACAGGCAGACAGATGGGTGTGCAATGCAAGAACAGGCAGACAGATGTGTGTATAATGCAAGAACAGGCAGACAGATGGGTGTGCAATGCAAGAACAGGCAGACAGATGGGTGTGCAATGCAAGAACAGGCAGACAGATGGGTGTGCAATGCAAGAACAGGCAGACAGGTGGGTGTGCAATGCAAGAACAGACAGACAGATGGGTGTGTAATGCAAGAACCGGTGGATGGACGGGATACAAGAAGAGGCAGACAGACGGATGTACATTGCAAGAGCAGGTAGGACAAAGGTTTGACATCAAGGCAGCCTTTGATCAGAAATGGCATCAAGAAGCCTTGGCTAAACTGGAGTCCTCTATCAGGGGGAAACCCCACTGCTAGGTGGAATCGGAATAGCATATCCAACCCTCTGACATTCGATAGCATTGACATCACTGATTTGCCATCTATCAATATCCTGGGGGTTACCACAAACTGAACTGGCCTAGCCATATACACAATGTAGCTGCAAAAGCAGGTCAGAGGTTAGGAATCCTGCAACAAGGGCGGCACGGTGGTGCAGCGGTAGAGCTACTGCCCTAAAGCGCCAGAGAACCAGGTTCGACCCTGACTACGGGTGCATGTCTGTACGGAGTTTGTACGTTCTCCGCATGGCCTGTGTGGGTTTTCTCTGAGATTTTCAGTTTCCTCCCACACTCCAAAGACGTACATGTTTGTAGGTTAATTGGCTTGGTATAAATGTAAATTGTGTGTAGGAGTAGTGTCAGCGATCAGGGATCGCTGGTCAGCGCGGACTCGGTTTTCGCGAAGGACCTGTTTCCGCGCTGTATCTCTAAACTAAACTAAACTAAACTAAAGTAACTCATCTCCTCACTCACCAAAACTTTCCCACTGTGCACGAGGCTCAAGTAGGGAGTGATGGAACACTCTCCACTTGCCTGGGTGAGTGCAGCTTGAACAAACGCTGAACAACCTATAGGACATGGCAGCCCCACTAGATAAGCTCCACATCCACAAGCATTCACTCACCACCACCAACACGCAGTAGCAGCTGTTTGTACCATCTGCAGGATGCACTGCAGGAACTCACCAAGACTGCTTTGATAGCACCCTCCGAAACCACCACCTCTACTAGCTAGAAGGACATTGGCAGCAAAAACACCTGGAAGTCACCCTAAAAGCCTCACACTTGTCCGGACTTGGAAATATATCGCTGTCCCTTCACCATTGCTGGGTCAAAACCCTGGAGCTCTCTCCCCTCACACCGTCGTTAGGGATACCCACACCTCGAGGACTGCAGCGGTTCAGGAAGCCAGCTCACCACCACCTTCTCAAATGCAGTTTTGAGCCAGGCAATTAAATGTGTAGGAACTGCAGATGCTGGTTTGCACCAAAGATAGACAGCAAGAAGCTGGAGCAACTCAGCGGGACAGGCAGCATCTCTGGAGAGAAGGAATGGGTGACGTTTCGGGTCGAGACCGAAGAAACTAAGAAAGGTCGCCCATTCCTTCTCTCCAGAGATGCTGCCTGTTCTGCTGAGTTACTCCAGCATTTTGTGTCTATCTACAGGCAATTAAATGTTGGCTCAGTCTGTAAAGCTCCCATCCCTTGAATGAATGTAAATGTACATGGATGAAGACAGGTGGGGGATGACATTTTAGGTGGAAGGAGAGCTGAACAAGTACCAGACCAGGCAGGTGTGAGGTACCTGAACAGGCAGGAGGAGAAGTGGCTGAACAGGCCTGTGTTTCCTGTAGGAAGGAACTGCAGATGCTAGTTTACACCGAAGATAGGCACAAAATGCCTGAGTAACTCAGCGGGACAGGCAGCATCCTTGGAGAGAAGAAATGGATGACATTTCAGGTCGAGACTCTTCTTCAGACTGAGAGTCAGGGGAGAGGGAGACACAGAGATAAGGAAGTGTAAGGTGTGAAAACAAAACATCAAAGGGGAATGAGGGTCAAGGAAAATGTATAAATCATTGGTAGCTAGGAGAAGAGGACAACAAAGCAAACAGGTAAAATTTAATCAGGGGGACATCAGACTGGTCGGAGAACTAGGAAGGGAGAGTAATGGAGAGAGAGGGAAAGCAAGGGTTACTTGGAGTTAGAGAAGTCAATATTCATACTGCTGGGGTGTAAGCTGTCGTCCTGTAATTGGGCCAACATTACACGTTGAGGTGATATATCGACCAAGTGTGTATCCTAACCAGGAGAGCTTGTCTATTTACCTTTTCGGCATGCCGGATTGGGAATGATTCTAGCAATGACATTTCCAATCACCTGACAGCAGACTTACATACGGTGTGAAGTCTTTAGTCAGAGGGTGGTGAATCTGTGGAATTCTTTGCCACAGAAGGCCATAGAGGCCAAGTCAAAGGATGTTTTTAAGGCAAAGATAGATAGATTCTTGATTAGTACGGGTGTCAGGGGTTATGGGGAGAAGGTAGGAGAATGGGGTTAGGAGGGAGAGATAGATCAGCCATGGTTGAATTGCGGAGAAGACTTGATGGGCCGAATGGCCTAATTCTACTCCTATTCTTTATGACTTTATAAGACACTGGTTCCTGTCTCACTAAGGAAAAGCTAGTGCACTTGCATGCTGAATTTCATTACACATGTTGTTTACAAGGCGTAAGATGAAGAACATTTAAGGTTTGCAAAATAGTAAGATTAAACGAGAACTTACCAGTTTGAAGTTTGATCTGTATTTTATGAGGAGGAACGTTGAGGGAATACGTGAAGAACCCGCTTCCAACGCATGCGTGTCATTCTTCAAAGCAGCGGTGTGAGGTCACAGAAACTATAATGACCTAACATAGTAAGATTATCAAAGAGATACCAGTTTTGATATGATCATAGGAGGGTGGGAGCGGAGGGCACGTATTCCCTCAACGTTCCTCCTCATAAAATACAGATCAAACTTCAAACTGGTAAGTTCTCGTTTAATCTTACTATTTTACTTCGGAGTCACGTGAGTGACTACGTGAAGATTTCAAAGCTCTGTGACCTCATGCCGTGGAACGAGTCCATGCTTCACAACTGCCTTGGGTATTGGGAGAGAGTATCATTAGCAATTTTAGACACACTTATACAAAGACTTGTGTGATATAACGAGAAAATACATTTATTAATTGAAATCATAGCCCTGTAACCCTTCGGGCAAATTATAATATTGAACGTAAAATGCTTTCCGAAAATGATGATGGCTCCAAAACTGGTTTATTATAAAACCTTTGGAAAGTCCTTTCGGATGACCATCCTGCTATTCTGAGGATTTGGTCCGTGGGTACCTCAGAATTTTTGCTGCGGATGTTGCTGCAGCCCTGGTGGAATGAGATTTAAAACCATTAGTGTCTATTCCTGCCATCTTTAGGACACATTTGAGCCACCTTGAGATAGTTTGGGGCGTGACCCTTTTGTGCGGTTTCTTGTAAGAAATTACAAAGCCATTTCCTGACCTCGAATGCTCTTAGTATATTCCATGTATAATTGGATATGTCTTGCTATACACAGACGTTCGTCATATGGATATGCCATAAATTCAATCACTTGACCCGATGAACCTGGTCTGTTTGTTTTATTAACTCATGTATGACAAACACCAGTTTCTCTCGTGAGATGATCAAGGAGTCCAGGCTCAGTTTGCTTAATGACTGGACTCGTTGTGCAGTAACTAACGCCATGAGCATAACCATCTTCATGGTCAGTTTTTGCAGTGATAATGCTGTTTGTGGGCGACCAGCTCCTCAGCATGTTCAAAACGACACCCACATCCCAGATTTTGGAGTACCTGGTTTTAGGGGGATTTGCATTGAATATGCCCCTCATAAGTTTTGTTACCAGGGGGTGCGTTCCCACCGTGTGCCGCTCCGTTCCTTGTGATAGGTAATTGGAGAGTGCACTTCTGGCACTATTGATGGCACTGTAGCCCAATCGTTTATCATAATGGAGGTTTGTTAAGAATTCCAATACGGCCGGAATGTTCTTGGCCCTTTGGTCTAGGTTGTTGTCAAAGCAGTATATGCCCCATTTCTTGATTTGTCCGAGGTACTGCTTCCGTGTTGACAGTCTTTGTGCGGATGTGATGAGATTCATCGTCCTGTCTGACAGCCCCATGCCGTGTAGTGGGTCTTTCAGACTCTACAAATCAACAAATCCATAGTCTTATGGCATGGGTGACTGCCCCCCCCCCGCCCCCCAGTTACTGGATGAATTAATAAATTCGGGCTATGTCCAATAATGGAACATGGTTCTAACACCATCCCCTGTATGACCGAATACCACGGTTGAGTAGGCCAATCGGGTACTATGAGAATCCCAGATGCCGAATATTGTTGAATTTTCTTTTGTACCCGATTGATGAGGCAGAATGGGGGAAAAGCATTAAAAAAAAAACGCCATTTCCCCCAATGCAGTGAGAAAGCATCTGTAGCTTCTGCCCCAGGGTCTGGTTCCCAGGACACATACCTTGGTAATTGGTGATTCAACCTGGACGCAAAAATATCAATATCTGGTCTACCATATTTTGCTGTAATTTCAGCAAATACATTTTAATTTAACATCCATTCCGTGTTTTCATTAAATTTACGTGACCTGGTGTCTGCCACTGAATTTAGCTTACCTGGTAGGTATGTTGCCGATATCCAAATGTTTCTTTGGATACACCATTTTGTAATACCATAGACGAGTTGTCAATAATGATGGGGTTGGAGCAATACCTAATGCTATGTTCCCACCACTGTAGTTCAATTATAGCTTCCGTAGGCAGCTCCATAGGTCTATCAAAATGACCTTTGTTAAATTTGAGTGCTCTAATTTTTGCTCTTTGCAAATTTTGATAATGTAATGGCCCAAAATGTGTGGCCGGGAATGTAGCCACAATCTTCCCAATTATCCGGCCTACCCATCTAATGGAGGGTCTGTTGGTGTTAAGAAGCTCGCTGCAATCCTCCTGTAGGGCTGCGGCTTTATTTATTGGTAAAGTTACTAACATATTGACCGTGTTAATGGTGAATCCTAGATAATCCATATTAGTTTCTGGTATCAATTTACACTTAACTACCGTCTGTGTTCCCCTCTGATGGGTACTGTATAGTATGCATCTTTTAAGTCAATGCTTGCCATATAGCAACCAGCTGATACTAATTCTTTAGCAGTGATAAAGGTATCCATCTTAAAATGAACATATTGAACGAATGTGTTTAGGGTTGAAAGGTCAATGATAATCCTGCAACCCCCATCTTTTTTATTTTTAATAAATATGTTTGATACAAATTTTAATTGTTCATGAGTAGTATGCTCAATCACACCTTTTGTATACAATCGTTGTAGCTCCATGTGGGCTTTAGATTGTTCGGTTTTTGTAAGGACGAAATGCCTTTCTGGTGTATGTTGTACTGGGGGGTTATTGGGATGAGTAAATTCTATCAGATAACCCTGAATACTGCTTAGAACATACGAGTCTGTAGTGATTTTACACCATTCGTCACTGTAGTATTGCAACCTCCCTCCCACCGTCGTGGGTCCCTTTTTTACAAAAGAACCACACCCACCTACCTCCATGGTTACTGGTGGTTGTATTATTTTCTTTGTTTTTTGAAAAAAGGGGGTTTTGTTTTTATTCGTGTTCGTAGTTGTACTGGAGGTTTAGGCTTCCGCATCTTCCAGGGTGGCCGTCCCTGGCCATACCCTAAAAGAAGGCTGCTGCAGGTTATATTGGGTTCTGGCACTGCCACTGATATAAGCCACACTTTTCGGTCTTCCATGTGGCTGGTACCGTGATCCAAAATAAGCCTTTGCGCTGGTTTTGATGAGCCCCAGTGTCTTGGCTTCCCCAAACAAAAGGGTTGGGGTTTTAACGGCTCTTTGTTTGCAAATTGTTACATATTTAGGATCCAGTGCTGGCTGAATAGCAGCCCTCCGCATGCTATTCAGCTCATATTGTACATTACAGAACAGGGCTAGTGCGTCTTGGTGGCCTTTAGTTTGCTCTGTTTTGTCCAGGGTGCGGATGTAAGCTGTGATCCCTGCCGTAAGCCCCTTTAAGGCTTTCTGGATTTTGAGATCATGGTTCCTGATGTCCCTCCCCATATGCTTCCAAATGCATTGGTTGACACTGGGGATTTGTAATGCATCACAGTTACCAGGTGGCAGATGTCTGGCCAGTGTCTCTGTGAATATTTGTTGTTGGAGTTGATGGCCAGACATGTAGTTAATACTGGCTGCCATCCTGGAATCCAAGTCTGCCCCTGTTTGACTTGGTTTGAAGTAATCAGCCACCATGTCCAGCAGTGTATGTTTTTCTGCAGATTCAGGATCATGGGAAGCTGTGTGATCAGGGTCTGGCCCATCAGGGTCCTGCCCACTCTCCTCCGAAGAGGTCGAGATTTCAGGGGGTCCCTCACGGGGTACCCATATGGGGCTTGCCTGCCCACTGTGGCTAGTCTCCACATTCATGGGACTGCCACTGTGAAGGAGCTCCTCCAGCAGCTCCTTTAGACGGTCTCTACGTTGAGCTGCACTTGCTATTTTTGGCTGCTCCCATTCCTGCAGCCTTTCAGCAGTGTGCTGCTCTTCTCTGTATCCCAGCTGTTCCCGTCCCCGGTACTCACGGGTGCTGGTTTGCGGGCTTTCCTCGTCCCGCCGCTGGCCACACCGGTCCTGACTGTCGGTCCACGTCTGTTCCCGGTCAGCTGTTTCTCCTGGCTGCTCCGTATGCAGCCACTCATAGCGGGTTTGTTCCGTCTGCCGCACCCGTTCAGCCCTGGTCCGATATTGATACGGGCTGGTCGCCCGCTGCTGCTCCAAGTCGGGCTCTGCTAGATGGTGCGTTTTTGTTTGAACTTTGCCTCCCGGCCGGTGAGTAAGTTTCGTCGGTGCCAGAATGATTTCTGGCACAGCTGATTCCTCTACCGAGGCCTCTAGAGCCGACGGCTGCTGTCTCTGCCGTTCATCCACGTTTACAACGCGTTTCTCGGGCAGCTTTTTTGCAGACCGCTTCCTTTTTACTTTGACCATTTTTCTGTGAATAAAAATGCAGAGTCCTTACCTGCCTTTTGCTGGTCCTTTTTTCCTTCTCCCGTTACTGGGGGACGTCCTCCACCCTTCTGTTGACTCGTGCAATGCGTGTAGCGATATGACACGCATGCGTTGGAAGCGGGTTCTTCACGTAGTCACTCACGTGACTCCGAAGTAAAATTGCCCATGGGCAGGATGTAGGGAGTGTTATGTCAACTGTGGCTCAGTAGCAACACCCCTAAGTCAGAAGTTGAAGCTTTCAAGTTCCTTTTCCAGAGACTTGAACAGGCAACTTAGGATAATGTGTAGGAAAGAACTGCTGATGCGGGTTTACATTGAAGATGGACACAAAATGCTGGAGTAACTCAGCGGGACAGGCAGCATCACTGGAGAGAAGGAATGGGTGACTTTTCAGGTTGGAAGAAGGGTCTCGACCCGAAATGTCATTTTGTACATCATTTCAACTCCAGCATTTCGTGTCTAACAGCATAATGCTTCAGTGCCCAGCTGAGGGATTGCAGTACCATCACAGGTGGTCTCTTTTCTCTGTAATGCTCAGTCGAATAGCCTCCCTCTCCTCAGGCTGGACATAAAATAACCTGTGACTCTGTTCAATTCAGAACCAGGGGTCACAGTTTAAGAATAAGGGGTCGGCCATTTAGGACTGAGATGAGGAAAGACTTTTTCACCCAGAGAGTTGTGAATCTGTGGAATTCTCTGCCACAGAAGGCAGTGGAGGCCGATTCACCAGATGTTTTCAAGAGAGAGTTAGATTAAGCTCCTAGGGCTAATGGAATCAAGGGATTTGGGGAGAAAGCAGGAACGGGGTACTGATTTTGGATGATCAGCCATGATCATATTCATATTGAATGGCGGTGCTGGCTGGAAGGGCTGAATGGCCTCCTCCTGCAACTATTTTCTATGTTTCTATGAAGAGTTTATTCCAGGCATCCGGACCAATATTCAACACAATCGATACCTTAAAAACAAAACCTGGCTGCCATCACTCTGCTGTTTGAGGCAACTTGTTGTGCATGAAATGTTTGCTATATTTACAACAATTCAACTGTGAAACTGCTTCAGATGTAGTTAATTGGCTGTGAAACTTCGAGGTAAGCTTGATGTTATGAAAGGCAAGTTCTTTCTTCAGCCTTTACTCTTCCCTGACACTCCTGTTGCCTGTAAGAAAGCAACTTTCGAGCCCAGCTTTTGATTCCCAGAAGGAGCTTTCAGGCCAAATCCACACACATCGCAGCGATGTGGTCAAGATGTCACCATCTTACCCGAGAATGAGTAACAGGGTCCCGACCCGAAACATCACCCATCCCGTTTCTCCAGCGGTGCTGCCTGAGTTACTCCAGCACTTTGTGTCTATCGTTGGTATAAATCCTTGATTGGTTGCAGCATTGTTATGGAGAAACAAGTATTCATAAGGCTTATAACTTCTCTTGTCTCTGAAACATAGAAACGTAGAAAATAGGTGCAGGAGTAGGCCATTCGGCCCTTCGAGCCTGCACCGCCATTCAATATGATCATGGCTGATCATCCAACTCAGTATCCTGTACCTGCCTTCTCTCCATACCCCCTGATCCCTTTAGCCACAAGGGCCACATCTAACTCCCTCTTAAAAAGAGCCAATGAACTGGCTTCAACTATCTTCTGTGGCAGAGAATAGTAAGATTAAACGAGAACTTACCAGTTTGAAGTTTGATCTGTATTTTATGAGGAGTTACGATGAGGGATTACGTGAAGAAGCCCGCCAGGACGCATGCGTGCCATTCTTCAAAGCAGCGGTGTGAAATCACAGATAACTGTAATGACTAAACATAGTAAGATTAGAGAAGAGATACCAGTTAAGTATATGATCAAGGGTGGGAGCGGAGGGCACGTAATCCCTCATCGTAACTCCTCATAAAATACAGATCAAACTTCAAACTGGTAAGTTCTCGTTTAATCTTACTATTTTACTTCGGAGTCACGTGAGTGACTACGTGAAGATTTTAAAGCTCTGTGATTTCATGCCGTGGAAACGAGTGCATGCATCACGTCTGCCTTGATGACTGTAGGAGGAATTGTGTTAACATAATTTGGACATGAATACGACATTGAAATCATAAAATTTGTTAACACAAAATTATAACCCCTTTTTATGGGTTTAAATTAATTTACAGAACTTAAAATTGTTTCTGCAAACGTTCCAGGTTTCATTACTGGTTTGTTGTAAAATAATTGGAATGTTTTTTCCCCAGACCATCCTGCTGCCTTGAGGATTTGGCCCATTGGTACATCCAACTGTATCGCTGCCGATGTAGCTGCAGCCCTGGTGGAATGAGATTTTAAAATATTAGTATCCACCCCAGCCTGTGTTAGCACCTGTTTCAGCCATCTTGAGATGGTCTAGACCGTCACTCTTTTGTGTGGTTGCTTGTGGCTGACCAAAAGTGCCTTCTCATTGCCTCTTAGGATTTTCGTTGTCTCCATGTATAACGAGAGATGCCTTACTAAACAGAGACAGTCATCTGTTGGGTATGACCTAAATTGTATATTGAGGCCTGCTGATCCCTGTCTGTTCTGCTTTACTAACTCATAGATATGAAACGTAATATTTTCTGTTGAGGAAGTCATGTTGTCCAGTCTTAGTTTATGCAGTGACTGTACCCTCTGTGCCGTGACCAATGCCAGTAGCATGACTGTTTTTAATGTCAGTCTGTGTAGGGACAGAGCTGTTGCTGGAGACCAATTCCTGAGCATCTTCAGGACAATACTTACATCCCATATTTGGGAGTACCTGGTTCTTGGGGGATTAGTATTAAAAATTCCCCTCATAAGTTTTGTTACCAGTGGGTGAGTCCCAACAGAGTAACGCTCTGTCCCCTGCCATAGGTAGGTCGATAGGGCACTTCTGGCGCAGTTGATGGCACTGTAACTGAGCCCCTCATCATAGTGGAGGCCTGCCAGATATTCCAGAACAGACGGGATGTTCATGTCTCTGTAGGTGATGTTGTTTTTATGGCAGTACATCTCCCACTTCCTGATATAGACCAGATACTGTTTTTTGGTTGACTGTCTTTGGGCCGCCGAGATCATGTTCACTGTTCGGTCCGTCAGTCCCAGTTGTAGTAGAGGTGTTTTTAAACTCTACAAATTAATAAGTTCAAATGTTTATGGCATGGGTGGCTATCCCTTGTTACGGGATGTAGCAATAAATCTGGTCTATGTGGGATGGTGATACATGGTTCTAATACCATGTTTAATACGACTGGGAACCATGGTTGAGTA
The DNA here is from genome assembly GCF_010909765.2 of Amblyraja radiata. NCBI lineage: Eukaryota > Metazoa > Chordata > Chondrichthyes > Rajiformes > Rajidae > Amblyraja > Amblyraja radiata. The sequence goes on along the minus strand of NC_045964.1, from coordinate 10,961,814 downwards.
GGCCAATCGGGTACTACCAAAATACCAGACGCAGAGTCTTGTTGTATTTTCCTTAATACCCGACTGATGAGGCAGAAAGGAGGGAATGCGTAAATAAACAATTTCCCCCCAATGCAGCGAAAATGCATCTGTCGCCGCTGCCCCAGGGTCTGGTTCCCATGAAACATAATTTGATAACTGGTGGTTAAGTCTGGATGCGAATAGATCTATATCTGGTGTTCCATATTTTGCTGTAATATCAGCAAATACTTTTTTATTCAACATCCATTCGGTGTTTTCATTAAATTTGCGTGACCTGGTGTCTGCCACTAAATTTAGTCTTCCTGGTAGGTAAGTGGCTGATATCCAAATATCTATCTGGATACACCATTGCCAAATTGTATTAGCCAGATTGTCACATGATGTCGATTTGTTTCCACCCATGTGGTTAATGTATGCTACCACGGTGGTATTGTCTATCTGTAGTCTAACATGCTGGTGATATGACCCAGTACAATATGACTTTAGGCCATGGAATGCACCCAACATTTCCAGGTAGTTTATGCCCAGTGTGAGTGATAATAATGCCTCCTGAGCAGTCCATCTACCTCCACAGCTGGTGATGGTATTGGTGGCTCCCCACCCAAGTGCACTGGCATCAGTTTGTAGTACCATGGAAGGGTTACTGACAATGATTGGATTGGAACAAAGCCAGATCTATCCACCATTTTAGTTCCATTTTAGTTTTGATTGGTAGTTTCATAGGTCTGTCAAAGTGACCTGCATTAATTTTGAGTGCTTGTATTTTTGCTCTCTGTAAGTTTTGGTAATGTAGAGGTCCAAATTGTGTGGCTGGAAAGGCAGCCACCATTTTGTCAATCACTTTTGCTACCAATCTGATGGATGGTTTGCTGATGTCAATGAGGTTATTGCAAGCCTCTATTAAATCTCTAGCCTTTCCCTTAGGCAGAGTCACCGACATGTGAACTGAGTCAATGGTGAAACCCCAAATAGTCCATAGTAGTGGAAGGCGTTAGTTTAGATTTAACTGGATGGATAATAAATTCCAGTTTTTCAAATAACTGTTTTGTGGCTGTTAGTTTGTTTGGCCAATTCCAAAGTTTTGCCCACAATGAGTATGTCATCTCAATATGCCATGACCATGTGTTTACGTTTACGTAGAAACGCTAGGGCTGGTTTCAAAAATTTTGTGAACAGCCTGGGGGCTGATGATAAGCCATTTGGCAGTGCTTTATACTTCCAGTTGTCCCATCCAGTTGAATTTTAAGTAACATCTGTGGTCACCTCGTATATGCACTGAATAGTAAGCATCTTTTAAATCGATGCTGGCCATGAAGTAACCTTTGGAAATTAATTGTTTAGCAGTAACAAAGGTTTCCATTTTGAAGTGAATATATTGTACAAATGTATTCAATTTTGTCAGATCTATGATGATGCGACAACCACCATCTTTTTTGCTTTTGGTAAATATATTGGACATGAATTCTAATGGTTCGTGTTGAGTTTTCTCAATTACGTAAAGCCGCTCCAGTTCAGCTTGCGCTTTTGATTTTTCTTTATCAGAAAGCACGAACATTCGGTTCGGTATATGTTGAACTGGAGGGCTGTACTTGTGTATAAACTCTATTGTATATCCCTGGATACTGCTTAAGATGTAAGTATCGGTTGTTAACATGCTCCATGCATTCAGAAAAGAGTGTAATCTCCCCCCAACCTCCATGCTCCCTGTATTTTATAGGGAACCAGACCCACCTACCTCCATAGTTACCAGTGGTAGGTTTACTTATTTTTTGTAGGTTCTTCGCTGCTGTTGTTGCGCTGGTGTCTGGATTTTCGGTTTGGTTGGCGTTGGAGGTCCCCGCATCTTCCAAGAAGGCCGGCCTGGGCCATGGCCTAAAAAGACTCATGTTTTGAGTACCGGGCCTTCGAGCTTTCACCAGTTCTGCTGGTGGGTGCGTAGGGGTGCTGTCTTTGGCTGTAGTGGGGTTTTGTTGGAGTCCCTTTTATTAGTCCCAGGGTTTTTGCTTCCTCATCGAGCTCCTTGACTTGCTTCGATAGGTTGCCTCCAAACAATAGTATTGGTGGTTTTGTGGTCCCAGGTTTGTACAGTCCCTGCACCCCTTGCACACTTGTCTTTCCTTCTGCGGACCCCTGTTCCAGGTCAGCCCAGAACTGACCCGCAGTGCTCCCCTCTGATGAGGTAGAAGCACTGTGCAGCCCTTCAAGAGGTACTGCTGTGGGTTTATCATAGGGCCCACAGTGACCCGACTCCATCTCCCGGAGTCTGTCACGTTGGAGCAAATGCTCCACACACCGCTCCATCCGGCTCCAGCGCTCTCGGTCGCTGGCCGCCTGCGGTTGTTCAAAGTCGGACTCCTCTGAGTCCACGACCTTGTTTGTTTTGTGTCTAGCCTTACCGCCCGGCCGCGTGGATCTGGCTGGTGCGGAGGCGACATTGGGCACAGCTGATCCCACTATCGGTGATCCGAGTGCCGCAGGCTGCTGCTGGCTGCCCGCTGCCCCGCCGTCCTCCCTCACCAGCTTTGTCGCAGCCCGTTGGTTTCTCCACCTGTAATCAGCATGGGAAAACACAAAAAGACCGCAGCTCTTACCTGCAGGTCCTGGTTTAAATTGTCGCTACGGGGGAACGTCGTTCCACCCCGCCTCCTCCGTTTTCGACTTGTCAAAAGTCGACGTCCCCATTCTGAATAGTCTCCCGCCCGGCGCGGGACAAAAAGTCGGCACAGCTGATCCCTTACGGGGCTTGTGCCTTCAGCTGCTGCTGGCTCCCGCAACTTCGCGGTCCTCCCCAGCCAGCTTTACTCGCAGCACTTGTGGACACTATTTTGTCCAGCTTCCCCCCCTGTGTAAAAACAGCGCGGGGACAAAAACTACCGCAGAGTAAATCACTTACCTGCAGGTCGCGGTTTCAAACTTACCGCTGCGTGGGAACGTTCCACCCCGCCTGTCGTTTCGCAAGCGTGAAAGTGATATGGCACGCATGCGTCCTGGCGGGCTTCTTCACGTAGTCACTCACGTGACTCCGAAGTAAAATTCCAGAGATTCACCACTCTCTGTGTGAAAAATGTTTTTCTCATCTCGGTCCTAAAAGATTTCCCCCTTATCCTTAAACTGTGACCACTTGTTCTGGACTTCCCCAACATCGGGAACAATTTTCTTGCATCTAGCCTGTCCAACCCCTGAAGAACCCCTGAAGATGCACATAAGCACTGTAGTGTTGAGAGGAACTGCGGATGCTGGTTTACACCGAAGATAAACACAAAGTGCTGGAGTAACTCAGCGGGACAGGCAGCATCTCTGGGTCTTGGGTGGAGATCCTTTTCTCCAGAGATACTGCCTGTCCTGCTGAGTTACTCCAGCATTTTGTGTCTATCTGCAGGATATTGTGTTCCAGCTACAGAGAAAGTGCAGATAAAAATAAGTGGGGTGGGTTGCAATCAGGTGGAACGATTGGGAATTCATCCTTCGCATTTGAGAGGTCCGATCAATAGTCTGATAACAGCGGGGAAGAAGCTGTTATGGAATCTGGTGGTATGTGCTTTCAAGCTTTTCCATCTTCTGCCCGACAGGAGTGTGGGGAGAGTATGAGTGATCCTTGATAATGTTGGCTGCTTCACTGCCTCACGTGAAGTGTAGATGGTGTTGATGAGGGGGAGACTGGTTTGTGTGAAGGACTGGGCTGCAAGCATGACTCTGCAGGTTCTTGTAGTTTTGGGCTGCGCAGTTGTCATGTCAAGCTGTGATGCATAACGATATGATTAGTCTCTGTGGCTTATCTGTCAAAATTGATGAAATGTTCATGAGTGATAGGAATGGAATTAGGTCATTCGGCCCATCAAGTCTACTCTGCCATTCAATCATGGCAGATCTATCTCTCCCTCATAACCTCATTCTCCTGCCTTCTCCCCATAACCCCTGACACCTGTACTACTCGAGAATCTATCTATCTCTGCCATTAAAATATTCACTGACTTGGCCTCCACAGCCTTCTGAATGATTGAATTCCACAGATTCACCGAAATTCCTCCTCATCTACTTCCTAAAGGAACGTCTTTTTATTGTGAGGCTATGACATGTAGTCCTAGACTCTCCCACTAGTGGAAATATTCTTTCCTCATCCTCTCTATCCAAGCCTTTCACTATTCTGTAAGTTTCAATGAGGTCCCACCTCATCCTTCTAAACTCCAGTGAGTAGAGGCCCAGTGCCGTCAAACGCTCATCATACATTAACCCCCTCATTCCTGGGATCATTCTCATAAACCTCCACCAGACTCTCTCCAGTGCCAGCGCATCCTCCCTCGGATATGGGGCTCAACATTTCTCCCAAATGGTGTAGAGTCGTATAGGTGTCTACTATATGTTTACAATAAGTAAAGTTTGCTCTCTCCTCTTCTGCTGACTTGCTTTTTCTGTGCTTTTGCCCCTGCGTGCAGGTTGCGGGGTGAGCCCTGACGGGGAGACGGGCTTTGCGACTGCAGCCTTGGGAAACACGTGGAGTCACAGCATCAACACCAGGCTGATCATGCAGTATCTGGACTACCACAGCAGGCAGGTGAGATCACACGAGCTGCAAGCAAGGGCGGAGGCGGAGGAAACAAAGCCTATCTGTCGATGCGTGGGTTGTCACACCAGGTTCAAAACCTCGACCACAGGGAGAGATAAGCCGGGGCAGTATGCAGAGCTCCAATGAGCCAGCGCGGATAGAAACTCCTAAGAATAGCCTGCAATAAGCTGTGATGTGTGCTAGTTGCTGCTCAATCAGAGTTCCTGTTTATCCACTTGCCTCGTACCACACAGCAGCCGCACAGTGATCAGGTGCGTGTGCTGAAGGACAAAGATAGAATGTAGGTGGGGACAGTAACACTGGTGGGAGAACTGCGAAGGGGAAGGGGATGGAGGGAGAAAGCAAGGACTACTTGAAGTTAGAGAAGTCAATATTCATACCGAATGGGTGTAAACTACCCAAGAAATATATGAGGTGCTGTTCCTCTAATTTGTGCTGGGCCTCACTCTGACAATGGAGGAGGTCCAGGACAGAAAGGCCAGATTGGGAATGGGAGAGGGAGTTGAAGTGCTGAGCAACCGGGAGATCAGGTAGGTTAAGACGGACTGTGCGGAGGTGTTCAGCGAAACGATCGCCAAGCCCGTGCTTGGTCTCGCCCTACCTTCTTGATTTTAGTTTTAGTATTTAGTTTTAGAGATACAGCGCGGAAACAGGCCCTTCGGCCCACCGGGTCCACACTGACCAGCGATCCCCGCACATTAACACTATCCTACACACACTAGGGACAATTTGCATGCACACCAAGCCAATTAACCTACAAACCTGTACGTCTTTGGAGTGTGGGAGGAAACCGAAGATCTTGGAGAAAACCCACACGGTCACGGGGAGAACGTACAAACTCTGTACAGACAGCACCCGTAGTCAGGATTGAACTCGGGTCTCCGGTGCTGTAAGGCAGTAACTCTACCGCTGCGCCACCATGCTTGCAGGTGGACAAAAATGTTGGAGAAACTCAGCGGGTGAGGCAGCATCTACGGAGCGAAGGAATAGACGACGTTTCGGGTCGAGACCCTTCTTTCAGTAATTTTACAATAGGAGGGGGAGACTTGGCATAGTGGGCAGCATAGTGGCACAGTTGGTAGAGTTGCTGCCTTGCAATGCCAAAGCCCTGGGTTCAATTCTGACCTGGGGCACCGTGTGGAATTTACACAGTCACCTGTAAATTTAACTGCATTAGTCCTCCCATATCCCAAAGATGTGCTGGGCGGTAGGTTAACCAGCTACTGTGAATTGCCCCTTGCAGTGTGGGTAAGTGGTAGAATCTGGTCGCAGTTGATGAGAGTGTGAGGAGAATGAACGATGGGACTAATGTAAGATTGGTGTAAATGGGTGCTTTATTGCCATTGCAGGCTCGGGGGGGACGAGGAACCTGTTTCCGTACCGTGTCTCTCTATGAGTGTCCTTCCTGTGCTAGCTCCAACTGTGTGGTATTCTCATCTGAGTCACCAGTCTGGGTTCTAGTCCCATCTACACAGAAGTCTGAAACTCCATTTCAGTGCTGAGCTATCTCTGTCATCCCTGTCAGGTGGACTACTTTGAAGAGTAGGTTAACCTGCGATGAGCGTTTGTCGGCACTGGGCCTGTACTCGCTGGAGTTTAGACAAATGAGGGGGGACCTCGTTGATAAGTGAAAGGCTTGGATAGAGTGGTTGTGGAGAGGATGTTTCCACTAGTGGGAGTGTCTAGGTCTAGAGGTCATAGCCTCAGAATTAAAGAACGTTCTTTTAGGAAGGAGATGTGGAGGAATTTCTTTAGTCAGAGGGTGGCGAATCTGTGGAATTCTTTACCACAGAAGGCTGTGGAGGCCGTCAGTGGATATTTTTAAGGCAGAGATAGATAAATTCTTGATTAGTACGGGTGTCAGAGGTTATGGGGAGATGACAGGAGAATGGGTTAGGAGGGAGAGACAGATCAGCCATGATGGAATGGTGGAGTAGACTTGATGGGCGGAATTCTACTCCTGTTTCTTATGATAGGAGAGGGAGGTATGGCCTGATTTGCCCTTTACCAGCATTCCTGATTGCCATTATCAGCCCTTCATTTTTACACACGTTTTACATTACAACACTGATTCCACAATAAATCACTTGGGGGTGTCCTTTGGTTGTGGAGGACATTGCTTAAGGGCCTGTCCCACTTGGGCAACCTAATCCGCGAGTTCTGGCGAGTTTGCCCTGGACTCATGCTTGCAGCATGGTCGACACGAGGTCGTAGGAGGTCTTCGTAACTCTCCTTCATGCTCGAGAGTGGTCTCCGCGTACTTGAGGCCTCAGCTAGGTCACGCCGTTTTTTTCAATATGTTAAAAAATGCCCGCGAGTAAAAAAGGTCGCCATGGAAAATATTGATACTTTTTTTACTCGTAGGTTTAGTCGTAGTAGGTCGTAGTAGGTCGGCATGTTAGTCGTAGGTAATCGAGGGTAGTCGAAGATAGTCTTCATCATAGTCGAAGGGAGGTCGAAGAAGGTGGTCTTCACTCTCCACTATTTGGTGTCCAATTTTCCCGAAGTTAGTCGTAGTTAGTCGTACCTAGTCAAAGCTGGTCTTCAACATAGTCGAAGGAGGTCTTCTACATAATCGGAGGTCTTCAACATGTAATTTTTTTAAACTCTTCTAAACTCTCCAATTAGGTCACCAAGTGGGACAGCCCCTTTAAATTCTTCCTCTGTTATTTCAAAATTACATGGAAAATAAATTGAATGGGGATCAGGAAAAGTTGGCTTGTTTTGTATTGTATACTACTTGTATTCCAATATTGTCCTAACAACACTTTATTGATGTCATCTCTGGCTCATGTTCTGGCAATCACGCCTCTGGGTCGGGAGGTCGTGAGTTCAAATACTGTGCTATAGGTTGGACGACAACATCTCAGCTGCGAACCCTGCACCAGCTCCGAGGGAGTGTTGCGCTGTTGAAAGCAAGGCCTGTCAGGCAGGGGGTTGAACATAGTTACTGGCTGCCCAGGGAGGTGACTGCTGCAGATCCACGGCACTGTTTGAATAGTGGACGTTCTCTCAAGACCAGCTTTTCTTTCTCCAATGGTATAGCCTAGCCTGATGGCCATATCCCACAGCCTGCTATTAGCGCAGATGGAAGCATAATCTGCCTCCAGCCGCCACATCCCAATCCCTGTGGCTATCAAACTGTACAACACCTCCCCCTTCTGTCGTGGGGTAGACTGACCCCCCCCCCCCCCCATACTTTGCACACCCCCAATCCTTTCCACTCGTCACTTTAATTTCATGTTTCATGTATCTTGTGTTTTATGACTATAAATCAGATCAATTTCCCTCCTGGGATAAATAAAGTTATTTCGTATCATATTGTGTTACCTCATTTGGTCTCTCACTATCAGAGATATTCCCTTTGTTCTTCTTATTCCCCCCCCCCCCCTCCCTCAATCCTCCCTTTTATCTGACCGGAAGCAATCTTATTTGTTTCTTCCAGTTCAGTCAAAGGTTCTCGGATGTGAAACATTAACATAGTTTCATTTTCCACAGATGCTGCTTTATCTGCTAAGTATTTCCAATCTCGGAATATTTCATTTCTCTCTGACACTGCGCACTCAGCTTGGCTAGGGGGATTTGGGGAGGAACTGGTGTGTTCTCTTAATTGCTTCAAGCTCCATGATGGACTACTGGAGTGTTAAATGGTCCACCATACATACTGCTGGTGAAGCTGTTTTTTATGGGACCATGTCCCATGTCTGATGGTAGTTGAGCATTTTAAATAATGTTATTGAGATCACGGAATCCACCCTTTAGCACCGAATACCGCTCAACCCTGTGGTTGGAAGCATAATCCGTCAGCAGAGTGCTGTTTCTTGCCAGAAACATTAGTGTGAGCAGAAGTGAATGTGGAGACAGAGCGGTTAGTTACAGCTGAGTCCGTAAAAAATTCAAGCAGACTTCCAACTGAAAATACAAATGTTCCCAATAAAAACAGGTTGCAATGACAAAGCTTATTGAAGGAAAGTTACAGGATACAGATAGTGTTTAAGAAGGAACTGCAGATGTTGGAAAATCGAAGGTAGACAAAAATGCTGGAGAAACTCAGCGGGTGAGGCAGCATTTATGGAGCGAAGGAATAGGTGACGTTTCAGGTCGAGACCCTTCTTCAGACTGATGTGAGGGTGGGGGGTGGGGGCAGGAATAAGAAAGGAAGAGGTGGAGACAGTGGTCTTAGGGAGAGCTGGGAAGGGGAGGAGAAAGCCGGGACTACCTGAAATTGGTGAAGTCAATGTTCATACCGCTGGGGTGTAAATTGCCCAAGCAAAATATGAGGTGCTGCTCCTCCAATTTAGGGTGGGCCTCACTCTGGCCATGTAGGAGGCCCAGGACAGAAAGGTCGGATTCGGAATGGGCGGGGGAGTTGAACTGCTGAGCCACCTGGAGATCAGGTTGGTTATTGCGAACCGAGCGGAGGTGTTGGGCGAAGCGATCGCCAAGCTGATGCTTGGTCTCACTGATGTAGAGCAGCTGACACCTAGAGCAGCGGGTGCAATAGATGAGGTTGGAGGAGGTGCAGGTGAACCTCTGCCGCACCTGGAAAGACTGCTTGGGTCCTTGAATGGAGTCAAGGGGGGAGGTAAAACGACAAGTGTAGCATTTCCTGCGGTTGCAAGGGAAAGTGCCAGGAGAGGGGGTGGTTTGGGTGGGAAGGGACGAATTGACCAGGGAGTTACGGAAGGAACGGTCTCTGCAGAAAGCCGACAGGGGAGGAGATGGGAAGATGTGGCCATTGGTGGGATCCTGTTGGAGGTGGCGAAAATGTCGGAGGATTATTTGTTGTATGTGACAGCTGGTAGCGTGGAAAGTGAGGACAAGGGGGACTCTGCCCCCGTTATGAGTGGGGGGGATGGGGAGTGAGAGCAGAGGGTATAGAAGAGACCCTGGTGAGAGCCTCATCTGTAGTAGAAGAGGGGAACCCCCGTTCCCCGAAGAATGAGGACATCCGATGCCCTGGTTTGGAACACCTCATCCTGGGTGCAGATGCGGCGTTGATGGAGGAATTGGGAGTAGAGGATGGAGTCCTTACAGGAAGCAGGGTGGGAAGAAGTGTAGTCCAGATAGCCATGGGGCTTTCTCCTCCCCTTCCCAGCTCTCCCTAAGCCCACTGTTTCCACTTCTTCCTTTCTTCTTCCCGCCCCCCTCCACCCTCACATCAGTCTGAAGAAGGATCCATATAGTGTGTGCAACCGACTCCACTCTTTACAGCAATGTGATCTACAGGCGCGATATAGGTTGAAGTTAGGAGGTTTCGCAGGGATCTGAGGAGGAAATGTTTCACGTAGGGTGTGGTTGGGGGGTTGGACATGGGGTCTGCAAAGGTGCTGGGACCAGATGTTCTCACAACATTTAAAAAAAATTGCCATATGTGCCCAATGTAAGCAAAATATATCTCATCTTCTTTTCAAACTCTGCAACCTTCTAAAATGGATTTTGAATTCTCCAACTTGTTTACTCATGCTCTTTATCATTTGATCTATCTTAAGATAGCTTCATGTAGTATTCTGTCTTACACCTCACCAATCACCCTAGCTCTGCTTTGAAAATTGCAAACCTTCCCCAGTTTTGAGGAAACTCAATAGACCCGATCAACTGGTCGACCCGAAATGTCGCCAATTCCATCTCTCCATAGATGCTGCCTCACCCGCTGAGTTACTCCAGCATTTTGGGTCTATCTTCGATTTACCAGCATCTGCAGTTCTTTCTTAAACATACCCGATCATTGATTGTTTTCTCTTGCCACTGATGCTGCTTGACTAGCTGAGTTCTTCCAGCACTTCTGTTTTTCTTTCAAAATTCTATCAATTGGTTTATTCTGTTTTCTGTTTCTGTTAACTTCTCTGCTAGTTTAATTTAGAGATACAGCACAGAAACAGGTCCTTTGGACCACCGAATCCATGCACATTAACACTCTCCTGCACACACTTGGGACAATTTTTAAATATACCAAGCCAATTTACCAACAAACCTGCACGTCTTTGGAGTGTGGGAGGAAACCAAAGATCTCGGAGAAATCCCACACAGGTCACGGGGAGAACGTACAAACTCCGTACGGACAGCCCCCAGAAGTCGGGATCGAACCCGGGTCTCCGGCACTGCAAGCGCTGTAAGCAGCAACTCTACCGCTGCGCCACCGTGCTGCCCCAAAGCTCGCATACCGTGCCAGTATTTCTTTTTTAATTTTTTTAAATTTTTTATTAGAAGCAATGTACAGTCATATAAACCGTGGCATATAACAATACATTTCATGTACAACTTTTTTTTTTAATTTAACAGTAGAAAAATAACAGAAGCAAGAAAAAAAGAGGAAAGAAAAGATTAAGGAAAGTAGTGATGTGTAAGCCCCAGAAGTTAACAATTAGTAGTTTGTGGATAGATAGAGAGAAAGAGCCCATAAGGATGTAGAAAGGAAAAACAAAAAATATATATATAGAAAAGAAAAAAGGGAAAAAAAACCAGAACAAAAAAGAAAAGGAATATACCTACTTCATATCTTTCCACACCCCTCACCCAGTTCTGAAACGGTTAATTTCCCGAGTTATGTTGCACCATATTATACGTGTAATAAATCGATGAAAGGAGACCTTATCTTCAAGAATTGTTCTGATTTTCCTGCTAGGACAAATCTCATATCTTCGAGATGTAACATTTCAGACATGCTTGTGATCCACATTTTAAATTTTTCCAAAATTTGAGTATAAGTTTTTTTGCCGTTTTCAAGCCATAGTTAAGAAAACAATTTTGAAATGAAGTTAGCTCAGAGCAGGCTTCCATTGTTCCGAAAATAATCAATTCTGTGTTAGGGTCCAATTTTATTTTAAATAGTTTTGTGAAGATTTCAAAGATTTATTTCCAAAATTTATGAAGTTTTATGCAGGAGATGAAGGAGTGTGCTATAGTTGCTTCTTGAGATAGACATTTATCACAGATGGGGAAACATTTGGGAAAATTTTATTCAGTTTTGTTTTCGAGTAATATAGTCTATGTAAATTTTTTAATTGGATTAGGATATGTCTTACATCAGTATTTCTTTATTAGTTCTAATTTTGTTACCTTCCCTTGTTCCGGGCCCTTTGTTCTCTGGTATCTCAGAAGGCTATTTCTTCCTCTGTGAAGAGATACAAATGATTTGTTTAATTCCTCCGTTATCTTTTCATTTCCCTTTATAACATTTCCTTTCAATAGACAATAGACAATAGGTGCAGGAGTAGGTCCTTCGAGCCAACACTGCCATGCAATGTGATCATGGCTGATTATCCACAATCAGTACCTCTTTCCATATAAAAGGATCACTAATTTATTTGCTCAGCTTGTCTATTCATTTTTATATACATAGAAATTAGGTTATCTTGTATCTATTTTTCTTTCTTTGTCAATTTCTTGGTCATCCATTGAAATTCAACTCTCAATCCATGCCCTCGAGGCTTTTCCTGGAAACTTTAAGGCTTCCTTGGGTTCAATGCAATATGACATGTCTCCTGTAATCCAGGGCTTTACATCTCCCTCTCACTTCTATAGACTGGCCACCAGTCACCTTCCTTCCTCTGTCTCACCGCTCACTTCAGACTGGCCGTTTTCCCCTCTGCACTCTCTGTCCAGATGCAAGATCTTGTCTCCAAAGGTCAACCATCTCCCTGCCACACAAATGCTGCCTAAGCCAGTGAATCCTTCTAGATTGATCATATGTTCCAGATTTCAGCATCTGCAGTCCTTTGTATCTCCTAGACCACTTCTCTTGTGTTTTGGTAAAGATATTTGTTGCAAATCATGTAATATTATCCAAAATGCTGGTATTCCCTTCCACTATTATACTTCTTGACCCGAAACACCACCCATTCCGCTCCAGAGATGCTGCACGTCCCACTGAGTTACTGCAGCATTATTGTGTCTATCTACGATGTAAACCAGCATCTGCAGTTCCTTCCTGCACATTACATACTTTCATGCAGAAACACCATGCCTTTAATTCTGTGTTGGAAGGAACTGCAGATGCTGGTTTACAACGAAGATAGACACAAAATGCTGGAGTAACTCAGCGGGACAGGCAGCATCTCTGGAGAGAAGGAATGGGTGACGTTTCGGATCGATACCCTTCTTCAGCCTTTCAATTCTATGTCTATGCCTTTACTTTCCTTTCTTTTGGTTGTTAGGCTGTTGCGTGGGCTGTTGATGCCATTATTTGATGTCGTGTGAAGCTGCACAGACCGGATATACAAAAACTGAGCTCATCTCAGCCAGACACGGTTATTTCCCTTGACCACAATAGTGTGTTGCCACAAGCTGTACAGCTGCCTACCGTTCCTCCACAGAAACACTGTGGAGCCGGTCTCACACTTACCTGCAACCAAGTGCATCTTGATTTTGATGAATGAGTCACGGATAGGCGCGTCCCCATTAATTTTCCAAATAATCCAGATAAATTGTTGCACTACAGACAACGTCACGGTAGGTTCCAATTATTACTTCAGCCATGTGCTCTCGGCTGTAGTCATAGAGAGACACAGAGTGGAAAAAGGCCCCTGGGCACACTGAGTCCACATTGACCATCAAGCGCTCAGTTACACTGACCCCATTTTATTCTCCCTACATTCAGATCAACACATCTCAGATTCCACCACTGCTTAACATCAGAGACAATCTGCACAGTCGCAACCTGGGCCTCTGGTGCTGTGAGGCAGCAGCTCTACTGACTGCGCCATGGTGCAGTCCACCACTGACCTCAGTACCACTGGGTTAGGAGAAAATCATCCATGCATCACAATCCAGCCCAGATCCATACCATCTGCACACTTCCAGACTCAGGGACAGTTTCTTCCCAGTTGTTATCAGGCAACTGAATCATCCTACCACAACCAGAGAGCAGTCCTGAACTACTATTGACCTCATTGATGACCCTCAGACTATTCTTGATAGCTTTATCTTGCACTAAAGGTTATTCCCTTATCAGTTATACACTGTAAATGGCTCGGTTGTAATCATGTATTGTTTTTCTGCTGACTGGAGAGCACTGGATACTTCGGTACACGTGACAATGAACTGAACTGTAAACTGTAAGCCAGCCATTGACCTGTGCACCAGTACCATAGACAAAGTCCAATATTAGTAATGGGATAGTGCTGAATCAGACAGTACCCTAGCTTATGGAGGAACAGTTCGGAAGCTTGATGACAAAGGGGAAGAACCTGTTCTTGAGTCTGGTGGTGCACGCTTTCAAGCTTCGTTATCTTCTGCCCGACGGGAGTGAGGAAAAGTAAAGGATGGCCGGAGTAACTCAGCAGGACAGACAGCATCTCTGGAGAGAAGGAATGAGTGACGTTTCGGGTCGAGACCCTTCTTCAGACTGACGAAGGGTCTCGACCCGAAATGTCACCCATTCCTTCTCTCTGAAAATGCTGCCTGTCCCGCTGAGTTACTCCAGCATTTTATGTCTATCTTCGGTTTCAACCAGCATCTGCAGTTCCTTCCCACACATGAAGGATGACCGGGGTGGGACAAGTCTTTGAGTTTGTTTGCTGCTTTTCTAAGGCAGTGTGAAGTGTAAATGGAGTCACAAGTGGGGATTCTGGTCTGTGTGATGGTCTGGGCTACATCTGCAACTGTCTGCAATTTCTTGCAGTCATGGGCAGAACTGTTTCCAAACCAAGCAATGATGCTGCCTGACAGGATACTTTCTCGTGTGCATTTGTGGAAGTTTATAAGAATCATTGGAGATATATGAATTTCCTTAGCCTCTTGAGGAAATAGAGGCGATGGTGTGCTTTCATAGTTGTCACTTCAGTACGGTTGGTCCACAACAGAGTATAGGTGTCACTAACGCCAAGGAACATGAAGCTCTGACCCATTTCTACTTTGGCACCATTGTTGCTGATTGGGGCAGGAACTCCACTGCAGTTACTGAAGTTGATAACTAGATCCTTATATTCTGGGAGAGGATGTGGTTCTGACATCATGTTACCACATTCTCTACAATCCAGTGGTATGAACAATGATTTCTCTAACTTCAGGTAACCCTTGCTTTCCCTCTCTCTCTGTCCCTCCCCATTCTAGTTTACTGACTAGTTTCACTGTCCTCCTGATTCATTTTACTTTTTTTAATGCCTCGTTGTCAACTTCCCCTCAGCCAACAATGAACCAATGTACATTTTCTTGATCATCGTCCGCATTGATTTGTCCTTTTCACACCTTACATGTTCTTTGTATCCTTCCATTACTAATTTCCCTCTCCCCTGACTCTCAGTCTGAAGAAGGGTCTCGACCCGAAACCTCACCCATTCCTTCTCTTCAGAGTTGCTGCCTGTCAGGCTGAGTTATTCCAACATTTTGTGTCTATCTTCTCTGTCTCCTCCCTGAACGCCATCTGGTCATTGTTTGTGATCTGGCACACCACAGTGCCAACTTGTTCGTGAACTTGCAGCCAAATTTTGCCGCAAACTTGTGCGTGTATAGGGAATTAGTCTAGACTGGGAATGTATCTTTGTGGAGCACCAGTGTTGAGAATGATTGTGGAGGAGGTGTTAGTTAAGGGGCCTGTCCCACTGCGGCGACCTAATCCGCGAGTTCAGACGAGTTTGCCCTCGACTCAAACTCGCAGCATGGTCGACACGAGGTCCTAGGAGATCTTTGTAACTCTCCTTCGTGCTCGAGAGTAGTCCCCGCATACTCGAGGCCTCAGCTAGGTTGAAAAATATGTTGAAAAATGCCTGCGAGTAAAAAAAGGTCGCCATGGAAAAAATCAATACTTTTTTTACTCGTAGGTTTAGTCGAAGTAGGTCGTAGTAGGTCGGCATGTTATTCGTAGGTAATCGAGGGTAGTCGAAGGTAATCAAAGGTAGTCGAAGGTAGTCTTCAACATAGTTGAAGGGAGGTCGAAGGGAGGTCAAAGGAGATCGAAGGAGGTCGACTTCACTCTCCACTGTTCGGTGTCCAATTTTCCCGTAGCTAGTTGAAGCTGGTCTTCTACATAGTCGAAGGAGATCTTCAACATGACATTTATTCAAAGTCTCCTAAATTCTTCTAAACTCGCCAATTAGGTTGCCGCAGTGGGACAGCCCCTTTACCTATTCCCACTGATTGTGGCCTGTGGTCAGATACTTGAGGATCCAGTGGCAGAGTGGGGTGCTGAAGCTTCGGGACTCCAGCTTGGACCGGAATTCCCTTTTGGCATCCTTAATACCTCTGAGAAGGCCGAGATAGATTGAGGTACTATTTGGCATTGCTTGATTAAAACGTTGCAGACTTGGACAGCACGGTGGCGCAACGGTAGAGTTGCTGCCTTACAGCTCTTGCAGCGCCAGAGACCCGGGTTCTATCCCGACTATGGATGCTGTCTGTACGGAGTTTGTATGTGTGGGTTTTCTCTGAGATCTTCGGTTTCCTCCCACACTCCAAAGACGTACAGGTTTGTAGGTTAGTTAGTACAGGTTTGGAGGTTGACACAAAATGCTGGAGTAACTCAGCGAGACAGGCAGCATCTCGGGAGAGAAGGAATGGGCGACGTTTCGGGTCGAGACCCTTCTTCAGACTGATGTCAGGGGAGTGGGCTGGACAGAGATAGAATGTAGTCACAGGCAGTAGACTAGTGGCAGATCTGGGAAGGGAGAGGGGATGGAGAGAGAGGGAAAGCAAGGGCTACTTGAAGTTAGCGAAGTCAATGTTCATACCGCAGGGGTGTAAGCTACGCAAGCAAAATATGTAGGTGCTGTTCCTCCAATTTGCAGAAAGGTCAGATTGGGAATGGGAGGGGGAGTTAAATTGCTGAGCAACCTGGAGATCAGGTAGGTTAAGGAGGACTGAGCGGATATGTTCAGCAAAACGATCGCCGAGCCTGTGCTTGGTCTCGCCGATGTACAGAAGTTGACACCTGGAACAACGGATACAGTAGATGAGGTTGGAAGAGGTGCAAGTGAACCTCTGCCTCACCTGGAAAGAATGTCGAGGTCCTTGGATGGAGTCGAGGAGGGAGGTAAAGGGACAGGTGTTGCATCTCCTGCGGTTGCAGGGGAAAGTACCTGGGGAGGGGTGGTTTGGGTGGGAAGGGACGAGTTGACCAGGGAGTTTCGGAGGGAATGGTCTCTGCAGAAAGCAGAAAGGGGGTGGAGATAGGAAGATGTAGCCAGTAGTGGGATCCCATTGGAGGTGACGGAAATGTTGGAGGATTATATGCTGTATGCGATGGCTGATGGGGTGGAAGGTGAGGACAAGGGGGACTCTGTCCTTGTTATGAATGGGGAGAGGGGGGGCAAGAGCGGAGCTGCGGGATATTGAGGAGACCCTAATGAGAACTCATCTAGAATGGAAAAGGGGAACCCCCGTTTCCTAAAGAATGAAGACATCTCCGATGACCTGGCATGGAAAACCTCATCCTGGTCGCAGATGCAACGTAGACAGTGGAAATGGGAGTAGGGAATAGAGTCTTCACAGGAAGCAGGGTGGGAAGAAGTGTAGTCTAGATAGCTTTGGGAGTTAGTAGGTTTGTAGTAGATGTCGGTCAATAGTCTGTCTCCTGTGATGGAGATGGTGAGATCTAGAAACAGTGGGGAGATGTCGGAGATGGTCCAAGTGAATTTGAGTGCAGGATGGAAATTAGTCGTGAAGTTGATGAAGTCAGTGAGTTCTGCATGGGTGCAGGAGGCAGCACCGTTGCAGTCGTCGATGTAACGGAGGTTGAGTTCAGGGATAGGGCCAGTGTACGCCTGGAACAGGGATTGTTCGACGTACCCTTCAAAGAGGCAGGCATAGCTAGGGTCCATGCAAGTGCCCATAGCTACGCCTTGGATTTGGAGGAAGTAGGATGGGTCGAAGGAGAAGTTGTTGAGGGTAAGGACCAGCTCTGCTAGGCGGAAGAGAGTATTAGTAGACGGAAATTGGCTGGTTCTGTGGTCGAGGAAGAAACGGAGGGCTTTAAGACCTTCCTGGTGGGGGACGGAGGTGTAGAGTGACTGGACATCCATGGTAAAGATGAGGGAGTGGGGGCCTGGAAAACAAAAGTAATTGAAGAGACAAAGAGCGTGTGAGGTGCCTTGGACATAGGCAGGGAGGGATTGGACCAGAGGGGATAGGATGGAGGCGAGGTATGCGGAAATTAATTTGGTGGAACATGAACAATGTCGCTCTTCCAGGGAGATGCTAAATGCATTTCGTTGTCTCTGTACTGTACACTGACAATGACAATTAAAATTGAATCTGAATCTGAATCTGAACAAGCAGAAACAATGGGTCTGCCAGGACAGTTGTGTTTGTGGATTTTGGGGAGAAGATACAATTGGGCCGTGCGGGGCTGGGAACGATGAGGTTGGAGGCTTTAGAGGGCAGAGAGCCGGAAGTAATAAAATCAGAAATCTGCCCTGGGCCTCCTCCAATGTCAGAGTGAGGCCCAGCTCAAATTGGAGGAACAGCACTTCATCTTTCGCTTGGGCAGCTTACACCCCAGCGGTACGAACATTGACTTCTCTAACTTCAAATAGCCCTTGCTTTCCCTCTCTCTCCAACCAGTTCTCCCACCAGACTTACTATCTCCGACTACATTCTATCTGTCCCGCCCACTCCCCTGACATCAGTCTGAAGAAGGGTCTTGACCCGAAACGTCACACATTCCTCAGGGTGCCTGTTGCTGTGTAGGTTTCCTCCCACATTCGTGCAGATTTGTGGGTAAATTGGCCCTCTGTAAATTTCCCCCAATGTGTAGATGCGAAAGTGGGATCACATAGAACTACTGTGAAGAGGTTGCTGCCTGTCCCGCTGAGTTACTCCAGCATTTTGTGTCTACCTTCGATTTAAACCAGCATCTGCAGTATATGGGCAGGTCTTTCTAAATAAAGATGGCTCCTTTGGTAATTTCCGGCAAACTGATTTTAACTCTTGTGTGATAGCTTGATAATGAATGTACATAGCCCGTAAATATTTAGTTGCGAGATATAGCGTGGAAACAGGCCCTTTGGCCCACCGAGTCCACGCCGACCAGCGATCCCTGCACATTAACACTAGGGACAATTTTACATTTATACCAAGCCAACTAACCTACAAACCTGTACGTCTTTGGAGTGTGGGAGGAAACCGAAGATCTCGGAGAAAACCCACATGGGACACGGGAAGAACGTACAAACTCCATACAGACAGCACCCGTAGTCTGGATCGAACCCTTGTCTCTGGCGCTGCAAGCGCTGTAAGGCAGCAACTCTAGCGTGGTGCCGCCATGTATTTAATAACTGGAATGTAATAGTTTTTTTTATATGCAGACCACAAAATGCTTTAAGTCTTTGTCCAAGAGCAATGCCATGGGAAGTGAATTCTAATTGAAGTAATCTTACACCACAGAGCTATTGGGATAAGATCCCACGCATAGCACACGTTGTACTATAAACTACTTAAGAATGCAAACGCTACTCTGTGCCGTACCAAGATATTATTTGACTCTGGGCCATAGAAAGTTCTGCTGACACACTGAAGTATAGGAAAAGTGAAAGCCTAAGTGGAGAAAATCTGCAATAAGACTGATGCGACTGAGAATATACAACTTGAGGGTCGTATTAGGTCCCTGGAGTCTAGTGATAGAATAAGTTCACCAGTAGACATGATGGTTATGGGAAGTAGGCAGGGGAATGGGGTTAGGAGGGAGAGATAGATGAGCCATGATTGAATGGCGGAGTAGACTTGATGGGCCGAATGGTCTAATTCTACTCCTATCGCTTGTGACCTTATGACGTGGGGTGCTGTTGAGTTCACAGCTTCACATTAATGTTTACAGTTGGACCTGGTGCAGAAGAAACTTGCAGTTCATCCTTCATAGTATCACCACTACGATTACAGGTGCTGTCTGTACCTTCTCCCCGTGACCCGCGTGGGTTTTCTCCGAGATCTTCGGTTTCCTCCCACACTCCAAAGACTCACAGATTTGCAGGTTAATAGGCTTGGTATAAATGTAAATTGTCTCAACTGTGTGTTGGGTAGTGTTAGTGTACGGGGGGGATCGCTGGTCGGTGCAGACCCGGTGGGCCGAAGGGCCTGTTTCCACACTGTACCTCTAAACTAAATCTGAACTACAACATACTGTCTCTGCCCCATCACTTCTCATATTGGTCCCCAGCCACCTATCATCTGGTTTCTTTTCACCACCCTCTCCCTCACACATTGAATGATCGAGTCTAAACCTATCCTATCCATGCAACTGTTCAAATCCACGCTGGACCCTATGAGCATGCTGGTCAATAAATGGGCTGCTGAGCCTAGCTCTGCTGGCTTTATGCCCCTGTCCCACTTAGGAAACCTGAACGGAATCCTCTGGAGACTTTTTTAGTCGAAGCCGGTTGCGATGCTAGTTGAAGGTGGTTGCCAGAGGTTGCAGGTAGTGGAAGGTAAGACCTTCCACTACCTGCAACATCCGGCAACCACCTTCAACTAGCATCGCAACCGGCTTCGACTAAAAAATTACCGATTTTTAAAACGGCAACCAATTTTTAGTCGCGGCCAGTTTTGAATTTTTTGAAATAATGGCCGGAACATAGAAGAAGCGGAAACCACTTTCGACCATTAGGGAGTCTGACAAAAACCTCCAGGAACCTCTGGGAACCGCACGGAAACCTTGGGTGGGGCGCAAAGTCTCTAGAGGTTTCCGTTCAGGTTTCCTAAGTGGGACAGGGGCATAATAGGTCCACAAGTGGCAGAGCTGCTGCTTCACAGCGCCAGAGACCCGGGTTCGATCCCGACTACGGGTGCTGTCTGCAGGGAGTTGGTACGCTCTCCCCGTGACCCGCGTGGGTTTTCTCCGAGATCTTCGGTTGCCTCCCACATTCCAAAGACTTGGTGTAAATTGACTTGGTGTAAATGTAAATTGTCCCTTGTGTGTGTAGGTTAGTGTTAGTGTGCAGTGATTGCTGGTCGGTGCAGACTCGGTGGGCCGAAGGGCCTGTTGCCGCGCTGTATCTCTAAACTAAACTAAAAGTCACCACTCTTTAAATGTACACACGAGTAATGTTTAAATGTGATGAGAGTTTCTGCCTCCATCCTGTCCTATCCATGCACCTGTCCAAATCTGCATTGACTGAGATCTGCCGATGAGGTTGAAGATTTCCCTAAATACTCTGGTCAGATGAGTTAGAAGTCTTTAGTATTTGGCCATGAACGTTGTCCCTTTGCTTCACGATGCAGCTGGTGGAAATGCCTCCATTACACTACTAGGCAGTGAATTGCAGGCCACACCAGCCTTTGTGGGGAAAGAACTTTTCCTCATCTCTTTCTTTGGCTTTTGACACTTTTACTCGGGAAAATAGGCCTTTGGTATCTAGACCCAGCATATTTTATAGACTCAATTAAGTCTTCAGTCAGCTTCCTCTGCTCCAAAGAAAACAATACAAGCTTATTTTAATTTTCCGTCATGGCAGCAGTTTTCCAGTCCTGGCAACAACTTGCTGAAACACAATGCAATTAACTCACTATTTTAATGTGGTGAGCAGAACTGTAAAGTTCCTCTTACTAAGTTTATAAAAATGCATGGCACAGTGGTGCAGCTAGTAAAGTCACTTCCTCACAGCTCCAGGTTCAATCCTCACCTCTGGTCTTGTCTATGTTGGGCTTTGTGTAGTCTCAAAATGCTGGAGTAACTCAGCGGGACAGGTAGCATCTCAGGAGAGACAGAATGGGTGACGTTTGGGGTCGAGACCATCTTTGTGCGGGCTTTGCACCTTCTCCCTTACGCCGTGTGGATTTCCTCTGGTCACTCCAGTTTCCTCCCGCATCTCAAAGAAATGCAGTAGGTTAACTGGTTACTGTTAACTGCCCCTAATGTGTAGGCAGGTCAAGAGAGTTTTATTGTGATGTGTCCCAGATAGGACAATGAAATTCATGCTTGCTGCAGCACAACAGAATATGTAAACATAATACAGAACAGGAGATAGAAGTTCAGTGTGTCTATTTACCGTAGACCATATATACACACAATAAATAAACAGATAATGTGCAATAGGCTGTTATTGTTCAGAGCTTGTCTGATGGCGAGTTTAATAGCCTGATGGCTGTGGGGAAGTAGCTGTTTCTGAACCTGGATGCTCCAGATTTCAAGCTCCTGTACCTTCTTCCCGATGGCAACGGAGAGATGAGTGTGTGGCCAGGATGGTGTGGGTATGATGATGTTGGCAGCCTTTTTGAGGCAGGGACTGCGATAGATCCCTTCGATGGTGGGGAGGTCAAAGCCGGTGATGGACTGGGCAGTGGTCACAACTTTCTGCAGTCTTTTCTGCACCTGAACATTCAAGTTGCCGAACCAAGCCACTATGCAACCAGTCAGTATGCTCTCTACTGTGCACCTGTAGAAGATCGAGAGAGTCCTCCTTGACATACCGACTCTCCATAATCTTCTCGGGAAGTAGAGGCGCTGATGTGCCTTCTTTATGATTGCATCAGTGTGCTGGGACCAGGAAAGAACTTCGGAAATATGCATGCCCAGGAATTTGACGTGGGAAGTGAGAACTCAATCTACACACTGCAAGTTGTAGATGAAGACTTTCCGGTGACTGCAACAGAAATTGCAGCAGAAACAAAGAAATACACTGTGCTGAAGTGGGTCTATGAACAGACATTGAACGGTTCGACTGAAATCGATAGTGGATTGAACTCAGTTCTGAACTCAGAGCTGAAGCCTTTCCATAATCGATGCCATGAATTATCATGTGGGCAGGGAGGCATTAAGTTGGGGTTACAGAGTGGTTGTACCAGAGTTTGTGAGAAACAAAATTATGAACGAACTTATGAATGAACTTCATGCCGACCATCCTGGTTTGTGTATTGTGTATCGGCCTGGTATTGACAGTGACATTGAGTCACTGGTGAGCAAATGTAGCATCTGCCAAAATTGCCGGATTAAACCACCAAAAACACCACTGCAACCCTGGTCATGGCCAAGTAGACCTTTTCAGAGAGTTCATGTAGATTTTTGTGAAAAGGGTAATGATCACATTCTGGTACTAGTTGAAAGTCATTCCAAATGGATTGAGGTTAAGCATATGGGGTCAAGCACTACTACTGAGCATACCATAGATGAGTTGAGATCCATTTTTGCATGCCATGGTTTACCGGAAGAACTTGTTTTGATAACGGGCCTCAGTTTCGTTCAGAACAGTTCAAAGAGTTCATGCAGCAGAATGGTGTAAAACACACACTTGTTCCCCCATACCATCCAGCCTCTAATGGGGTGGCGGAAAGGTCAAAGACGCTCTCAAGAAACAGGTTTAGCAAGGTAGTTGAAAGCTCAGCATGAAACATCGATTGGCTAGTTTCTTGCTGAAGTACAGAACCACACAACACACAACAACAGGTTACTCACCTGCAGAACTGTTGATGAAGAGAAGGCTAAGAATACGTCTAAGTCTAGTTCAACCCAATTTGGCCTTGAGAGTTGAGCAAAAACAGTTAAGTCAAAAACGGCATTTTGACTCCCACAAAAAGGAGAGGTACTTCAAGCCAGATGAGCAGGTTCGTGTTCTCAGTCCTCCCAACAAGTCCAGTCAAGACAAATGGGATGTTGGGAAAATAGTGGAAGTGTGTGGAACAAAAAGATACTTTGTTGGAGTTGGACATAGAATCAAAAGTGTTCATGTTGATCAAATTATTCCAGCCAAAGATGAACCAAAAACTGAGCATGAAGTCCTAATCCCTGAGTCTTTATCTGAAAGTGAGTTGGAAGAGACCACTGTGATTGAAACACAAAGTTCAGTTAGTACAGACAAAGAAACAGATTCCTCTGGTCAAAGTCAGGGTACTAAAACAGAGCCAAACAAGCCCACAGTTGAGTCAACACCTTAACCTGTTACACCTGTTACTGTTCGACAATCAGGCAGGATCTGTAAACCAGTAGCCAGATTAGGATTGTAAATTAAGTAACTCACTGTATAAGTAAAACAAAATTGTGTAAATATGTAAAATAAATACTGGTTTAAATCGAGTATCACAACAAGAAAATTGTAACTGAGTACTTAGATTTAATACTTAAAAAAAGGGGAGCAGTGTAATGTATTTATACATATTTATGTATATGTTAATGAGTTGGTGTTCAATATAAGCAGGGAATATTGGGTAATAAATCTCTCTCTCGTGATCCAGGCAACCAGTGCGTAAGTTGTTATTCATTCTGCCATCCGGAATATAACACTAACCAGCTATAGATCCTTGTTTCCTCTTTCCTCTAGGGCAGTATACCTGAAATCAAGGGTGACTTGCTTCCACTCTGGCTCTGTGCATTCTGGGGTCGTTGTTGAGGCTGGTGGTAGATCTGCAGTCCCTGTAACAGGCGGTCAGTGGGGCGTGAAAGAGTAGATGGTTCAGGGGGAAGAGCTCTCCATCTGTGTTCCGTGGGGGAATTCAAGGTTCAACTTCAAATGTTTCTGATCCATGTCTAGCTTTAGTTTAAACATTCAGCATGGAAACAGACCCGTTGGCCCACCAAGTCCACACTTCTTCTTTTTCTTGCGTATGGCATGCACAGCCTAAAGTTGTAGTTCAACTTGTACTCTTTGATCTTTTTGTTTGTGCATGTTGGGTTGATTGCATTAGTCAAAACAGGGTGGACCACGTGAAGGTTGCAATCTCCCACTCCAGTCCACACTGAATGGCAGTCACTTGTCCAACCTAGTTTTGTTCTTTACTTTAGTTTAGAGATGCAGCATGGAAAAGGGCCCTTTGGCCCATCGGGTCCATGCCGACCATCATTAACCCATTCATCGACAACATTTTTCTGTATCATCCCACTTTCTCATTCATTCCCAGCACATTATGGTCAAAATTTTACAGAGAACCTACAAACCTGCACATCTTTGAGATGTGGGAGGAAACTGGAGCACCTGGAGAAAACCCATGGGGTCACAGGGAGAGTGTGCTAGCTCCTCATAGACAGCCCCCAAGGTAAGATCGAACCCCGGTCCTAGTGCTGTGAGGCAGCAGCTCCACCTGCTGCTCCACTGTGCCGCCCTGTGTGTGCATGTTGAGTGGACCAGGGCCTTGGATCCCTTACCTAGTTCCTCACTTTACAAACCTTTCCAAATTTGTGATATAAATTCAATTATGGAATCTAAATCGTTAAATTATTAGGTAGTTTACACATTGCTGTTTGTCTGTGCTTTAAACTTTGGCCTTTAAACTTTAGAGATACAGCGTGGAAACAGGCCCTTCAGCCCACTGAGTCCGCTCCAACCACAATGTTACATTGTACACTGGCCCTATCCTACACACTAGGGACAATTTACAATTTACCGAAGCCAATTAACCTACAAACCTGCTCGTTTTTGGAGAGTGGGAGGAAACCGGAGCATCCGGAGAAAACCCACACAGGTCATACGGAGAATGTACAAACTATGTACAGACAGCACTCGCAGTCAGGATCGAACCGGGGTCTCTGCCACTGTAAGGCAGCAAATCTATCGCTGCGCCACCGTGCCACCCTGTGCTTGCTGTATGGAAATGTACTGTTATTTCCTGCTTTACTACTACACTTCAGGAAGACTTCATAGGTTGTCAAATATCGCTGAAGTTGTGGAAGGCATTCTATAAATCCAAGTCTTTAAATTAGCAAGGCCCCAACATGAATTTGACTGTTTCTTTGACTGGTTGCTTCAGATAACGTTGCAACATACCAGAAACGGCTCAGTGCTGATAAACACATTCTTCAACTTAAATGTGGCATTCCTTTTTCCCGGAGCTTATTCACTCCCAGTGCACGCAGATCCCAATCATGCCATCTCGGAGCAGGCTTGTGGCTGATGCCGTGCCTGCAGCTCTGCACTTTATCATTGAAACCAAAAGCTGGCCTGAGTGGACCACATGCTGTTGACTTCCAAATTCTTTCAGATGTCTGTAGACATTGCTATCTGATGGAAATATTTTAGCGTGGAATGATCTTGGAGAATGGATTCTTAGGAGTTTTATTTTGGGATCTATGCTGGTACTTCAGTGTCGTACTGAGGGTGTGTTGCACTATCTGAGATGCTTCTTTTCAAGTGAGATATTAGAGCCATTATTCTCTATCATATCATTCCTTGCAATGAGTTTGGCATCTTGAATTTAGGTTCCCTTGCTGTAGTTACTGCTGAAAATATATTGTGCATTCCTTACACCTACTTCCCTTGCAAAGAGGTGATGTTCACGTGAACACCAACTGCTTGCTTAAGTATACATTACTGTTTAGTTTAGTTTAGAGATACAACGTGAAAACAGCCGACCAGCGATACCCATACGCTTCCACTATCCTGCACATGAGACAATTTTACATTTATACCAATCCAATTAACCTACAAACCTGTATGTCTTTGGAGTGTGGGCGGAAACCAGAGATCTTGGAGAAAACCCACGCTGCCATGGGGAGAACGTCCAAACTCGATACAGCCGGCTCCTATAGTCAGGATCAAACCCGAGTCTCTGGCGCTGCGAGCATTGTAAGGCAGCAACTCTACCACTGTGCCACCTTGCTGCCCCTGGTCCCAGGATATTATTAAAGAAAAACCTAGGGTGTTCTCTGCAATAACATGTTTATTTTACTTCGGAGTCACGTGAGTAACTACATGAAGAGCCCGCTCAGCACGCATGCGCGGCATTACGTTCAGCAGTGCAACAGCGGCGCATCGCGAGTCAGGCGCTCCCGCTACGGGGTGAAAGAACGGACCGTCAGGTAAGCTCTGAGGTCGGGTTTTTCTTTCACAGGGAGCCTTCTGCTTTCAGGCAGAGAAGAAAGGCTCTAGAACAAACCTGTCCCCCGCTCGACTCCACGGAGGAGCGTTCCATCTGGGGGGGGGGGGCAGCAACAAGGCGGTAGGACCGCTTACCCGGCGCTCCGCTATTCCCCGACACCGTGCCGAGCCCAGCCCGCTAGCGCCTGAGCAGCGGGCTGGAAGTAAAGCCATGGAAGAGGCGTCCGACCGGTGGCTTCCGACTTGTCGGACGGGGACGTCTCTCCACCCGCACGGGGGGAAAGACAGCCGCCTGAAAAGACCTGTTCCCCGCTCGACTCCACGGAGGAGCGTTCCATCTGGGGGGGGCAGCAACAAGGCGGTAGGAACGCTTACCGGGCGCTCCGTTATTCCCCGACACCGCGTCCGAGCCCAGCCCGCTAGCGCCTGTGCAGCGGGCTGGAAGTAAAGCCACGGAAGAGGCGTCCGGCCGGTGGCTTCCGACTTGTTGGACGGGGACGTCTCTCCACCCGCTCGGGGGAGAGACAGCCGCCTGAGCCGCTTGGAGCGGCTCCTGGAGCAGGAGATCCAGCGAGACGCGCTTCGTGAGGGGCGCTCTCGCAGGGGGAGTTCAGGCACTCCCTCCACAGTGCCTTCTGCACTGTCCATTGCTTCCTCCTTACCCGAGGGTAGCTTTGGTGACCAGGACTGGGCTGGTCAAGAAGAGGGGACAATGGCTGAAGATCTCCGGAGTATGCAAAGGGTGCAGGAACAGGAAGAGCTGCTATATGTGGTGGACCGCTACGTGGCAACCCCACGTGCAGGAGGCCGTTAAAGGCCAAACCAGCGGCCAGCATTAACCACCTCTCCAACAGGCCCCTACAGGAGAGGTGGTCAATAAGGCTTTAGAAAACTGCAGAGGATCCTCAGGCTCCTGACGTCAGCCATCACATCGTTTGCTCGTTCCGTGGACAAATACGGAGATGACCACAACCTTCGTAAACAAATCATAAAACCTGCCATAAAATCCTAAATTTGCGGGGTTGTGCATACCCCAGCCACTGAGCCAGACCCACTGCTCTTTGGCAAAAACCTCACAAAGCATATGAAGGATATGGAAGAGGCTTTAAAAAACTTTCGGTCTCATGAGAGCAGGCCCGGGTCGAGCAAACCAAAAACAATAATTCCTAAGCAACAGCACCCCATCACGTCCATCAGTCGACGTCTACCATATGGGACTGGTGTAAAGCTCGAGGTCCGTATTTTATCCCCGGAAGTCTTCTTTAGACCAGGGCCCATAGCGGACCCCATGGAAAATGCGCCACCCCCCAACATCACCGCCACGTCAAACGACGTGCAAGACTCGTTGGACCGGCAGGAAACAGAACAATACCCATAACCATGGAGGTAGATGGGTCTGGTTCCTACCAGCATATAGAAAATAGGGGCTTAATACTAACAGGGGGGAGATTACACCTGTTCTAAGAAGCATGGGAGTCTATCACGAGTGATCAGTATATACTCAATGGCATTAGTGGATATAAAATACAATTCATACTAGAAAAATTGCCACCAGTTCAACATTCACCCCAGAGGGTATTTTCCCTCTCCGTTAGAGAAACGAGAGGGACAAGCTGAACTGGTGAGACTAATTACAAAGGGTATCATGGGAAAACATGAACCCTTGGAATTCGTATCAAATATATTCACTAAACCCAAAAAAGTTGGTGTATGTCGCATCTTCATTGACTTAACTTCACTAAATATGTTTGTTAAGTATATACATTTCAAAATGGAAACGGTTGTTCCTGCCAAACAACTAATTTCCAAAGGATACTTCATGGCAAGCATTGATCTTAAAGATGTTTACTATTTAGTACCATTCACAAGGATCATTTGAAATTTACCTGGATGGGGCAGCTATGGCAGTTTAAAGCATTACCCAATGGGTTCACATCAGTCATAGATTATTCACCAAGGTACCAAAACCAGCTCTGACAATATTCAGAAGACAAAAACATATTGTCATGGCATATCTTGATGATATCTTAAATAATAGGCAAGACCATGGAATTGACTATGTTAGCTGTATCAGCTACCAAACAGTTATTCGAAACCCTGGGATTGTCTTACATCCAGATAAATCTAAGTTGAAGCCATCCACAATCATGGATTACTTGGGCTTCACAATTAATTCAGTCTATGTGACTGTAACATTGCCAAGAGACAAAACAGTTGAATTGGCACAATCATGCAACAATTTAATGATTCGGACCTTTGCACTGTCAAAACTTACAAAGAGCAAAGGTACAGGCACCAAAACGACACACAGGTCATTATGATCGTGTCATAAAGTTACCCACTGAAGCAATATCAGAACTACAGTGGTGGGCAAAAAACGCTTGGCATAGTTTCAGCCCTATTATCATCACTAACCCTACGTTAGTTATCCAAACAGATGCCAGTGCTCAAGGCTGGGGAGCAACTAACTCTATATCCAGCACAAGTAGTAGATGGACTAACCCAGAGTCATCGTTACCACTTACACTGGGCATTAATTATCTAGAGATGTTGGGTGACTTTTATGGTTTAAAAGCATATGCACAAATATGCATCACTTGCATGTACGGTTACAAATAGATAATACTACGGTGGTGGCCTACATTAACCATATAGGCGGCATAAAATCGGTATCATGCGACAAGTTGGTCAACACAATTTGGCAATGGTGTGTCGAAAGACATATTTGGCTATCAGCAACTTACCTGCCAGGTAAGCTAAATACAGTGGCAGACACCAGGTCACGTAAATTTAATGACAACATCGAATGGATGTTAAACCCCCCAAAATTTGCAAAGTTATCAAGCAATATGGCACGCCAGATATCGATTTATTTGCATCAAGGCTAAA
This sequence comes from Amblyraja radiata, assembly GCF_010909765.2. Lineage (NCBI taxonomy): Eukaryota > Metazoa > Chordata > Chondrichthyes > Rajiformes > Rajidae > Amblyraja > Amblyraja radiata. The sequence goes on along the minus strand of NC_045964.1, from coordinate 10,932,669 downwards.
TCACCAGGCACCTATGTATGTCGCTTGGGAACCAGACCCTGAGGCAGCAGCGGTAGATGCGTTCGCGCTGGATTGGGGAAATTCTTCTTCTATGCATTTCCTCCCTTCTGCCTCATCAGTTGGGGACTACGTACAATACAAATGGACTCTGCTTCAGGTATTTTGATAGTACCCGACTGGCCTACGCAGCCATGGTTCCCAATACTCCATGACATGGTTGTTGAAACTCCGATGGTATTCCCCAGTGACCCAGAGTTATTAACACCCAGTGTCGGGCACAAGCCACCCATGCCATGAACAAATCAAACTCCTGGGTTGCAGATTCTGCACAAACCACTTCTGGGGCTGGGATTATCAGAACAAACCGTCGACACCATGTCAGCATCCCTCCGAACATCCACTAAAAACAGCACTTGTCCAGCATCAAAAAATGGGAGAAGTACTGCTTGGATACAGGGACCACCTACTCAACCGCTACAGTTACCAACATACTGGAATTCCTGGCGAACCTTCACCACGATGAAGGACTCAGCTACAGAGCCATCAACACAGCTAGAAGTGCCCTGCCTGTCTATTTAAAACCAGCTCCAGGACAACAGGCCATGGGGTCCCACCCGCTGGTGGTCAAACTAATGAAGGGTATTTACAACTCTAACCCCCTAGACCAAGGTACACCCATATATGGGATGTCAGTGTGGTCCTGACATACCTCAGGGGATAGCCACCAGCCAGATCCCTCAACCTGGAACAATCTATGCTCAAAACACTCATGTTGATGGCACTTGTATCTGCACAGAGGGTCCAGTCACTACACCTATTGCGACTGGACAGCATGCTCACAGCTCCAGACCAGATCTCTGTCGTTATCCAGGGACTGATCAAACAGAGCAGACCAGGAACACCTAATCCAGTCGTGGAATTCCGGGCTTACCTGCCAGAACCACGGTTATGTGCCATGACCCACCTACTATCCTACATAGACACAACCAAAATATTCGAGGGAGATGAAAAGCCTTGTGGGTCAGTCATAAAAAACCTTATGGTCGGGTGACGAGCCAAACCATTTCGAAATGGCTCAAGCAGGTGCTAAAAGCTTCTGGGATAAACACTAACATGTACAAATTTTATTCCACCAGGGCAGCATCCACGTCGACGGCTAAAAGAATGGACGTGCCTATAGACCACATCCTGGCTACAGCAGGATGGTCGGGGGAAAGACCGTTCAGAAATTTTATAATAAGCCGTTGGCAAAACCTGTTTTATTTGCAGAAAAGATTTTACAGACTGCAAATATTTAATTTAAGCCCAGGGGAGCAATTTAATTTCTTTGTTGTTATTGTTAAAAAATACCATTGTGTTTTTCTACAAACAGATTCATTGGTTGATTACGATAACACACTTCCTCCCTCAAGGACTTCGGCAGTGCGTGAAATAATACCTGTTACACGGTTTGAAATCACAGAGCTTTGAAGTCTTCACGTAGTCACTCACGTGACTCCGAAGTAAAATAATAAGATTAAACGAGAACTTACCAGTTTGAAGTGTGATCTGTATTTTATGAGGAGTTACGATGAGGGATTACGTGCCCTCCGCTCCCACCCTCATTAATATGGGTCAAAATGTTAAACTGATGTCTCCTTTTCTTTACTATGTTTACTTCAATAACTGTGTCTATCTGTGATTCCACACTGCTGCTTTGAAGTATGCCGCGCATGCGTGCTGAGCGGGCTCTTCACGTAATCCCTCATCGTAACTCCTCATAAAATACAGATCAAACTTCAAACTGGTAAGTTCTCGTTTAATCTTACTATTTTAGTTCATGATGGAAATATTCAGCAGATCAGGCAGACTGTTTAGGGAATCAACGAACTTATCCCTTGACCACCCTTTTTTTACTCTACCAAAGACATTCTCTACACCCTCCTTGCACCTTAACAAGCTCCTTTTGTCTCCTTCACAGTTCTGCCCAAGGGTCTTTGACCCAAAATGTTTTTCTTCCCACAGATGCAACCTGACCAGCTGAGTATTTACAACATTTTCTGTTTATACTTTAGTTTTCTGCAATTTTTATTATTTTTTGTTTTGTTAAATATAAATTGTGTCAACATTATAGTTCGCGGTTGTGGAGATATAATCTTAAATAGAATTTAATGCTTCTACATGCGTTAATTTGTCTAAAGGATTTAGATTAAGAAAGTTGCATCACTTGATCTTTATCAACAATGAATGGATTGTTGTGGAATGAAAGTGTAATGAAGGGAAATTCCACTGAGATTGCACTGTGATAGATTCACCCTGTAATTAAAACTCTGAGACAGAGTAGCTATCATCTCATCTCTCTTGCTATCATCACATCTCTCTTGCTTAAATAGGATTTAAGCCATGTCATCTTTTACACGCCGGAAGGAATTGCAGGTGCTGGTTTAAACCGATGATAGACACACAATGTTGGAGTAAAAAGAGATATCTCACTATATCTCTACTCCTTTTCTCCTGCCTCTCAGTCTGAAGAAGGGTCTCGACCCAAACGTCACCCATTCCTTCTCTCCAGCGATGCCACCTGACCCGCTGAGTTACTCCAGCATTTTGTGTCTATCTTCATCATCTTTTATAATGAGCAGCAAACATTGGTTGAGATAATATCTTCTGCAGTATTTTAAAATCCGTCCATTGTACCTTGACTTTGATAATTAAGATCATAAGAGATCGGAGGAGAATTGGGCCATTCGGCCCATCAAGTCTACTCCGCCATTCAATCATGGCTAATTTATCTCTCCCTCCAAACCCCATTCTCCTGCCTCCACCCCATAACCCCTGACACCTGACACCAATTACGCCCTTACTTAGGGGGAGTAATTGGCCGCATGAGAGATAGTAAGTCAGAGGGACATGAAGGACGACTTTGACAAGTCCATTATTGAAGATCAGCAGATTGATCTTTTCGCCTCTCAACCCATCCACCCGACCTCCTGTCTGGCGCCCTGCCCTGTCCCATCTGGCGAACAATCTGCAGGTCCTGCATCACTCTCAACAGTTAAAGGCGGTAAGGTGGCGCGGCGGCAGAGTTGCCGCCTTACAGCGCTTGCAGCGCCGGAGACCCTGGTTCGATCCTGACTACGGGTGCTGCCTGTATGGAGATAGTACATTCTCTAGCAATGTTACAACATTTTGAGATTTTAAAAATCAAGTCTTTAATTTATCCCACCAGATAAAGCATAAAAAGAAGTTTAATTTGACACCTAATTCACTTTCATATCTTCAGTATTAAAGAAGTTATGGCCATTTTCATACTCGGAAATTGGCATCTTGTTCCCTATTGCGTTTTCATTGACTTAACACAAAAGCTGTGATCGAGAACATTTAAAAGCCCATAACTTTCTTAAAATTTAAGAGAACTGAAAGAAATGTTCAGATTATAGATTGAAGCATTCTGAAACAAATATGAAACAATCTTACTTAGATGACTTGAAATTAAAGCATATAATTAGTTAGTTACCTAATTGTAGCTAATTACAAAATTCAATTACTAGATCTAAACATCTATCCATTTCTTAAGAATAGATTAACATTTTTAAATAGCCTAAGTGTCCAAATAACATTCACACAAGAATTCAGAATATAACATAATTTTTAAATCTCATTGTCATGGGTTTATTGGCCAAATGGAAGGAATTTAATGTTTAATACCTGTAAATTAATGGCCATTTAAATCAACTTGCCTGTGGGATTTTCTGGAACGCGACCATTTGGAACGTTGAGGTTGCGGTGATTTTAGTCCCCATATCGGCAGCAAATACACTGCCGGTTCTTCGGGGGGAAAAAATCACCGTTTCGCAACTTAAAATGTGAATTAAATGCATCTTAAGAAACACTTTTATACATAAAAATAAACTACTTTCTTTTACCTGTCCCCTACATAAAATCCGGCCCCGTTGTCGGCATTGACGGCTTCAGAAGCTGATTTTAAAATCACTCCAGCAATTAACTTGTCGGGCGAATTTAAAAAAAAAAAAACACACAGAACGGTCGTCGGAACGATTCTTTAGCTAAATCTTGCACTCCAACAAATAAAATCCAGGACCAGGTCGGAACAAAAACGCGTTTTAACCCCGCCCCCCCCCCTTCAAACGCGCCAAAATCGCGCACACAGCCAGTGGCGGAATTGCAGCGCCGCTGAAGGTAAGTATTGTAACATACCTACATTTTCCCCATGAGTGCGTGGATTTTCTCCGAGATCTTCAGTTTCCTCCCACACTCTAAAGGCGTACAGGTTTGCAGGTTAATTGGCTTGATATCAATGTAAAATTGTCCCTAGTGCGTGTAGGATAGTGTTACTGCGTGGGGATCGCTGGTCGGTGCGGACTCAGGGGGCCAAAGGGCCTGTTTCCGCGCTATATCTCTAAAAACTAAAAAAAAAGTTAACTCAGATCCCACAAAGTTGAATTAGGAGCAAGTCACCCTTGATGGTCAGTGACTGCTACAGAGGAAGAATGCAAGGAGTTTATCCTGGACAATGCAATGAAGTTGCATTTCTACTTTGCTGTGCCGCAACTCCGAGCAATGACAGAATGACAGAATGCAAGAGAATGTCAGAAAATCACACAACAGTTAAATGTATCTGAAGAATGTATGTATGCGAACACTTAAAAAAAAAGGTAGTAAAATCTTGCATTATTTAAAATACAGACTTATTTTTCAATATTAACTCTTGAGATACTAGTTTTTGTTGGTAATAATAGGGCTTTTCCTGTTTCCTGAGCTTAGTTTAGTTTAGTTTAGAGGTACAGCACGGAAACAGGCCCTTCGGCCCACCGAGTCCTCACCGATCAGCGATCCCTGCACATTAACACTATCCTACACACACTAGGGACAATTTACATTTACACCGAGCCAATTAATCTACAAACATGTACGTCTTTGGAGTGTGGGAGGCAACCCAAGATCTCAGAGAAAATCCACATGGCCACGAGAAGAACGTACAAACTCTGTACAGACAGCACCCGTGGTCAGGATCGAACCCAGGTCTCCGACGATGTAAGGCAGCAACTCTACTGCTGTGCCACCATGTCACCTTCGTTTTCATTTTCTGATGAATTAGAGAAAGTTTTGGTAAAATAAAAGCAGAACATGTTGATGATGCTCAGCTGGTCAGGCAGTATCTGAGGCGAACAAGAGTAATAAGTTGTGTTTTAAATTGCAGGAAGTAGAAAGGTGGAGGGAATAACGTGAAAGGATATTTGAGGCAATTCCCCTTACCTTGTTACATAGTTTCCATCTACCCTGTATATCTCTCCCTCCTCATCCTGTATCTCTACCACAAACATACTGTCCAACTTTCAAAATAAGCATATTTTCTCAAGTTTCTATTTCTGATGAAAAGACATTAATCTTGTTATTCCTTGTTTCTCTCTGGGCTGCAGGGTGAAGTGGTGGGGATGGACAGGTGAGTTGGTGGGAAAGGTGGAAGAAACTCTCTATAAGAATTTTAAGGTGAAGGGGAAAAATCTAATAGGAATCTGAGGGGTAACTTTTTCACACAAAGGGTGATGGGTGTATGGAACAAGCTGCCAGAGGAGGTACTTGAGGCAGGGACCTTCCCATTGTTTAAGAAACAGTTATAGACAGGTACATGGATAGGACAGGTTTAGAGGGTTACAGGCCAAGGGTAGGCAGGTGGGACTAGTGTAGCTGGGACATGTTGACCGGTGTGGGCAAGTTGGGACGAAGGGCCTGTTTCCATGCTGTATCACTCGTTGACTCTAAGTTGATAATGAAAACTGTCTCGAACATCCTATCACAGACATCTCCTCATTCTACACAATTTAAAATAAAGTTGTTTTCTCACTCTTCCAGTTCTGACGAAAATCATCAACCTGATATTTTTCTCTCTGTACAGATGCTGCCTGTTCTGCTGTGTGATTTCAACATTCATTTTTTTATCTCGAGTTTGAGGCGTGTGCGGATTCTTGCTTCTTTATTATTGTCTTTGTTAACCCTGGTCTATTTTTACTCCACCTATCCCAGTCACAAAGGGAATGCAAGTGCCAGGCTTCACCTGCCGAGTGGCAGAACCAGTTTAAGGGGACGTGTGCCTCTAGCACCGATTGGTTTATTTTACTGGGGCGAGAAAGCAAATAGGATTGTAAACTCAGGAGCTCAGCAGGCTTTTCCAAACAACAAAACTGCAGTAAAATCAGAATCAGATCATCTCTTTTCAGTTTCGGCACGAAACGTTGCCTATTTCCTTCGCTCCATAGATGCTGCTGCACCCGCTGAGTTTCTTCAGCATTTTTGTCTACCAGCATCTGCAGTTCCTTCTTAAACATCTCTTTTCAGATATTGGTTTTAGGATATTTAGGGCAGCACGGTGATGCAGCGGTAGTGTTGTTGTCTTACAGCGCCAGGGACCCGGGTTCGATCCTGACTACGGGTGTTCATACGGAGTTTGTATATTCTCCCCGTGACCTACATGGATTTTCACTGGGATCTTCGGTTTCCTCCCACATTCCAAAGTTATGTGGGTTAATTGGCTTGGTATAATTCTAAATTGTCCCTAGTGTGTTACCGTGTGGGGATCGCTGGTCGGCGTGGACTCAGTGGGCCGAAGGGCCTGTTTCTGCGCTGTATCTCTAAACTAAAACTGAAACTGTCACTGTGGCCACTGTCTGGTAAGAAGGTGACAAAAGGTAGAACAATCAATCCCACGTCACCCATTCCTTCTCTGCCTGTCCCTCTGAGTTACACCAGCATTTTGTGTCTACCCTCGGTGTAAACCAGCATCTGCAGTTCCTTCCTATACAATCCACCCCACTCTCCATGAGGAGCTGATCTATCGGAGCCACTGACCGGGAATGAAAGCTGCCGTTTATAGTCAAGACACAAGATGGCTAAGTGCATGACCTTCCAAACGCTGGTGTCCTGGCATCCTTCTGTCAATAAGGCAGCCTCCACCATCAGCAATTTGGGCACCGCCAAGATTTTGTTTGTTGTACCCAAAAAGGCCAGATAGTGCAGCGGTAGAGTTTCCGCCTCACAGCGCCAGAGACCCGGGTTCGATCACGACTACGGGTGCTGCCTGTACGGAGTTTGTGTGTTCCCCCTGTGACATGCGTGGGTTTTCTCCGAGGTTTTCACTTTCCTCCCAAATTCCAAAGACGTACAGGTTTGTGGGTTAATTGGCTTGGTATAAAATAGTAAGATTAAACGAGAACTTACCAGTTTGAAGTTTGATCTGTATTTTATGAGGAGTTACGATGAGGGATTACGTGAAGAACCCGCTCAGTGCGCAGGCGCGGCATACTTCCAAGCAGCGGTGTGGAATCACAGATAGACACAGTTATTTGAAGTAAACATAGTAAAGATAAGGAGACATCAATTTATTAGTTTGATCCATATAATGAGGGTGGGAGCAGAGGGTACGTAATTCCTCATCGCAACTCCTCATAAAATACAGATCAAATTTCAAACTGGTAAATTCTCGTTTAATCTTACTATTTTACTTCGGAGTCACGTGAGTGACTACGTGAAGACTTCAAAGCTCTGTGATTTCAAACCGTGTAACAGTTCATACTTCACTCGCTGCCGAAGTTATTCGAGGGAGGAAGTATGTTATCGTAATCAACCATGAATCTGTTTGTAAAAACAATAATGGTGTTATTAACAACAACAAGACCAATTGCTCCCCCGGGCTTAAATTATATATTTTTTGCAGATTCTTTTTCTGCAAACGATACAGGTTCTGTCAGTGGTTTGTTATAAAAGTTTGGAACGTATACTCCCTAGACCACCCTGCAGTAGCCAGGATGTGGTCCATAGGCTCGTCCATCCTCTTAGTTACTGACGTGGAAGCTGTCCTGGTGGAATAAGATTTTATACACGTTAGTATTTACTCCAGCAACTCCCAGTACCTGCTTGAGCCACTAGAGATAGTTTAGCTCGTCACCCGACCATGAGGTTTCCTGTGGCTGACCCATAAGGCTTTTTCCTCTCCCTCGGTATTCCTTATTGTGTCGATCTCTAAGTGGGTCATGACACATAAAACGTGGTTCAGGTGGGTATGCCCGGAATTTCATGACTGGACCTGATGTTCCTGGTCTGTTCTGTTTGGCCAACCCTTGAATGGGCATGTGACACTATCTGGTGTTATAACCATGTTGTCCCATCGCAGTAGATGGGAGAGCTGGCTCTTTGTGTTGATGTAAGGCCACCAGCATGTCCATCTTCAGGGTAGGCTGTTCCAGGGTGAGTGACCTGGCTGGTGATCATCCCCTAAGGTATGTCAGGATTTCACTGACATCCCAATTTGGGTGTACCTATTTCTGGGGAATGGATTGATATACCTCTCCTGTATCTGATCACCAGTGAGCGGTACCCAAGTTGAGTAGGCTGACAGAACATGTCCTTCATTGTGGTGAAGACCTGCCAGGAGCTCCAGTACAGTTTTTGTTATAGTTGAATGTGTAATTCCTGTTTTGGAAAACAGTGTACCATTTCTTGATGCTCCTCAGGTATGTTCCCTAGGATATGCGACGGAATGCTGTCATCAGGTTGATAGTGCTGCTGATCCAAGCACAGCAATGGTCTTCCCAATTCTGCAATTCTTTTAATGACCATGTCGAGGATCACTGGGAACCATGCTTGTGGACTTGGTCCACTGTAATTTGCGTAGTACCCGACTGATGAAGCCGTAGTACCTATTGAAGAGGTAGAAGGAAAGGAAAACATAGAGATTAGGTTCCCCCCACCCCTCAATACGCGGGAATGTCTCCATTGCCGCTGCCTTGAGATTGGTTTCATGTGACGTAAGTTAGTACGTGGTGATTTAATTGGATATAAGGAATCGATATCTGGTGTCCATATTGCTTAGTAATTTCAGCAAATATTTTTGGTTTAAATGTATGTTTACAGTATTTAGCTCACCTGATAGGTGAGTTACTGATGGTCAACATGTTTGACGACATACGGTTTCCAATTGTTAATAAATTGTCACCTAATATCGATGTTCTCCGCCCAAGTGGTTTGGTATATGCCACCACTGTGATGTTGTTATCTTATAAACGAACATGCAAATTTGGTGGATTACTGAGCAAATGCTTCACTAGAATTAAGTAAGTTAATATATAACATGTTTAAGTCAATTCATATTGGCATTAAGTATTACAAGCTCAGTAACACACCAGGACACATAAGATGTTACTCAAAACAGGTGCAAGTGTACAACCATAATCCTTCCTGCCGATAAATTCCATGATAGCACTACAGATTAATCAATTTGCCCCCATATTACAGGTATGGAGATAGTTTTGAACACTAGTATCTCAGCTCATAGGAAAGGTACAAAGTTCAGTAGCTGGTAATGCTGCTATATCCCAATTACTTTGCCACGTAGTTGATTGGTGGTTAATGCACCATGACTGATAGTCTTAATGAATACCAGATAACAAAGTTGTGGATGGTCAACGTAAATATCTGGATATATATTTTGTGCACCGTTCCCAGAGGCACTGCAATACTGGGTCGATGCGTGGAGTGGACGGAGCAAGCCCCTATTCCATCTCCCTGTTCCAAATTTCAATTTAATATATGGTCCCTAGATAAGGGACGTATCAGATTATTAAACTGATAAGAACAGATACTACACTTGATCTTAGCCAAAAGGCCGAGAAGCGATGCAGCTAAAGCTGTATCCAAGGATAGTTTGTCGTTAATATATAGACATGCCATGACGGAATGTTTCTAAGTGTCAGGGCTAGTTGATTCTGGATAACTTTGACTTAAATGCCGCAACGCTCATAATGGTTACTGCATCCAGGTAATTGCGGTACAGGTGCACAACCTTTTATCCGAAGATTCAAATAACGAAAACCTCCGAATAGCGGCCATTCTTTCGGTCCTTGAAGAAAGGTCCTTGAAAACGTTCACCGAGGGCGGCCCGCAGAGGTGACAGCGGAACCTCCGGTCGGTCCTCGAAGAAAGGGGAACTAAATCCCCATTCATAAAAGAGAAGATGAGGGTATATTGCGCGGGAGGGTTAATAATTGACAATATGCTGCTGCCTGCCCGCTGAGTTAAAAAGTTCCCACGGTTGACTCACGATACACAAGGCAGATTGTCGCTCCCTTCAGTTTCACCTCACCTACGCCCCTCTGCTTCCCGGCCATGTGTGTGACCCCTTCCCTCCCCTCTCCAGCTCCCCGCTCATTGCACCGGCGCGGGGGCTTTGCACTGTCTTCACGTCGGCGATTGCAGCAGGACCGTGCTAGTCACCGGAGACGTCAGGACCAATTGGACACCGACCACCAGGCCCACCGCAAGCACGGAGATCCCAGAGACCCACAGCCAACAGCAGCCCAGCCCAGCCCCGCTCCAACTACAGAGGAACCTGGGTTGCGGATGACGGGGCGCAGCTCGGGGCGTCGTAGGGGCCCATCGGGGAGCGGCCACTCAAAGCCACGCCGGGCGATGTAGGGCCCTGCCCCGGTCTTGATGTTGGAGCCCCCGGCGGGCGCTAGCAAGTCCGCGGCAATTTACAGCCGCGCCGGGCGTTGTAAGGCCCCCCTCCAGGTCACTCTCAACCCCATAATTCGGGCGGGAGAAGTCGCCACTGCCGGTGCCCCGCAAAGCAGTCTCCCACCGGGGACCCGCGAGCTCCCGGTGTCACCATCCACCGGAGTCGGGTCGCAGCAGCTCGCCCCCGCAGCCCTCCACGCTCCGAAGCTGGCTAGCTCCACGGAGGTAGGTCCGTAGGTCCACAGCTCCCACCGCCGCCCACCGACCCCCAGGCCCACTGCAAGCACGGAGATACCAGAGACCCACAGCCAGCAGCAGCCCAGCCCCGCTCCAACTCCAGAGGAACACGTAGGGGCAGAAGCTGATGGTGTGCAAGGTACGTCTTGTTCTTGGGGTTGCGGATGAGGGGGCGCAGCTCGGGCTGTGGGCAAACTGCCACTTGTCGCCGTAGCGGCCCATCGGGGAGCGGATTCCTCTGGAGTTGGAGGGGGAGGGGGGTATTGTGCTGTTTGATCGCCCCCTGCTATCCCAGGGACAGGGAGACACAGCGGCTTTTTAGACTGGTGGGCAATCACTTCCAAAGTTCTGCCCACACAGTCAGTACACCTCTCCTACACTGCATTTCATACAAACATTTATTCTGCAAGAAAAAACGACATTGAAGACTCAAACTCGCGACCGAGTAACTGCCGGGATCAAGGCGCAAACTCGCGACCTTGCGGATATGAGCCGAGCACTCTACCACTGAGCCAGCCATTAAAATCTACGCTAAAAAATTTCCATTCCGAAGACCGACAAATTCTGAATTACGAAAAGTGTCTGGTCCCAAGGCTTTCGGATAAAAGGTTGTGCACCTGTATATCCGAAACTTATATGAGAAGGTACTGAATAGTGTGCATCTTCAAGGTCGATGTCTACCATAAAGTATCCTTGGATCCATGGTAGTAGTTACAAATCCCATGAATGGGTATACCTGGTGAAATACTCAAGTGGTTTATCAACGATGGTGCGACATTCACCATCGTGGGAGGGTAGACCCCTTGGGTGCTTGCTGAATTGGTGGCAAGATATTAATTCTATTCCCCTTGTATTTATTTTTTGGTATATAACTACCAAGAGTGATAGCTTCCTAACCAGGCGTGATTCACCCACCCCTTGTTAGTACAACCCTTAACCTTTATGTGATGGTAGGAACCATACTTATCTGTCTTCATTGTTGTTTTCTTCGGTTTCTGGTTCCTTGTTCTTGTAGGGACGATGTTTGTTGGGGGGTGGCGCATTTTCCCTGGGGCCTGCTCTGGGCCGTGGCCTAAAATGCTACGGGTTTGGCATGCAGGCCCCGAGCTTTCACCAGTACCATGAGGGAGACGCACCTGGTGGACACGTAGAGGTACTGCTGTCTGGTTTAGTGTGGTGCTCATTCCAGACTCTGCCCTCTTGTGCCGAATAGTTTGAACACTTCGTCCAGTTTTGTAGGACTGGTTTGGTAAGTGCCAGGTAGCAGGATCTGTGCTTGTGAGGTCGGCGTTCTCATAGTCCTGTTAATTTCATAGATTGAGGGCAGGTTTGTGAGTTCATTTGAGAAGTTATGAGGTATACCGTTGAACAGTAGGGTCAGGTGTTTTGCCGTACTACCCTGCCCTTCTGGAATGAGCAGGTGGACATGATAGCCGACGTCAGGGTACCAAATGCATTAAAAAAATATTTAGGTTAAATGCGCTGCTCAATGTATCCCGCAATAATGGCGGGCACTTTGAGTAAATGCAATTTAGGGGAGGCGTGATAAAACCAATGCCTCATGGCTACCTGTCTTGGAGAGGTTTTTTGGAAAAGACAGGTAGTAAGCTGGCCATCAGTTGAGACTGAAAAGCCATCTCGCTAGTGGTGGAACCACATAGCGGCCACACCCAGCAGCTCTTCCTGATCCTGTACCTCAAGCATACTCCCGATTTTGTTCAGCCAGTGACCCTCTTCATGACCAGCCCAGCCACTGGTCACCCCAAAGCTAACCACACTAAGGAGGAAGCGATGGGCAGTGCCTAGGCACTGTGGAGGGTATGCCTGAACCCTCCAGCGAGACTGCCCCTCACGTAGCGTGTCTCGCAGGAGCTCCTGCTCCAGGAGCCGCTCCAGCGGCTCAGGCGGCTGTCTCTCTCCCATGCGGGTGGAGAGACGTCCCCTCCGACAAGTCGGAAGCCACCGGCCGGATGCCTCTTCGGATGGCTGAACATCCAGCCCGCAGCTCAGGCACTAGCGGGACTGGCCTCGGCGCGGTGTGGGGATAGCGGAGCGCCCGGTAATTGTTCCTACCGCCTTCTTCTAGAGCTTTTGTGCCTTGTAGTAGCGAGAGCGCCCCTCAAGCAGCGCGTCTCGCAGGCACCTGCTCCGAGAGCCGCTCCAGCAGCTCAGGCGGCTCTCTCTCCCCCCGTGCGGGTGGAGAGACGTCCCGTCCCAAATCGGGAACACCTGCCGGATGCCTCTTCGGGTGGCTATACATCCAGCCCGCTAGCGGGCTGGGCTCGGCACGGTGTCGGGGAATTGCGGAACACCGGGTCGCTCCTACTGCCTGTTGCTGCCCCCCTTCCCCCCGACGGAAAACGTTCCTCCTCGAACGGGGGACAGTTTTGTTCCAGAGCCTTTTTCTCTGCCTGTAAAACACAAGCAGAAAAAGGCTCACCTGTAAAAGAAACCCGACCTCAGGATACTCACCTGACGGTCCGTTTCTCTGTTGCGGGAGAGCCTAACACCCGCTGCCGCTGTTGCACTGCTGGCGTAATGCCGCGCCTGCGCACTGAGCGGGTTCTTCACGTAGTCACTCACGTGACTCCGAAGTAAAATGTAATTTTATTGTCCCTAGTGTCTGTCTTAGAATTGTGCAGGATTGTCCAAGAATGCCCAAGAGTTGTAGAACTGCTCCTGAACTGCTGGTGTGGGACTTCAGGCTTCTGTACCTCCTGCCCCATGGTAGCAGCGAGAAGAGATAAAGGAGTATGGAACAAGCTGCCAGAGGAGGTAGTTGAGGCTGGAACTATCCCATCGTTAAAGAAACAGTTAGACAGGTACATGGATTGGACAGCTTTGGAGGGTTATGGACCAAGCGCAGGCAAGTGGGACCAGGGTAGATGGGACATTGTTGGCCGGTGTGGGCGAGTTGGGCCGAAGGGCCTGTTTCCACACTGTATCACTCTATGACCTGCCTCTGGCTCCTTCTGATGTGGCTAGGGGTTGCTAGTGCGAAAGTTGGGGGCAGCCATGTTAGAAGGTCCTGATAAAAGAAACTCATCAGTTCACACGAGGTAGGCTCGCACGCAAACTCATGGCCCAAACTCTCTTCACCACCTACTGTACCACTGGAAATGTGCTCATTTGCAATATGAGTTAGTTAGTTAGTTAGTTAATTTAATTTATTGCCATGTGTACCGAGGTACAGTGAAAAGCTTTAGTTGCGTGCAGAAATACAATACTTGATTACAACCGATGCATTTACAATGAATAGATACATGATAAGGGAATAACGTTTAGTGCAAGGTAAAGCCAGAAGAATCTGTTCAAGGATAGTCTGAGGATCACCAATGAGGTGGATAGTAGTTCAGCACTGCTCCCTACCGGGTGGGGGGGGGGGGGGGGTGAACGACAGCCATTCCAAATTTGCTTTGTACAGATTTGTCCTGACTCCACTACCTTTAACTCGGCTCCCTTTCAGCTCTGGTCTTGTTGCAGGTCATCATTGCCAGGTCGCCTCTTGCCCCGTTTAATCAGTGCTAACCAGTCAGCAGAAAGACAAATCATGGTTAACTGTATTTATATTGTATTTAATTGCATTTATTGTGTTCATTGTATTTATGTTACATGATTAACAGAGGGACTCTGTGGAATTCCTACCGCCCCTGTCTGATATCCAAAAAATCCAATAACCTGTAGATAATATTCAATTCAGGGCCCGAACAAAGTGGTCTTATTGAACAGTGGCTGAATCCCAGTTTCTGCTTAATTTAAGGGCCTGTCCCACTTTCCCGAGTCCTCTGCCGAGTTGAAAGGACCTTAAAAAAAAATCAAGATTTTTGTGATCTACGAACTCCTCCTCCCGACTATTTTTTTACTCGTGGACTTTTTTGTCATGCTGGAAAAATCGGCCCGACTTACCTGATGCCCCGAGTACCTACGGCTGTCATAACGAGCCGCTACGATATATCTACGGACTCCTACGGACTCGCCACGGACATTCTCCGAGTTTGAATCAAGGGGAAAACTCGGGAGAATTTGTGAATTACCTCGTGAAAGTGGGACAGGCCCTTTAGCCTTAACTAACAACTTTTTAAAAGAACAGTCGTAAAACAAGACGGGTTGACAGACTTCGCTGGTTCTGCAAGTGGAGTAAATTGTTTCGCTAAATGATGCAAAGAATTGTAAAGTAGGTCATAATTATTACATTCTAAATATAACCAGAGATTTACCTGAAAGATAATAGAATTAGATACTGAATTAGCATCCGAACTTTCTATCTGTCAGTTCAAATTAAGTAACCTCACTGGAACAGAGTTATACATTCATACCCATTGAATGAAATACTTGGTATGTCAATAATTATCCACCCAACTGCTTAACTTGAGAAACCTGTTTATTTTTTGATGGGGTGGGGTGGGAAGAACTGGTCCTATTTGTGCTGATCAAGCCAGTTGATGGGACCAGTGTCGTAACTGATGAACTCTGCGTTCAGTAGGGTTGATGAGGTTTGTCGAGCTGCCTACATTGTAGCCCTCCCTCCTGGCTAAGAAACCAGTGGACAGCAGGTTGGGTTTTCTGAACCAACCATAGAGTGATACAGCGTGGAAACAGGCCCTTCGGCCCAACTTGCCCACACCGGCCAACATGTCCCAGCTACACTAGTCCCACCTGCCCGCATTTGTCCCATATACCTCCAAACCTGTCCTATCCATGAACCTGTCTAACTGTTTTTACTAACTGCCTCAACTATCTCCTCTGGCATCTTGTTCCATACACCCACCACCCTTTGTGTGAAAAAGTTATCCCTCAGACTCCTATTAAATGATTTCCCCCTCACCTTAGGCCTATGGTCTTCGATTCACCTACTCTGGGCAAGAGACTCTGTGCATCTACCCAGTCTATTGCTGATACCCAATCTATCCGACGCCTACCCAACATAGTGTCGGAGGGGCACAAGAGACTCCAGGTGCTGGGATCTTGAGCCAAAAACAAACTACTGAAGGAACTCACAGATAGACACAAAAAGCTGGAGTAACTCAGCGGGACAGGCAGCATCTCTGGAGAGAAGGAATGGGTGACGTTTCAGGTCGAGACCCTTATTCAGACTAGGAACTCAGCGGGTCAGGCGGTATCTGTGGAGGGAAATGGACAGACAGCGTTTCAGGTCGGGACCCTTCAATCTGAAGGAGGATCGAAACGATCACCCAGTCTATGTTTGGTCTCGCCGATGTATAAGAGTCCACATCTTAATTATTATGATAGTGTGAAAGTCGGGGGGGGGGGGGGAATTGGGGATGGTGTGAACGTCAGCCATTCTGAATTTGCTTCCTACAATTTGACCTGATTCTACCACCTTTAACTCATCTCCCTTTCTGGTCTGGTCTTGTTGCAGGTCATCGTTGCCAAGTCACCTCTTGCCCCGTTTGCTGCGTTTACGTTCACCATTCAGAACTCGGGCCTTATTCTTCAAGGTAGGAACTTCTCTGAGTTTAGAGCTCGAGTGATAAAGACATAAGATTTTAAATGGTTTCATAGTCAACTGTAAAACACCGTCAACTTTTGCAGAATGAAGGATTGACATTTTCTGTTCATCTTTACAGTCAATAGCATTTTCAGGATTAAAGGGATAATTTGGTGCGGTACAGGGAGTTTTGTGCAGGAAGGAACTGCAGATGCTGGTTTAAACTGAAGGTAGACACAAAAAGCTGGAGTAACTCAGCGGAACAGACAGGATCTCTGGAGAAACGACATCCATTCCTTCTCTCCAGAGATGCTACCTGAGTTATCAGCTTTATGTGTCAATCTGCAGGGAGAGCGTTCACAGGAGTAAAAGGCCTGTTTACTGATTCTGCAGTGTTTTCAGAAGTAAAGGTCTAATCGAAACTTTCCTATGGCTAATATCAATAACTCTATCATTGATTCTTAAGGAGCGCCATTTCTCACCATTTGCGATCAGCCTAACTACCTTTGACCCCCATGTTATCTTTATGCTCGTAACAAGTTTTCATTCACTCCCGATTCCATTTGCCGTGATCTTGATCAAGAGACAGCATCGCAGCATCCCATTGAAGGGTTTTTGAAAGTCCAAATATATTTTGCTGATTACATGTCAGGGTGAACAACCTGATTAAATAAGTCTGATCTCAGGCATATTTTAAACAACCTCTTCCCTTTCATCTGGAAGAATGCAGCAGAAACGAGCTTGCTGTTAATAAGGGAACTTAGTCCGTGGCATCTGCATGAAGTTAATTCTTTTCAAATGCTTCAACACATAAATTAGTGTGGCTTTCAAAGAGCGATAAGGAATATAAGTCAACAGAGGACATCATAAACTGTGGTAGACACAAAATGCTGGAGTATCTCAGCTGGACAGGCAGTATCTCTGGAGAGAAGGAATGGGTGACGTTTCGGGTCGAGACCCTTCTTTAGACATCATAAGCTGGGTTGCTTAGACAGCACCTCCAACTTTCAGTTGTTTGACATTCATGGTTATGTCTCCGTGACCATCCTTGCAGTCTGGAATTCCTTCTCCCTCCCTTCTCCACCATTCATCTTTCAAGCCACACTTGCAAGCTGGCCTGAAATGCCTGAATTTTTAACTTTGGAGAAAATGCAGTGAAATATTATAGTTTGCACAGAAGTTAAAAGGGCAAAGACACATCCTGCCCCCACTGATTACTCATGAAGCAAACCAACAGGTGGAGCAGGAACACAGGGGTGCGGCTGGTAGAGCTGCTGCCTCACAGCGTCAGAAACGTCAGAAGGTTCTATCCTGACCTTGGCTGCTGTCTGTGTGGAGTTTGCCGAATTTCCCTGTGTCTGCACTGATTTGCTCCGGGTGTACTGGTTTCCTCCCGCATCCCAAACACGTGTGGGCTTGTAGGTTAATTGGCCTTTATTATTGCCACTAGTGTGTAGGGAGTGGATGCAAATGTGGGATAACATAGAACGAGTGTGAACGGGTGATCAATATTTGGCTTGGGAAGGCCAGCTTTCATGCTGCATCTTTCATTACAAAAAACTAAGGTGGGACTAAGTCAAAATGATCAAGAAGGTCCTAGTTTCTTGAAGAGCATAACAAAAATGCAGATGTTTTAGGAAGGAACTGCAGATGCTGGTTTAAATCGAAGATAGACACAAAAAGCTGGAGTAACTCAGTGGATCAGTCAGCATGTCTGGGGTAAGAAGAAGGGTCTCGACCCGATACCACACCTATTCCTTCTCTCCGGAGATGCCAAACTGGGATAGGATAGTACCAGTGTATGGATGATCAATGGTTGACATGGACTTGCTGGGCCGAAGGGCCTGTTTCCATGTTGTAGCTCTAAACTAAACTAAACTAAATTAACAGTTGGTTTCAGCGGGGATCGCTGGTCGGTGCGGACTCGGTGGGCCGAAGGGCCTGTTTCTGCATTGTATCTCTAAACTAAACTAAGCTAAACTAAGAAGGCATGCCAGGGCCTCCACTTTCTTAAAAATTGAAAGAGATTTAGTGTATCTCCAAATACTCCAACAAACCTTTACAGTTGTACTGTCGAAAGCATCCTGACTAGTTGTACCATGGACTGGTGTGGCAATTCCAAGGTGCATAACTGCAAAAGGCTGCAGAGAATGGTGGACTTATCCCGGTCCATCACATGCACAGCCCTCCCTCCCTCCTTTGAAAGTATTTTCATGGGGAGCTGCCTCAAGAAAGCAGCATCTGTCATCAAGGATCTCCACCATCCGGGCCATGCCCTCTTCTCTCTGCCACCGTCGGTCAGGAGATACAGAAGCCTGAAGTCCTACACCACCAGGGACACAGACTTTCCCACAACTATCAGGTTCTTGAATCAATCTGCACAACCCTAATCCTACCTCAACAACAACTACGGCCTATCTCTTGCATTACTATTGACTTGCTTACATTTCTAATTATGTTTTTGTACTAATAATTAGTTTTTTTTTGCATGGTCTTCCTTTCGATTTTTTTAAATGTTTCTTTTGTAATTTATGCATAATTTGTTTTTGTGTGTGTTTGAATTCATGTCCCTGAGGCAAGGGGGTCACCAGAGATGTAGATAGTAGTTCAGCACTGCTCTCTGGTTGTGGTGGGATGGTTCAGTTGCCTGATAACAGCTGGGAAGAAACTGTCTCTGAATCTGGAGGTGTGCGTTTTCACACTTCTATACCTTTAGCCTGATGGGAGAGGGGAGACGAGTTAAGGGCCTGTCCCACTTGGGCGTCATTTGTGCGTCATTTACGTGGCGTCCTAAAAATTGATTGGCGCGTCATGACGCGCGCTTGGCACGTGGTGGCGTATGCAGGGTAGCGCGCGGCGTCCCAGGATTTTGGGATGCGCAAAATCCTCGCGCGCCACCTGCATGATGCGCAAATGACGCCCAAGTGAGACAGGCCCTTTAGAGCTGCTCTATCTCTCGTCTGTGTTCAGTGCGCCAGAGTCAGTGTGAGTAAAGGAGGCTCTCACACCTCCACGACCTGACAAGCTGACGAACAGCTTGGGTCAGCGTGCCAGAACTTGTTGATGGAGGCGGGCAGGAAAGGACAGGTATTGCGGCCACAGGACAGAGGATTCTCACGGATTCTTTGGCATTGAACTAGAAAGTGGCATTTCATTGCTCAACAATTCCAGTGGAAATACTGGTGAGCTCCTCTTGAGTTTTATGATTGCAATACAGCCTTGTCTCGCACATCAACATGTAGTGATCATTCTAGATTGTTCATGTAGAGCTCCGTAGAATTCAAAGGTATTAAATAAATAGAAATTGATTTCATTAAAGAGCAAAGAGGTTTGTCACCTTGTTGACTGGCCCACACCCAACATTGTGAACAATAGGATATTCAGTCATTATCAAATTGTGGAGTCTTTGTGTGTGCAGTTTGTTCATTTTTTTTAGAGATACAGCACGGAAACATGCCCTTCAGCCCACCGAGCTTGTGCCGACCAGCGATCCCCGCACGTTGACACTATCCTACATACACCAGGGACAATTTACATGTATACAAAACCAATGAACCTACAAACCTGTACGTCTTTGGAGCGTGGGACAAACCCGAAGATCTTGGAGAAAACCCACACTTTCATGGGAAGAATGTACAAACTCCGTACAGACAGCACCCGTAGTCAGGATTGAACCCGGGTCTCTGGTGCTACATGTGCTGTAAGGCAGCAACTCTACCACTGCACCACCGTACCATTCTTTGGTTAGTTTAATTTAGAGATACACCGCGGTAACAGGCCCTTCAGCCCACCGAGTCCGTGCCGACCAGCGATCCCCGCACACTAGCACTATCCGACACACACTAGGGAAAATTTGAATTTATACCAAGCCAATTAACCTACAATCCTGTATGTCTTCGGAGTGTGGGAGGAAACCAGAGCAGCCGGAGAAAACACACGCAGGTCACAGGGAGAAGGTACAAACTCAGTACAGACAGCACCCGTAGTCGGGCTTGAACCCGCGTCTCTGGCGGTGAAAGCGCTGTAAGGCAGCAACTCTACCGCTACGCCACCGTGCTGTCGAATGTTTCTGGCTGCAACTTTCCCCTGGCAAAGATGTCAACCAGAGGGAGCAGTCTGAGTTCTGGTCACCCTGTTGCGAGTCTTGTGTTGGAAGGAACTGCAAAGGCTGGTTTAAACCGAAGATAGACACAAAAAGCTGGAGTAACTGAGTGGGACGGGCAGCACCTCTTGAGAGAAGCAATTGGTGATGTTTCGGGTCGAGACCCTTCTTCAGACTAGCTTTTTGTGTTTATCTTCTGTTGTGTGTCTTGCTGCTTTGGGCCGCAGGTAACGGGTTGTTATGGGAATACTATCATGTTAACGGGAATACTGGAAGACCTCATCCAGACTTTCGTGGAAAGAAACGGTTAACGTTTCAGGTCAAACACTGTCGGAAATGAGAAAGAGAGAAAACAATATGTTTAGGAAGGTAGACAAAAATGCTGGAGAAACTCAGCGGGTGAGGCAGCATCTATGGAGCGAAGGAAATAGGCAACGTTTCGGGACAAAACCCTTCTTCAGATTCAGGTTTCGACCCGAAACGTTGCCTATTTCCTTCGCTCAATAGATGCTGCCTCACCCGCTGAGTTTCTCCAGCATTTTTGTCTACCTTCGATTTTCCAGCATCTGCAGTTCCTTCTAAAACATGTAAGGGAAGGAACTGCAGATACTGGTTTACACCGAAGATAGACACAAAATGCTGGAGTAACTTAACGGGACAGGCAGCATCCTGATCACCCCTTCCTTCTCTCCAGAAATGCTGCCTGTCCCGTTGAGGTACTCCAGCATTTTGTGCCTTTGAGAGAAAACAAATTAGGCTGGTTCACGTGGGAGGCCACATGATGGAACAAGTTGAGTGTCATTAACAGGGTGAAATGAAGGACAGCTGATGAGTGAACATTTAAGCCTTTATTGTTTATGTAATGTGTCGCTAATGTTGAGAAGTCTGGGTGATGTGTCATCTTTAAAAATATCCAATCAAGGGCTGTGGGCATTGCAGGCTGAGACAACACTTCATTTTTTTTCCAAAATGAAACTTTATTCAGAATAAAAAATATATACCAAACAAATACTGTGCAAACACTCTTCATACAATTACAGTGCTTACACATTCATTGCTGACATACTCAGCGATGTTTACATATAATCTTAAAAATAACCCAGCTTTGTCATTTATGTGGCCCCCTGGTGAAATATCCCTTCCAGGATAGAGTGAATGTGGAGAGGATGTTTCCATTAGTGGGAGAGTCTAGGATCAGAGGCCATAGCCTCAGAATAAAAGATGTTCCTTTAGGAAAGAGATGAGGAGGAATTCCTTTAGTCAGAGGGTGGTGAATCTGTGGAATTCATTGCCACAGAAGGCCGTGGAGTCCACCAATGGATATTTCTAAGACAGAGATAGATAGATTCTTGATTGGTACAGGTATCAGGGCTTATGGGGAGAAGGCAGGAGAAAGGGGTTGAGAAGGAAAGATAGATCAGCCATGACGGAATGGCAGAGTAGACAATGGGCTGAATGACCTAATTCTGCTCCAATCACTTATGAACTTATGAACTACTCTTGTTTGAATGGGTGTCCCCACCGGACTCTGCTCCTTGATGTCTCGCAGTGGAAGGACCCAAGACTGCTATCCTCCCCGACAGACCCTTGGTCCAAGCCTCGTTGTGTCCCTCAGCGTCTACTGTACTGAATGGGCCTGTCAGTAATATTCCCCGACGGACATCTCACTGTGCTAGGAGACCAACAGGTTTTGAAGCAAACCATAAAGCGTCTTTGATGATAATCGTCCAGCAGCACTTGATATCTGTCTCTGCATGTATCACTGGGAACAGCCCATAAATCAGAGATAGACACAAAGCTGGAGTAACACAGCGGGACAGGCAGCGTCTCTGGAGACGTTGATGTTTCGGGTCAAGACCCTCCTTCTTCCTTCCTATCCATAAATCAGAGAGTCCTCTGTTGTACCTTACCCTGTGAAGAGGTGGGCAACCATCTCCTCTCCAGAGTGGCCGTCCCAAAGGGCTGCGTGCATCAGTAGTAAAACTCTGACGGTGCAGGAAGGATCTGACTGGGAGGGCCGCTCTCGCCGCCAGCCAGGCGAGGTCTTGCTGCTTGTTGGTGAGTTCAGGCAAGAGTTCCACTGATGATAGCAAATCTCCACAATAAATGATGTCTTCCCTAAGATCACCAGCTCCAGTTAGATGCATTCATAGAGTCATGCAGCACAGAAGCAGGCAATACATCCACCATGTCAATGCCAACTGTATGTACCCATTAATCCCACAAACTAATCCCACTTACCAGCACTAGGTGGAAAGCCTTCTTTTCCATGACAATTCAAGTGCTCATTCAGTTACTTCTTAGATGTTGCAGTCTTTGCCTCTACCACCCAGTGTGTTCTGAAATCACACCATCCTCTGGGTGAGAAAACATTTCCTCTCATTACTCTCTTGTGCTTACCTTCAACTTACGGCCCCTAGTTTAAAACTCTTTTGGTTTAGTTTAGTTTATTTTAGTTCACAGATACAGCTCGAAAACAGGCGCTTCGGCCCAGCGAGTCCGTGCCGACCAGCGATCCTCGCACACTAACACAACCCCACACATACTGGGGACAATTTACACTGATACCAAGCCAATTCACCTTTAAACCTGTACGTCTTTGGAATGTGGGAGGAAACCGAAGATCTCAGAGACAACCCATGCAGGTCACGGGGAGAACGTACAAACTCCACACAGGCAGCACCCGTAATCAGGATCATGCCGCCTGGCTGAGATAAGGGTTGGTCTCCATATTTATGTGAAGGGAAAATGTTTCTCAGTGTCGACCTTAATAACGCCCATCAGACTATTGTATATCCAAGTCAGGTCACCCCTTCAGCCACCTCTATACCAAAAATAACTAACCCAGCCTATTCAGTTCCCCCTCACCACTGAAACACTCCATTACGGGCAATTCCTTGGTGATTCACTGCTGGACGTTCATCACTGGATTGCTTATTTTGTTCAAGACACTTTTTTGCAGATCGTTTTCTTTTCAATAATTGATTTTTTTTCTAGAAATAATAAGGTTTTTAAGTTAGAATGGTGCGGAGAGAAACGTAGAGATGGTGATTGTCCCTGTCCCTCATACCTCAAAGTGGTAAAGATTGCTTCTTTTAAAACAATTTTAAGCTGTGGTTTTTCACCTGAGAGTGAGAAATTAATCCTTCATTCTTGGAAATTCGAGAGGGATTAACAACTCCAGCTGAGGCTGAATGTTTGGTGGACATATTGTAGCTGCAACTGAAGATAGACACAAAAAGCCAGAGTGACTCAGCCTCCCTGGAGAGATTCACCCATTCCTTCTCTCCAGAGATGCTGCCTGTCCCGCTGAATTACTCCAGCTTTTTGTGTCTATCTTCAGTTTAAACCCGCATCTGCAGTTCCTTCCTACACTTGTAGCTGCAACTAGTTCAGGCTTTCCATCAGGAATCCCTCTCTTCCTCTTTCCCATTTTCCAGCTGGATTCAGTGGCTTGGAAGCTGCGAAACCCGGCTGATCTACAAACCCTTGTGTGCGGCATGCTGGCCCAGCGGTAGAGTTGCTGCCTCACAGCGCCAGAGAACCGGGTTTGCTCCTGACTACAGGTGCTGTCTGTGTGGAGTTTGTACATTCTCCCTGTGACCTGCTTGGGTTTTCTCCGGGTGCTCCGATTTCCTCCCACACTCCAAACACTTACAGGTTTGTAGGTTATTTGGCTTTGGTAAAAACTGTAAATTGTCCCTCGTGTGTGTAGGATAGTGTTAATGTGCGGGCATCGCTGGTCGGTGCGGACTCGGTGAGCCGAAGGGCCTGTTTCCGTGCTGTATCTCTAAACTAAACCTTGCTGCTCAGGGAAACCGGCTGATGAGCGCTTTCTACAAAGTGTACGTGTTTGATGAAGTCACTCCCAGTCACTGCGGAGCCCAAACTGCTTGTTAAATGATCAGCGTTTCTGATTGCACCCATGAATAGCCTTTATTTTGCTTTTGTTGAAAAGGGCTTCGCTGAGGTAAACTGTCAACAGCCATTGGGAGTCGATTGATGCAGTTCTCTCTCTGATTGCTCTTCCGTTTAAGCTGAAGCATTTCTCTTTCGCTTGTGAGCTTAACAGTGGATAAAGATCACCTCTCTGTTTCCCACTGTGGCGGATGCTTTCGGGAAACAAGAGGTTAACCAGAAATCCAGTCATTTGCTATTTGCAGAGATTTTAAACGGAGCAAATTCATCTTCTGCATCCTGGATTCAGCCTTTATCAGTTCGATCAGAACATTTCAGAGTCATGGCATCGTTTTGCAGCCTGAAAACAAGTCCGACGGTCCCATCACGCCGACCAGCAGGCACCCAGCTCCATAAATCCTACTCCAAGCACATCTTTTTCCTCTCGCATTCCCCCCCCAATTGGATAGAGTGGATGTGGAGAGGATGTTTCCACTAGTGGGAGAGTCTAGGACTAGAGGTCATATCCTCAGAATTAAAGGACAGTCCTTTAGGAAGGAGATGAGGAGCAATTTCTTTAGTCAGAGGGTGGTGAATCAGTGGAGGCCAAGTCAATGGATATTTTTAAGGCAGAACTCGATAGGTTCTTGATTACTACGGGTGCCAGGGGTTATGCGGAGAAGGCAGGAGAATGGGGTTAAGGGGCTGTCCCACTTGGGCGACCTATTTGGCGAGTTTAGAAGGGTTTAAAAAAATGACATGTTGAAGACCTCCTTTGACTATGTAGAAGACCTCCTTCGACTATGTTGAAGACCAGCTACGACTAGTTACGACTAACTTCGGGAAAATTGGACACGGAATAGTGGAGAGTGAAGACAACCTCCTTCGATCTCCTTCGACCTCCCTTCGACTATGATGAAGACTATCTACGACTACCTTCAACTACCTTCGACTACTCTCGATTACCCACGACTAACATGCCGACCTACTACGACTAAACCTACGAGTAAAAAAAGTATCGATTTTTTCCATGGCGACCTTTTTTTTACTAGCGGGCATTTTTTAACATATTGAAAAAAACGCCGCGACCTAGCTGAGGCCTCGAGTACGCGGAGACCACTCTCGAGCATGAAGGAGAGTTACGAAGACCCCCTACGACCTCGTGTCGACCATGCTGTGAGTATGAGTCGAGGGCAAACTCGCCAGAACTCGTGGATTAGGTCGCCCAAGTGGGGCAGGCCCTTTAGGAGGGAGAGATAGATCAGCCATGATTGAATGGTGGAGTGGACTTGATGGACCAAATGGCCTAATTCTGCTTCTGTCACTTATGACCTTATGACCAATTCCCCTGCCACCCAATCTACCAACCCACACATCTTTGCGACGTGGGGGGAAACGAGAGCATCCACGTGGTCAGAAGGAGATCGCACACACTGCTCGCAGAAAGCACCAGAGGGTAGGATTGAACATGGGTCGCTGGAGTGGGGAAGCAGCAGCTTCACGAGCTGTGTCCCGGTGCTGCCCTGCAGTTATGTATTCATTTTCCACTAGGCCAGCGTGACTGTCAGGATCTGAGTGTCGCTGGCATTAGCCGTGAGAAAGTGGTGGTGAGCTGCCTCGAGCCACGGTAACCCTTCTGCCGAAAATATTTCAAAGGAGCTGCTGGGAAGGGAGTTCCAAGGTGTAGGCCCACTAATGAGGATTCTGAGCTATGACGATACATTTTCAAGCTAGAATGGTGTGTGGCTTGGTGGGCAACTGTGAGTTGATGATGCTCCCGTGTGCCTGTGTGTCCTTGCCCATCTAGGTGCCTCCTGTCCATGTACCTGCCTAATGTTTCTTAAACATTGTGATAGTACCTTCCTCAACTACCCCCTCCGGCAGCTCGTTCCATACACTCACCACCCTTAGTGTGAAAAAATTGTCCCTCAGGTTCCTATTCAATCTTTTCCCCCTCACCTTAAAACCTATGTCTGGTCCTCGATTCCCCTACTCTGGGCAAGAGACCGTGTGTGCCTACCCAATCTATTCCTCTCATGATTTTTTACACCTCTATCAGATCACCCCTCGTCCTCATGCACTCAAAAGGAATAAAGTCCCAGCCTGCTCAACCTCTCCCTGCAGTTCAGGCCCTTGAGCCCTGGCAACATCCTGTTAAATCTTCTCTATACCCTTTGAAGGATTTGCTGTTCCATTTCAGAGGGCAGTTAAGAGTCTGGCCCTTTCCTGGGGGCTGGGGTGACCTGTAGGCTAGGCCGAAGAATGGTGACAATTATCCATAAGGCACCAGGTATGTTCTTAAGGCAATCCATTTGCCCCCTGGACTCCATTACTGAAGCTAACCTTTCGGAATCAAGGGATATGGGGGGAAGGCAGGAACGGGGTACTGATTCTGGATGATCAGCCATGATCATATTGAATGGTGGTGCTGGCTCAAAAGGCCGAATGGCCTACTCCTGCACCTATTTTCTATGTTTCTATGTTCCATTGTGAATACCTGTGTTTAGATTCAAGACCCAACATAGGATTAGTACTGTGTATGAAGGAAGTATGAAGGAACATATGGGATTAGTACTGCTGAATCTGGATAGTTAATCCAGGTCTCAGGATTGATAGCCAAGTACATGAACCATTGCACAGCCAACACACTATGGACATTAACATGACTGACCTCTGAACTTACAATATGCGGCGAGCATTGCTTCCCGTTTCTGGCAGTGTTCTCTGTTCTTGCGAACTGCCTTGGGTTTCTTCTACCGAAACAGATAATAAAGTTGCTCTTCTGTAAACCCCGAAGCATCATATGCTCAAGAACCAGTGAAGTAATCTTTAAAGCATTGACGTTGTGGTATCACTGTACTCTGACAAGGGCATTTCCAGTGCAGTGGCTGAGAGGGAGATTTAACTGGGGAGTTGTGGAATCCAATTGTTGAAAGTGTTAACATAAATCTAGGAGGTTACATGTTTAGTTTAAGTTTTTCAGTTTTTTTTTAGTTTAGAGAAACAGTCCCTTCGGCCCACCGAGTCCGCACCGACCAGCGATCCCCGCACACTAACACTATCCCACACACACACTGGGGACAATTTACATTTATACCAAACCAATTAACCTACAATCCTGCACGTCTTTGGAGTGTGGGAGGAAACCGAAGATCTCGGAGTAAACCCACGTCACGGGGAGAACGTATAAACTCCGGACAGACAGCACCTTTGTCGGGATCGAACCCGGGTCTCTGGCGCTGCAAGCGCTGTAAAGCAGCAACTCTACCATTGCGCCACCTTGCCGCACCATGGTTGGAGATGTGGTGGTGGTTTGCTTCAGAGTCTGTGGGGGGTTTGCACGTTCTCCCCGAGTTGGTTTTCTCCGAGATCTTCGGTTTCCTCTCACATCACAAAGACGTGCAGGTTTGTAGGTTAATTAGCCTCTGTAAATTGCCCTGAGTGTGTAGGATGCGAATGTGGGTTAATGTAGACCTAGTGTATGGGCCATCAATGGACGATGTGGACTCGATGGGCCGAATGGCCTGTTTCCATGATGTCAAACTAAACTAATCTAAAGTAAACCGGAGCGCAACCAATATCATGCACAGTTACAAATGCCTCATATATACAAGACTTTGGGAGAGCGATGGGATGGGTGGCTGTGGATCTGCCAGATGCTTTGGGACTCCAGGCATGTTCTGCTGGTGGTAACGGGGCAGTTCTCTCCCTCCCCAGCCACAACAGGTGGGGGGGGGGGGTTGTTGACAGCAGGGTCATGCAGAGCTGGGAGCACTGAGCCGTCTCACTCACTCACACACTCACTCACACACTCACTCACTCACTCACTCACTCACTCACTCACTCACTCACTCACTCACTCACTCACTCACTCACTCACTCACCCACTCACACACTCACTCACTCACTCACTCACTCTCTCACACACTCACTCACACACTCACTCACTCACTCACTGAGGCCAACTGACGGCCACTCTACCGGCCCTGCTTGCTCTTCCCTCAGTTTCTGGGATCCTCTTCTGCACTTGGTTTCTTCACCTCTAACTCAGTTGGGTTTGCGGATAATTCTCAGCAACCTGGGTACTCCCTGGACAAGCTAGTCCACTTTTTACTCTGTCCGTAACATCAAATGGGCCCCAAACCGGAGTCATCACCTGATGTAGCACGGATGCACGTGATCAGCCACGATTGAATGTCGGAGTAGACTGGATGGGCCGAATGGCCTAATTCTGCTCCTATCGCATGACCTGATGATGTGGACAAGAAGAACAGTTGGAATACAGGCTGAGATAGCTGATCTCAATTGATGCTCCCATCAGGAAGGACCAGTTGATAACTGCAGTCTGAGATTGGAAAAGGAATCAGCCAGGGTATGTTTAATGTCACCATCCAGTCGCTCCCATAGGACAAGGCTCAGTTTGGTTTGACAGTATAAACCTGCACAATGATGCATCATATGTAGATGAAGACTGGCCACTTGGACATTGTGCTGACAGACTCTATGTTATAAAACCCTGCTCGACACAGAGTAGGGGAATAAAGCAGTGCAATTCAATGGTGTTGAGGCTGCAACCTATGGATATCTTCAGTTTAGTTTATTGTCACATATACCGAAAAGCTTTTGTTGCATGCTAACCAGTCAGCAGAAAGACAATGCATGATTACAATCAAGCCATTTACAGTGTACGGATACATGATAAAGGAATAACATTGAGTGCCAGGTAAAATCCAATCAAGGATAGTCCGAGGGTCACCAAAGAGGTAGATAGTACTGCTCTCTGGTTGTGGTAAGACTGCTCTGGTTGTGGTAGGATGATTCAGTTGCCTGATAACAGCTGGGAAGAAACTGCCCCTGAATCTGAAGGTGTGCGCTTTCACACATCTGTACCTTTTGCCTGATGGGAGAAGGGGGAAGAGGGAGTGGCCAGGGTGCGACTTTTCCTTGATTATGCTGCTGGCTTTGCCGAGGCAGCATGGGGCATAGATGGAGTCAATAGAAGGGAGATTGGATTATGTGATGGAGCTATTCCCAAACCTTGAAGGGAAAGAGAAAAGTCTCACTTCACCCAATATCTGACTACAATCTCTGACTACAGTCCCTCCTGTTTCACAATATCTATTCTAAATGTTCTCTCATTTAACACAATCCTTGTACTAGCCTTCCATTTAACACCGAAGACAGACACAAAATGCTGGAGTAACTCAGCGGGACAGGCAGCTTCTCTGGAGAGAGGAATGGGTGACATTTTGGGTCGAGTCCCTTCTTCAGACTTAGACGAAAGGGGTGACTTTTTGGGTCGAGCCTCTTCTTCAGATTTAGAAGGAATGGCTGCCTGTCCCGCTGAGTTACCCCAGCATTTTGTGTCTATCTCCGGTGTAAGCCAGCATCTGCAGTTCCATCCTACACCTACCATTTACACAATGTTTTCCATTCACCGCGATACCCTGTACTTTACAGGCTGTTATTTACCATGCAGCACTCTGTTAACTACCAGGGCCGGTGCTAGGAATTGCGGGGCCCAATTAGAAAACTGATGGCGGGGCCCCTACTCTAGAAAAGTAAAAATTTATGTATGTTTATATTTCGTGTAGTTTCGGGAATTTTAAGGCAAGCTGGTTGGTGATTGGATGCAACCCCCTTAGAGACAGCGTTTGATTGGCCGCCAAATAAATTTGTCAAATCTGTAACAAAAATCGCTGGTCGGTGCGAACTCAGTGGACTATCTGGTTGTATCTCCAAACTAATCTGGTTGTATCTCCAAACTGATCTGGTTGTATCAACCAGACTATCTGGTGGTATCTCCAAACTAAACAGTATAACATGCAGGTACATTCATTTAAAATTAAATTCAGTGATTATTTCACATGATTTCTCACTGTGTAAAGCTCAATATCTGACCAATTTCTGTTTAACACGTTTGGTCTGCCGTGAGCATTTTTCGTTGCATCTCCCCTTTTCCTAATCGGCCACAATTCAGATAATAGTCTACTTTCCTGTTTTTGCCACCAAAGTGGATAACCTCACATTTATCCACATTATACTGCATCTCCCATGCATTTGCCCACTCACCCAGCCTATCCAAGTCACCTTGCAGCCTCCTAGTTTAGAGGGGTTTAAACGGTTTAGAGATGTTTAGAGGGCTTCAGATGGGTTCAGGTGTGTTTACAATTGTTTAGAGGGGAATAGAGGGAAATAGGGGGGCTAGAGGGGGTTTAGACGTGTTCAGAGGGTCCCAGAAGGGGTTTAGAGACGTTATAAGCCCCCCGTGAGAAATTGTAATTCTCTGAAATTGAAGATAGACATAAAGCTGGAGTAACTCAGCAGGACAGGCAGCGCAGCGACTCTGGAGAGAAGACCCTTCTTCAGACCGAACTGAACTCGCGTCGATGAGAGTACTTGTGATTGTCTGAAGAAGGGTCTCGACCAGAAACACAACCCTCTCCCCAGAGCCGCTGCCCGTCCCGCTGAGCCACCTTCAATTTCAGAGCCAAACAAAAAACACAGAGTGCTGGAGGAACTCAGCGGGCCAGGCGGCTGCCTCACCCGCAGGGTTTCTCCAGCATTTTTGTCTACTGCAAAACGTCAATGATTCCGGGAATGCTGAGGGGACAGGGTGATAGAGAGGGAGTGGGAGAGCTAGAGAGAGACAATATGGGGAGCGGGAGAGAGAGCGCGAGAGAAACAGGGAGGGAGGGAGGGAGGGAGTGAGCAAAAGACAGAGAGACACAACCAAAGATCCGCTATAAGATCTTTGGACACAACGTGGGTCGGTAGGTGAATGACAAACCTGCACACCAGGAAGAAGCCCCTTCTCGCGGTCCGGGGCCCTCACTCATGATGGTGAGTTAAATGAAATTCTCAACGTGTCATCGATCTACATTCCTCAGTAAATGTAATTGTGTTTTAAACAAGTATTAATGACGCCGCGTGAATTTTATTCAAAGGAACACGGCGTCATTAATACTTGTTCAAAACACTATAACATTTACTGAGGAATGCGGATAGATGCAGATTCATGACATTGCATAACAAGGTGTTAAGTACTTACCGTTAAGAAGTGCTAACAGCACTAGTTAACAAATCGTTTGTGTATGATGGCCGTGCAGCAGTTGTTATACATGTTCGTTTAAAAAAAATCCGGATGGCGAATTAAAAAAAATCTTTATTTAACAAAGAGAATTCGTATTTCCGTACGAAATACTGAACATTAGTGCGGGGCCCCGCTTAGGCGCGGGGCCCAATTGGGAGCAATCGGTCAAATCGGCTTAACGCCGGCCCTGTTAACTACAATCTCTCAATTATCATAATACTGTGCACTGAACAAAGTCTTCCATTAAAATAATGTTCTAATTGCAGCCTCCCATTTAACACAACACACAGTACAAACTAGTATTCCATTCCCACAGTACTCTGTACTAACTACTGGCTCACAGATGCACAATACTCTGTACTAATCACAAGTTCCCATCAACACAATGCCCTGAACTAACTGCAGTCTCCCATTGAAGACAACACTAGTGCTAACTTGCTTTCTGTTACCTCAAATCTATGCACTGCCGACCATTTAAGCACTTTGCCATGTGCAATCCATTTTCCATTAAAAAATATGTGCTAACTGGTGATGGAGTTGCTGGAGTAACTCAGCGGAACATGCGGCATCTACGGAAAGAAGGAATGGGTGACGTGTCGGGTCGAGACCCTTCTTCTCGACCTGAAAAGTCACCCATTCCTTCTCTTCAGATATGCTGCCTGTCCCATTGAGTTACTCCAGCATTTTGTGTCTACGGTGTAAACCAACATCTGCAGTTCCTTCCCACACATGTACTAACTGGTCTTCCAAGACTAAAATAATCTGAACATACCACAATCTTCCATTGAAACAATAAACCTGTACAGACTGTGGTTTCCCATTGATTACCACAATCTGTGTCAACTACTTTCACCCATTATACACAGTGTAATAATTGTCACCTCCCATTTTGTATATTGAACAAAAGTAACTAAATTTCCTCTGAAACTGCTGGAAAATGCCATTGATCTCCTCAAGATCCAAATCCATGAGTCCTATGTGAGTCACGGAAACATTATGGAGTGTGCAGATGCAGTAATTGCAGTGAAATATTGCCAGTGACCATGTGGGGGAGATTTAGTGTAGCATCTGTAGTGCTGGTGAGGTGACTTGTAGGTCTCTTGACATTTGAGCGACCCCATAGCAGGAGCGTCCACACTGGAAACTGGAAGTATCCTGAGCTAATTCTGCTACCACCATCATCTATTGCAACAAGTGATGGCTCCCACTGATTGTCGCCGGAAGCTTGCGTACTTTTCAGGACGGGCGATGGCAGCGATGTCAACATTTGAAACATGGAAGATGGACACGAAAGAAGAAGACGTTTGAGGGATCGTTTCTTCCAACTTGGGGAAATGTTGCACTCACGACGATAGCCCTCCCGTGAGAGAAGGCCTTGTCACACCCGCCTCGCTGCCTTTGTTTAAATGGAGATGATGAATGTTTTCATTATCGTACCTTTGGAGACAAGTCTCCAGTGTTGGCGTTGAAAGGAGCGCTATGGGTGGGGGGTAATACTGTAAGATGTAAAATATTGTAATACCAAGTATGTATGGAATATCTGTATGCATACTTGGCTCTGTGTGTGCATGTGTGTGCGTGTGCCCGTGCGTGCGTGCATGTGTGTGTATGTGTGTGCGTGTGTGCTTGATGTGTGTATTTTTATCTGCACGGAGATGCAATATTTTGAGTGATCTCAGCTCAACTTTACATACCTTGTGCGGTCATGAAATTTCCGCCAACACTCCTCTACTGTGTTAGATGTCTCTCCCAACGGTGACAAAACAGGTCACTTGTTGAAAGGCTCTTCTAATGATGACCTTGGCCAGGCTCCTTGTTGTAACCCATCCTCCTCAAGCCTCCCTCCAAGCCTGTATAGAAACAGATTAAAAGGGAAAGTGCAACGAGACCTGTGTGTGCTTGTATATCAGTCACTGAAAGTAAGCATGCAGGTACAGCAGGCAGTGAAGAAAGCTAAAGGCATGTTGGCCTTCATTGCGAGAGGATTTGAGTTTAGGAGCAAGGATGGCCTACTGCAGTTGCACAGGGCCCTGGTGAGACCACACTTTTTATTGTGTGCAATTTTGGTCTCCTAATTTGAGGAAGGAC
The DNA here is from genome assembly GCF_010909765.2 of Amblyraja radiata. Classification (NCBI taxonomy): domain Eukaryota; kingdom Metazoa; phylum Chordata; class Chondrichthyes; order Rajiformes; family Rajidae; genus Amblyraja; species Amblyraja radiata. The sequence goes on along the minus strand of NC_045964.1, from coordinate 10,899,294 downwards.
ATTATTGCTATTGAGGGGGTGCAGCATAGGTTCACCAGGTTAATTCCCAGGAATGGCAGGACTGACATATGATGAAAGAATGGGTCAACTGGGCTTATATTCACTGGAATGTAGAAGGATGAGAGGGTATCTTATGGAAACATATGAAATTCTTAAAGGATTGGACAGGTTAGATGCAGGAAAAATGTTCCCGATGTTGGGAGGAGTCCAGAACTAGGGGTCACAGTTTAAGAATAAGGGGTAGGCCATTTAGGACTGAGATGAGAAAAAAAATGTCACCCAGAGAGTTGTGAATCTGTGGAATTCTCTGCCACAGAAGGCAGTGGAGGCCAATTCACAGGATGTTTTCAAGAGAGAGTTAGATTTATCTCTTAGGGCTAAAGGAATCAAGGGACATGGGGGAAAAAGCAGGAATGGGGTACTGATTTTAGATGATCAGCCATCATCATATTGAATGGCTGTGCTGGCTTGAAGGGCCGAATGGGCTACTACTGCACCTATTTTTTCATGTTTTCTATATTTCTATAGAAAAAAAAATGAGATTACTGATGACACTGCTACATCCCTCTCTGGAATCTGGGACCTCCCTCTCCCCCTACCTCCTCTTTAATTGCATCCATCATGTGTTTTGCTCCTTTCTTGTGGGCAGGGGAATAAGCCTTAAATGGCAGAAGCCGTACATCATGCTTTATTGCTTCTTCCCTGGTATAAAGCGCTTGCTATTTCTACAGATGTGCCGTTGAAAGCATTTTATCCAGATGTATCACAGTTTGGTTTGGAAACAGCTCCATCCAAAACTTCAAGAAATTGCAGCGAATTGTGGACACAGCCCAGACTATCACACAAACCAACCTCCCTTCCATTGACTCCATTTATACCTGACGCTGCCTCGGCGAGGCCAGCAGCATAATCAAGGACTAGTCCCTTTTCTCCCCTCACCCATCAGGCAAAAGGTATAGAAATGTGAAAATGCACAACTCCAGATTCAGCGACAGTTTCTTCCCAGCTGTTATCAGGCAACTGAATCATCCTACCACAACCAGAGAGCAGTGCTGAACTACTGTCTACCTCTTTGGTGATCCTCGGACGATCCTAGATCGGACTTTACTGGCTTTACCTTGCACTAAACGTTATTCCCTTATCATGTATCTGTACACTGTAAATGGCTCGATTGTAATCATGCATTGTCTTTCCGCTGACTGGTTAGCACGCAACAAAAGCTTTTCACTGTTCCTCGGTACATGTGACAATAAACTCAACTGAACTAAACTAAACTCAACTATCATTCAGTTTAGGTTTTGAGGGAGACCCAGTTCAGGTACAAGCATGAAACATAACAATGTTTTAGTGCACTAGAAGTAGGTGAAATACAATTTCTGGGCAGATACCCAGCAACGGGTTAATTTGACGGTATACAATGCATGAGCCTTGTTGTTTTGGTGATTGTGGAAGCCACCTCTATTGTTTCACTTCTGGCTTGCGAGGAAGGCCGCAGCTGACAGTCCCGGTCTCGAGTTCACGCCTGTCCAAGTTCACTCCCCTTCCCAGAGCTCGGACACATCCGCACTTTGCAAACGGGATGGCCCGTAGCTCAGAACAGATTAAAACAAGAGAGGCTGTTCAGCAACAAAAGAGGTGGCTGCTATTTCTGGGATGTGATTTGAGACCAGTCCTCTGTCAACGGTTTAACATGGGAGGATTGCGGCAGTTGCAATGGATGGTCTTTTTGATCACCGTGCCATTGTGAGGAAAATTAGCCAAGGTTCCTGCTTCAGGCTTAATGACACAGATGAACTCCCCTGATATTGAGCAGAGGGGCAGGGGTGACAGGAGAGAAAGCCACGCAGAATAGCTCTGGCTGTGAGAGACAATAGTACCCTACGATTCACTGCACACAAGCCAGGAGATTGTTTCTTGGTCAGGGAGCCAGTACTGCTGGGTTTCATTAACCCCATTCGCTCAACTCTACCCCGCAGATAAAGGGAGCTACAAGAGGGGCCGCTGCGTTGGTTGTTCATAACTGGGACTGAATGCTGCCATGTGAAGCTGGAGCCCGTCTCGTTTAGTTTAGAGATACAGCGCGGAAACAGGCCCTTCGGCCCACCGAGTCCGCACCGACCAGCTATCCCCGCACATTAAAGCTATCCTATACACACTTGCGACCATTTACATTTACACCAAGCCAATTAACCTACAAACCTGTTGTCTGTGGAGTGTGGGAGGAAACCGAAGATCTCGGAGAAAACCTACGCAGGTCACGGGGAGAATGTACAAATTCCATACAAACAGCACCTGTAGTCGGGATCGAACCCGCGTCCCTGGCGCTACAAGAACTGTAAGGCAGCAACTCTACCGCTGCGCTGTCGTGCTGTCAAATGTTTCTGGCTGCAACTTTCCCCTGGCAAAGATGTCAACCAGAGGGAGCAGTCTGAGTTCTGGTTTAACGTCCCCTTGGACAGCGCAACGGAGCGGAACGTGGGCCTTTTTTTCATCCATTTCAGTAACCCGACCCGACCCGACGTGCAGTATAATCAACGTTGCGGGGGAACAGTTTGTGTTAATAAATTATAATTCTGAAAATGGGGAGAAGATTTTTACCAAAGAACTTTTAATTTTACGAGGATGTTTCCGTAACCGGCTTCCGTCTCTGCACTAGTTATCTTCGCTCCGCTATGGGATCTTTGGTGCCGGGACGGAAGCCGGTTACGGAAATGGGGCCGAAGATTACCCATGAATCTGCCCATGATCGCACTAAGTCTTTTTCATCGAGTGCTCTATCTTGCTCGCTATAGGATCTTTGATGCAGAGTGCTTCCTCATTGCAATCCTTTAATTGTAAGACGGGCCATCTAGATGCAAGGTGGGCTGTCCAGATGTTGGTTGCCATGGTAGCCACAGACCCACATCTCCCCTCCACCAACCCGTCCCCCCCCTTCACAAACTGCATCTGGCTGGGAGTCTGACACCTGAACTGAGAACCAAGTTCCTTCTGTGTCTCAAACGACCCTCCGCCACGCGATATCATACAAAAGAAATGTATTTATCACAGGAGGGAAACTGGTCTGCCAACAGTCATGAAACACAAGATACATGAAACATGAAATTAAAGTGACGAGTGGAAAGGATTGGGGGGAAAATCAGTCTACCTCAGTCCAGGCAGCTCAAAGGTAAAATCAAAGTAAGCGTCAGGGAGGGGGCAGAGCGGAGGGGGCAGAGCGGAGGGGGCAGAGTGCATGCTGCATTGAGAGAGCAGACAACAGGGAGATTAGTCAGCGATGGGAAGCTGATGAAGCGGCAGCTCTTGGCTCTCTCCATTATGTCACTGTCCTTCACCCTAAAGAAGGAGGCGACCTGACAATACGGCGCAGAAACCCAGTCATGAACGGAAGACTGGGGCAAGGGTGGGGGGGGGGGGGTTGGAGAAACAGCAGAGCAGTTCGGCCAGGCCCCTTTTCACAGGGAAATTGCCCTTGTCCTGTCTCTGCTAAACCTAATTGCCAATTAGATATCCGCAGAGACGTTCAGAGGCCAGCTCTCAAGCTCTTTTAATTAACAGTGCTGGTAGGAGTGGAACTCAACTGCACTTTAACCAAAGTAATGAGCATTTTATTTGTTGTTCCTTTAAGTGCTCCCCATTTCCCAGTCCCCACCCCCGCAGCAGTTCAAGGTGATTAAGGAGAGGCCAGACTCTTGATTCAGCAGCGCCCATTTCCCGTAGTGCCGTCTCCCTCTCGGCATCGACACTCTCTCTTTTGAAGGGGCTCGCTGCCATTATGCAGGGATTTCTATTCACCACCAGGAGCCGGCAATGATTGAGTGAGGGCATTCATGCTTCAACCCGGCCCTGTTTCTGCCTCTTACGGCCTCGAACAATTCCCGTATTGATCGCCTTAATCCTGTTTGGGGAGGAGAGAGGGGGGTGGGGGGTGGTGGTGGGGGGAGGGTGGTTTGGGTGCGAGGAGTGAACAAAGCATGGGAATGCCGGAACTCGCAACAAGAGCCTCGCAGGGAAAACACAGCGAGCACCGTGAGAAGGGAGAGCAGGGCAGCGGCGACATCTGACCTTTCACCCCTCACCCCACCCCAGCAGTCGGGTGGGAAAGTGCAGCAGAATGGGAGGCCGCGGTGTACACGAGAGGGAAGTGGGGGGGGTTATTCTCTGCAAGACCAAGGAACAGGTGCAAGGAGGAAGCACAGCAGGAGCGAGATGCACAATGTTGACATTTATCATGGTGTGGGAAGGTGCCAGCCATCTACGTGAGAGCGAGAGACTGCTAATCAGTGGACAGAGCCAAGCGAACACAGGCTGGAAGAGTGTGTCGGAAGGAACTGCAGATGCTGGTTTAAACTGTAGATAGGCACAAAAAGCTGGGGTAACTCAGCGGGTCAGACAGCACCCTCCGGGAAGTATCATGTATTCCTTTTCTCCAGAGATGCTGTCTGACCCACTGAGTTACTCCAGCTTTTTGTGTCTATCACTGGCTGGAACAGAACAGGGCTGAGGTACCAGACCAAGCCATTGGCCAGAATCCTGCCACTCACGCTGACAGGGAAGTTATTTTGTACAAAACTCAAACCTGGTCTCAGCGCAATATTCTTCCTAAATCGTCTGTGTGCGCTTGCCAAACTATTTGAGCTTTTGGAGTCCTTTTTGGCATTCAGAACACTTCTCAGATCGTCTAAAATCAAAAAACTCCCCACTATATTCCAGAAAGCTGCAGCTTCCCAGTTGACTGGAGCCGTGGGTAAGTTTCGGGGTCGGTAGAGCAAATGTTTTTAGGGTTATTAGTGTCAAGTGTACAGAGGCAGGGAAAAGCTTTGTTTTGCATGCTATCCAGGCAGATCAGATACAATGCCCTCCATAATGTTTGGGACAAAGACCCATCATTTATTTATTTGCCTCTGTACTCCACAATTTGAAATTTGTAATAGAAAAAAATCACATGTGGTTAAAGTGCACATTGTCAGATTTTATTAAAGGCCATTTTTATACATTTTGGTTTCACCACGTAGAAATTACAGCTGTGTTTATACAAAGACCCCCCATTTCAGTGCACCATAATGTTTGGGACACGTGGCTTCACAGGTGTTTGTAATTGCTCAGGCGTGTTTAACTGCCTTCCTAATGCAGGTATCAGAGAGCTCTCAGCACCAAAGATCCTACAGCAAGCAAGATAGTGCACTCCTGCTAAAACCAATGGGCTGTCCAATGGGGTAAAGAATCCCACAGATTCACCACACTGACTAAAGAAAATCCTCCTCATCTCCTTCCTAAAGGAACGCCCTTTAATTCTGAGGCCATGACCTCTAGTTCTAGACTCTCCCACTAGTGGAAGCATCCTCTCCATTCCATATCCACTCTATCCAAGCCTTTCACTAATCAGTACGTTTCAATGACGATTTGCGGATTTTGTGCCCATGGCTCTCTAACAACCACACAGCAAACCTTAGGATCATGGCTGTGACATCGAAATCTACAACATTTATGTATATTTATCATATGTGGACCAATCACGTTGAAATTAAGGCCAAGAAAGCACACCAGTGCCTCTACATCCTCAGAAGACTAAAAGCCCTGTCCCACGGTACGAGTTCATTCCAAGAGCTCTCCCGAGTTTAAAAAAAATCAAACTCGCGGTAAGCACGGAGAATGAACGTAGAGGGTATGTCGGAGCTCGGGGACGTCTCTTAGCGCTAACGGCAGGTACTCGGGAAGACTCGCTAACGGCAGGTAACCACGGGAAGACTCAAGAAGATTTTTCAACATGATGAAAAATGTCCACGAGAGCCACAAGTACCGACGAGTGGCCATTACCGTAAATCTCCGAGTTCGAATCAGAGCAAACTCGGGAGAACTCTTGGAATGAACTCATACCATGGGACAGGGCTTTTAGGATGTTCCAATGACTCTCACACACCTCTGAAGAAGCAGTGTGGGGTTGCAGTGTAGAAAGCATCGTATGGGGTTGCAGAACCTTGGCAACAGTTCTGCTCAAGACCGCAAGATATTGCAGTGTTGTGGATGTAATCCAGTCCAACACACAAACCAGCTTCCCCCCCATTGACTCCATCTACATTTCATGCTGCCACAGGAGAGCAGCCAACATTGCCCTCCAACAAGCAGCCAACATTACCCGCCAACAAGCAGCCAACATTTCCCGCCAACAAGCAGCCAACATTACCCGCCAACAAGCAGCCAACAAGGACCATTTACCCACTGCTCATTCCTTCTTCTCTCCACGCCTGACGGACAGAAGATACAAAAGCCTGAACGCATTTACTACCAAATTCAAGATCTCTTTCTCCACTATCATCAGGTCACTGTAGGTGTACATATCTCGTTCTAAGCTCCCCCAGTCTAGTTTATGTCAATAGAATCAAGCACTAGAGCAACTAAACTTTATTTTGGATAACACAACACAAGTTCCCCTCTACAATACCTAACCACCGCAGATTCGATCCTTGTATTTGCTTGGCCAAGCCCTTCTAGCCTCGTGCAAGCAGAGACACTCCAAAAGGTCACGCAGTCCCTTCCAGAAGATCGACAAAGGACCTCGTGGGGGCTGCCTTTTATAGGTCCCCGAACCTTGAGGGGCCGAACTACATTGGGGTGATCTCTGTACAGTCCAATAACACATAGCGATTACAACAGGACATGATTGACAGTTCCCTAACCCAATAACATAGTAACTAATACATTGTTTAAGAAGGAAATGCAGATGCTGGGAAATCAAAGGTAGACAAAAGTGCTGGAGAAACTCAGCGGGTGAGGCAGCATCTATAGAGCGAAGGAAATAGGCAACGTTTTGGGCCAAAACCCTTCTTCAAAACTAATACATTGTATCTGGCAACGCGTCGAGAAGGAAGCTAACATAGATGAATAATGCAACATGTGCCTTGGCATTCAGACAACCCAGCCAAAGCTCAACATTTCAACCAATCAACAACTAACAAAGTAAGGCTTCTCAACATTATTTACACTATGTATATCTGGTTTGCATTGACCTAAATAGCTCTATGCATTTCACACTTCATTGTAAGACTTCTGCAGATGTCCCATTCTTTCTCTGCAGCTCGTATCTGGGCCACAGACATGCTGGCACCATTCAGCAGCTTGTCTCAGCTCTGCAGAGGCACATGTAACTTGACCAAAATGGCCTAGCAGTGCATAAGCCCTAGCAGTGCATAAGCCCATAACTCAGTTTTAATGCCATGGCTGCTCCGATTTAGCCAGGATTAACATATGGACCTCTCATCCCTCTACCTTCTTCACTGCAGTCTTTGCACTTTTCTCTGTATTTTCTCTAATTGTAACTCAATAATGCTGCATCATTATATTCTGTACTCTGGTCATTTTCTCTTTGCACTACCTGGTGTTATTGTGTATGGCTTCATGGTGTGATGTATGATTTGACTGGATAGAGCACAAAGTCATTCACTGTAGCTCGGCACTCGTGACAATAACAAACCAATACCATTACCATACAAACCAAAGGGTCTCTTGCAGAAGTCCTACAGAAATCCACGCCATACTGTCCTCCAGTTATGCAAACTCCCTTCAACCATCATCCTATTCTCTCTGCCACTCATCAACTTGGTAATCCAAAGCCACTTTCACCTTTAGTCGGCATGGTGGCGCAGCGGTAGAGTTGCTGCTTTGCAGGCGTACAGCACCAGCACCGGGTTCAATCCCGGTTATGGGTGCGTCTGTACAGAGTTTGTACATTCTCCCCATGACCGTGTGGGTTTTCTCAGAGATCTTTGGTTTCCTTCCACACTCCAAAGACGTACAGGTTGGTAGGTTAATTGGCCTGGTATAAATGTTAAATTGTTCCCATTGTGTGTCAATGTGCAGGGATCGCTGGTCAGTGCAGACTCAGTGGGCCAAAGGGCCTGTTTCCGCGCTGTATCTCTAAACTAAACTAAACTAACCCTTAGATTTTACTTTCCTGTTCTATCACCAAGAACAGAAGATAAAAGATAGAAGCAAGAGCAACTAACCCCCCCCCCCCAACCTTAAACATATCTAATGATCTGGCCTCCACCATTCTCAGTTGCACAGAATTCCAGAGTTGCACTACCCATCTGAGAGCAGACGTTTTTCCACACCAGTTTCACATGCCCATCTTTTAATTTTGTAGCGATATACACTGGCCCATGGCTCTCCCAGTAATGGAGACATCTCAACATCTACCCTGTCAACTCCTTCAGGATCTTACATGTTTGAATAATGCCACCTCTCTCATTCTTCTAAACTCCAAGGAATGGAGCGTATGCTCTGGAATTTAGAAGGAAGAGAGGGGATCATATTGAAACACATAAGATTATTAAGGGATTGGACATGCTAGAGGCAGGAAATATGTTCCCGATGTTGGGGGAGTCCAGAACCAGGGGCCACAGTTTAAGAAATAGGGGTAGGCCATTTAGAACGGAGATGAGGAAAAAAAATTTCACCCAGAAAGTTATGAATCTGTGGAATTCACTGCCTCAGAAGGCAGTGGAGGCCAATTCTCTGGATGCTTTCTAGAGAGAGTTAGATAGAATTCTTAAAGATAGCAGAGTCAAGGGATATGGGGATAGGCAGGAACGGGGTACTGATTGTGGATGATCAGCCATGATCACAGTAAATGGCAGTGCTGGCTCGAAGGGCCGAATGGCCTACTCCTGTACCTATCGTCTATTGAATGCAGATCCAAACCATCCAGTCTCTCTGGACTTTACTGGACATTATCTTGCACTAAATGTTATCCACTTTATCTCCTTTATCAACTTTTAGTTTAGTTTATCGTCACGTGTACTGAGGTACTGTGAAAAGCGTACAGATACATGGCAAAGGAGATAATGTGGAAGAAGGGTTTTGGCCTGAAACGTCGTCTATTCCTTCGCTCCATAGATGCTGCCGCACCCGCTGAGTTTCTCCAGCACTTTGGTCTACCTTAAACTAAACTTAATGCTTGTTCTACCCCCTGACCCAATTTATTCTCCCATCAACTCCTCCTACACTGTACCACTCAACTCCACACTATATGGCATCCAATTACCCTACCAACCTGCACATCCTTGGGATGTGGATGGAAAGCCGGAGGAAGCTCACGGGATCATATAGAAAATGTGCAAACTTCATTCAGACGGCACCAGAGGTCAGGTTTGAACCTGGGTTGCTGGAGCTCTGCCAGCTGCATCACTGTGCCACCCTGCCGTTTCTTTTAGAATCGGGGGAAGGGGCACCAGGTCCGAGTTCCATTCACTCACTTAGTACTTTCTCTTTTGTGGAAGTTTAAACATTTTCCTTCCTCTTTTTCCTTCAGTTCCCAAGAGTAGAAAAGCTTCCTCAAGAACATTCAGGGGACACACAGGGGACTTGCTGTAGGTCAAAGAGACCGAGGACATGGTGCAGCAGTAATATAAGACAGGCAGCCTGCAGGCCTGATTAGAGGCAGAAGATTCAGCCAAATACCAGGCCTCCAGCAAGCAGCACCATTGTAAATGCAAACAGAGAAGGAATTCAACTGGTTTGGAACTGGCTATTCAAGATTTAATGCACAGAAGAGCCTGTGACAATAGACAATAGACAATAGGTGCAGGAGTAGGCCATTCAGCCCTTCAAGCCAGCATCGCCATTCACTGTGATCATGGCTGATCATCCACAATCAGTACCCCGTTCCTGCCTTCTTCCAATATCCCTTGACTCCGGTATCTTTAAGAGCTCAAACTCTCTCTTGAAAGCACCCAGAGAATTGCCCCCCATTGCTTTCTGAGGCAGAGAATTTCACAGATTCTCAACTCTCTGGGTGAAAACAAAATTCCTCAACTCCGTTCTACCATGTCCAATCCCTTAATAATCTTATATGTTTCAATAAGATCTCTTCTCATCCTTCTAAATTCCAGTATATTCATGCCCAGTCGCTCCAATCTATCAACATATGACAGTCCCGTCATCCCAGGAATTAATCTTGTGAACCTATACTGCACTCCCTCAATAGCGAGAATGTCCTTCCACAAATTTGGAGACCAAAACTGCACACAATACTCCAGGTGTAGTATCACTAGGGCCCTGTACTACTGCAGAAGGACCTCTTTGCTCCTATACTCAACTCCTCTTGTTATGAAGGCCAACATGCCATTCGCTTTCTTCACTGCCTGCTGTACCTGCATGCTTACCTTCAGTGACTGATGAACAAGGACCCCCAGATCTCGTTGTACTTCCTCTTTTCCCGACTTGACACCATTCAGATAATAATCTTCCTTCCTGTTTTTACCACCAAAGTGGATAACCTCACATTTATCTACATTAAATTGTATCTGCCATGCACCTGCCCACTCACTCAACCTGTCCAAGTCACTCTGCATCCTCATAGCATCCTCCTCACAGTTCAGACTGCCACCCAGCTTTGTGTCATCTGCAAATTTGCTAATGCTACATTTAATCCCTTCATCTAAATCATGAATGTATATTGTAAATGTATACTGTGCGATTGCACTGGGCTTTTGGTGTTGGAGGAAGCATCTGTATTACCTCCTCATTCTCTGTGTAAATAGAAGTCAACTGATATGTTCTTTATGTGCATGTATCTCAGAGCCACTCAGATCGTTGAGACAATAATTCCACTAAGTTTATCGTTGAGCTGTGTATTCAAGGCATGTTGCATTTCCACTCCCTGCCTTTGCCAGCCAACGTATTTTCTTTGAATTAACAAGGGCGGCACGGTGGCAGTTGTTGCCTTACAGTGCTTACAGCTCCAGAGACCCGGTTTCAATCTCTACTACGTGCTGTCTGTGCGGAACTTGTACGTTTACCCCGTGACCGCGTGGGTTTTCTCCGAGATTTTCGGTTTCCTCCCACACTCCAAAGACGTACAGGTTTGTAGGTAAATTGGCTTGGTATAAGTGGAAATTGTACCTAATGTGTGCAGGATAGTGTTGATGTGCGGGGATCGCTGGTCAGTGCAGACTCAGTGGGCCGAAGGGCCTGTTTCCGCTCTGTATCTCTAAACTAAACTAAACCAAACTAAAGCAAGAGATTTTATTTTGAGATTATTTCAATTTGCACTGCCCTCCTTGAAAAGGCAGGGTGCAACTCTAAATAGCTGATAGTCTAAAGAAGCGGCAAGTCTTTTTAGTCTCAGGTCCAATTTATTTCTCGTTCAACCTTGGTAAATTTTTCTCCAGGATCTACACACATCTTTTGCAACTTTCATTTATTCTCCAACTCGAGTTGCCGCCCAGAGGGTCAGTGATTATTGCCCATCCCTAGTTGCCCTGAGATGCGCAGGAAGGTGCTGCACATGCTGGTTTACACCGAAGATAGACACAAAATGCTGGAGTAACTCAGCGGAAGAGGCAGCATCTCTGGATGAAGGAGCTCGACCTGAAACGTCACCCATTCCTTCTCTCCAGAGATGCTGCCTGCCCCACTGAGTTACTCCAGCATTTAGTGTCTATCCTAGTTGCCTGAGAAGCTGGTATTGACAATGGCGGGAATCGTTAAGTGATTTTACTTTGCCTAACTGACGCCATTTCAGTGGGTTCAAGGTGAACCAAGCTTTGCACTTACACAAATCAAGAGTGCACATGCAGACTCCGAGTGTAGCTGTGCCCGTGACTTCCAATGCCAATGCAACCTCCTACAGTATTTATGCATCTGTTTAGATAATATTCCAATATTATTTGCCTTGGTATTAGCTACCATATAGTGTGGAACACTCTCTATGTCTGCCAAATTTACTCATCCAGTAGGATTCCTGTTGCACAGTATTTTGTGAATTTACCACCTCGGTAGTAAGTTGTTACTTTAGGTGCCATTCTCCACTGCATTACCATTTTGGTGTTAAATACTATTTGCTGGCTAAAGTTATTTAGTGACTAGAAGCTACAAGACTACAAGGATAACCAATGGAAACAGGATGGACCTTAGCTCAATTTTGAGTGTCATAGGAAAGGGTCTGAATTATTATGTAAATGTGATATTTCAGTTATTTCTTTATAATTACTTTGCAAACATTTCTAGACACCTGTTTCTGCTTTTTTATTATAGGGTATTATATGTAGATTGATGATAAAAAAAATAATTTAATCAATTTTAGAATAAGGCTGTAATGTAACAAAATGTGGAAAAAGTGAAGGGGTCTGAATACTTTCTGAACGCACTGTAGACGGTGATGTGGAGAGATATAGAACAAATGAATGAAAGATATGCAAACAAGTAACGATGATAAATGAAACCGGTCATTGTTGGCTGTGGCCTGGGTGAAAACGAGTACAGACAATGAGACCCCGCTTTGAAGCGGGGACGACTTGGGTGGGGAAGGCATGGAGCGAGGGGGGATGCAGGGGATACTTGAAGTTAGGGAAATGTTACAATGTTACTGTCAAATGAACAGACTTCTCTGAGAGCCGCAGACTTAACCAGAGCTTGGTAAGTACATAGGCACCACGGAGTATAGGCACCAGGGTCGCTGTTGTGGCTATAGTGTTGGAAGTCTGAAACCAATCAACCCGAGTGCTGTGACTTGCAGCAATAAAGAACTTGGATAGATTCAGCACCTTTCATGCCCTTGGTACATCCTGTAAACCTCTACAGCCACTGTGATGATAACTGTTCTCTCAGCAATTTACAAGGATCTGTGCTTCTACATTTCCTCATCAGCATCTGCTGTGACCTGTCATTTTCACACCATACCCTTCCATATCTCGAGACTCCCTCTCCCCTGACTCTCAGTCTGGAGAAGGGTCTCAACCCGAAACTTCACCCATTCCTGCTCTCCAGAGATGCTGCCTGTCCCGCTGAGTTACTCCAGCATTTTGTGTCTATCTTCAGTGTAAACCAGCATCTGCGGTTCCTCCCCCCCACAGTTAGTAGTAAGTTAAACGACCCAGCTAATGTACTTGACTGACAAAAGTACTTTGAGTGACAAATAATTCACGGAGAATTTATCTTATGTTCTTCAAACAGCACCATGCCATCTTTGGACATTTACCTGAGAGTGTAGATGAAGCCACATTTATTACAAAATAGTAAGATTAAACGAGAATTTACCAGTTTGAAGTTTGATCTGTATTTTATGAGGAGTTACGATGAGGGATTACGTGAAGAGCCCGCTCAGCACGCATGCGCGGCATACTTCAAAGCAGCGGTGTGGAATCACAGATAGACACAGTTATTGAAGTAAACATAGTAAAGAAAAGGAGACATCAGTTTATCAGTTTGACCCATATTATTGAGGGTGGGAGCGGAGGGCACGTAATCCCTCATGGTAACTCCTCATAAAATACAGATCAAACTTCAAACTGGTAAGTTCTCATTTAATCTTACTATTTTACTTCGGAGTCACGTGAGTGACTACGTGAAGACTTCAAAGCTCAGTGATTTCAAACCGTGTAACAGGTATTACTTCACGCACTGCCGAAGTCCTTGAGGGAGGAAGTGTGTTATCGTAATCAACCAATTAATCTGTTTGTAGAAAAACACAATGGTATTTTTTAACAATAACAACAAAGAAATTAAATTGCTCCCCTGGGCTCAAATTAAATATTTGCAGTCTGTAAAAAAAATTTCTGCAAATAAAGCAGGTTTTGCCAACTGCTTATTATAAAATTTCTGAATGGTCTTTCCCCCGACCATCCTGCTGTAGTCAGGATGTGGTCTATAGGCACGTCCATTCTTTTGGCCGTCGACGTGGATGCTGCCCTGGTGGAGTGAGATTTGTACATGTTAGTGTTTATCCCAGCAGCTTTTAGCACCTGCTTGAGCCATCTCAAAATGGTTTGGCTCGTCACCCGACCATAAGGTTTTTTATGACTGACCCACAAGGCTTTTCATCTCCCTCGAATATTTTTGGTTGTGTCTATGTAGGTGGGTCATGGCACATAACTGTGGTTCTGGCGGGTAAGCCCGGAATTCCACGGCTGGATTAGGTGTTCCTGGTGTGCTCTGTTTGATCATTCCCTGGATAACGATAGAGATCTGGTCTGGAGCTGTGAGCATGGTCCAGTCGCAATAGGTGTAGTGACTGGACCCTCTGTGTAGATACAAGTGCCATCAACATGAGTGTTTTCAGCATAGATTGTTGCAGGTTGAGGGATCTGGCTGGTGGCCATCCCCTGAGGTGTGTCAGGACCACACTGACATCCCATGTATGGGTGTACCTTGTTCTAGGGAGTTAGAGTTGTAAATACCCTTAATTAGTTTGCCCACCAGCGGGTGGGACCCCATGGCCTGTTGTCCTGGAGCTGGTTTTAAATAGACAGACAGGGCACTTCTAGCTGTGTTGATGGCTCTGTAGCTGAGTCCTTCATCGTGGTGAAGGTTCGCCAGGAATTCCAGTACGTTGGTAACTGTAGCGGTTGAGTAGGTGGTCCCTGTATCCAAACAGTACTTCTCCCATTTTTTGATGCTGGACAAGTGCTGTTTTTTAGTGGATGTTCGGAGGGATGCTGACATGGTGTCGACGGTTTGTTCTGATAATCCCAGTCCCAGAAGTGGTTTGTGCAGAATCTGCAACCCAGGAGTTTGATTTTTTTTTTGATTTTTTTCATGGCACGGGTGGCTTGTGCCCGACACTGGGTCACTGGGGAATACCATCGGAGTTTCAACAACCATGTCATGGAGTATTGGGAACCATGGCTACGTAGGCCAGTCGGGTACTATCAAAATACCTGAAGCAGAGTCCATTTGTATTGTGCGTAGTCCCCGACTGATGAGGCAGAATGGAGGAAATGCATAGAAGAAGAATTTCCCCAATCCAGCGCGAACGCATCTACCGCTGCTGCCTCAGGGTCTGGTTCCCAAGCGACATACATAGGTACCTGGTGATTTAGCCTTGATGCAAATAAATCGATATCTGGCATGCCATATTGCTTGATAACTTTTGCAAATTTTTTTTGGGTTTTAACATCCATTCGATGTTGTCATTAAATTTACGTGACCTGGTGTCTGCCACTGTATTTAGCTTACCTGGCAGGTAAGTTGCTGATAGCCAAATATGTCTTTCGAAACGCCATTGCCAAATTGTGTTGCCAACTTGTCGCATGATACCGATTTTATGCCGCCCATATGGTTAACGTAGGCCACCACCATAGTATTATCTATTTGTAACCGTACATGCAAGTGATGCATATTTGTGCATATGCTTTAAACCATAAAAGTCACCCAACATCTCTAGATAATTAATGCCCAGTGTAAGTGGTAATGATGACTCTGGGTTAGTCCATCCATTACCTGTGCTGGATATTGAGTTAGTTGCTTCCCAGCCTTGAGCACTGGCATCTGTTTGGATAACTTCTTCTTCTTCGAGTCCGTTGCAATCTCAGATGTCGTTCTGCCAGTATCTGGTGCAGGTCACAGCTGGTCGGGTCGGTTCAGCCAGGTCCTGGAGGCTGCACTGGGGGGCGTTGTCACACTCCAGTAGGTGGGACATTGTCTGTACTGCTCCACAGCTGCATGTGTCTTCTGCCTGGTAGTTCCATGCTTTCATAAGTGCTTTGCACCTCCCCTGCTCCACTCGTAATCTGTTGAGGGTCTTCCAGGTTGGTCATGGGAGGTCATGCCCGCTGGCGAGGCATTCAGTCGGAGTGATTCCTCTCTCCATCCAGTCGTGGGCTCGTGTGTTGAGCTGGTTCCATTCATCTTTCCAGATGTTGGTCCTTGCTGTTTCTTTGGTTGTCTGGAGAGGTGGGACTGTCTGCAAGAAACTGGCTCTGGATTTCAGTCGGGGTGGAGGTGCTGTGTGTCCGTGCAGGGGGTGCCTGGTATCGATCTCCTGTGCTCTCCGCTCGTCTTGGGCGACGATGGATCGTCTGATATGGGGGGGGGGGCAATACCAGCTAGGGCGTAGAGGCACGGGACTGGCGTTGTCTTTATGCATCTTTTGGATAACTAACAGGGTTAGTGATGATAATAGGGCTGAAAACTATGCCAAACGTTTTTTGCCCACCACTGTAGTTCTGATATTGCTTCAGTGGGTAACTTCATGACACGATCATAATGACCTGTATGTCGTTTTTGGTGCCTGTACCTTTGCTCTTTGTAAGTTTTGACAGTGCAAAGGTCCGAATTATGTAGCCGGAAATGCTGCTACCATTTTCCCAATTACTCTGTTACTTGTCGAATAGTTGGTAGTTCGTTGACCATTAAATTGTTGCATGATTGTGCCAATTCTACTATTTTGTCTCTTGGCAATGTTACAGTCACGTAGACTGAATTAATTGTGAAGCCCAAGTAGTCCATGATTGTGGATGGCTTCAACTTAGATTTATCTGGATGTAAGACAATCCCAGGGTTTCGAATAACTGTTTGGTAGCTGATACAGCTAACATAGTCAATTCCATGGTCTTGCCTACCATTTAAGATATCATCAAGATATGCCATGACAATATGTTTTTGTCTTCTGAATATTGCCAGAGCTGGTTATAGTATCTTGGTGAACAATCTTGGGCTGATGTGAACCCATTGGGTAACGCTTTAAACTACTATAGCTGCCCCATCCAGGTAAATTGCAGGTATCTGCGATAATACTTGTGAATGGTACTAAATAGTAAACATCTTTAAGATCAATGCTTGCCATGAAGTATCCTTTGGAAATTAGTTGTTTGGCAGTAACAACCGTTTCCATTTTGAAATGTATATACTTAACAAACATATTTAGTGAAGTTAAGTCAATGATGATGCGACATCCACCATCTTTTTTGGGTTTAGTGAACATATTTGATACGAATTCCAAGGGTTCATGTTTCCCCATGATACCCTTTGTAATTAGTCTCACCAGTTCAGCTTGTCCGTCTCGTTTCTTTAACGGAGAGGGGAAAATACCCTCTGGGGTGAATGTTGAACTGGTGGCAATTTTTCTAGTATGAATTGTATTTGTATCCACTAATGCCATTGGGTATATACTGATCACTCGTGATAGACTCCCGTGCTTCTTTAAACAGGTGTAATCTCCCCCCTGTTAGTATTACTCTATACGCTGGTAGGAACCAGACCCACCTACCTCCATGGTTATGGGTATTCTTCTGTTTCCTGCCGGTCCAACGAGTGTTGCACGTTGTCTGACGTGGCGGTGACGTTGGGGGGTGGCGCATTTTCCATGGGGTCCGCTCTGGGCCCTGGTCTAAAGAAGACTTCCGGGGATAGAATGCGGACCCCGAGCTTTCACCAGTCCCATATGGTAGACGTCGACTGATGGACGCGATGGGGTGCTGTTGCTTAGGAATTATTGTTTTTGGTTTGCTCGTCCCGGGCCTGCCCTCATGAGACCGAAAGTTTTTTAAGTCCTCTTCCATATCCTTCATATGCTTTGTGAGGTTTTTGCCAAAGAGCAGTGGTCTGGCTCAGTGGCTGGGGTATGCACAACCCCGCAAATTTAGGATTTTATGGCAGGTCTTATGATTTGTTTACGAAGGTTGTGGTCATCTCCGTATTTGTCCACGGAACGAGCAAACGATGTGATGGCTGACGTCAGGCTTTTAACGGCCTCCTGCACGTGGGGTTGCCACGTAGCGGTCCACCACACCTAGCAGCTCTTCCTGTTCCTGCACCCCTTGCATACTCCCGAGATCTTCAGCCCAGTCCTGGTCACCAAAGCTACCCTCAGGTAAGGAGGAAGCAATGGGCAGTGCTCAAGGCACTGTGGAGGGTGTGCCTGAACTCCCCCTGCGAGAGCGCCACTCACGAAGCGCGTCTCGCTGGAGCTCCTGCTCCAGGAGCCGCTCCATGTGACTCATGCGGCTGTCTCTCCCCCCGGGCGGGTGTCGGGGAATTACGGAGCGCCCGGTAAGCGGTCCTACCGCCTTGTTGCTGCCCCCCCCAGATGGAACGCTCCTCCGTGGAGTCGAGCGGGGGACAGGTCTTTTCAGGCGGCTGTCTTTCCCCCCGTGCGGGTGGAGAGACGTCCCCATCCGACAAGTCGGAAGCCACTGGCCGGACGCCTCTTCCGTGGCTTTACTTCCAGCCCGCTGCTCAGGCGCTAGCGGGCTGGGCTCGGCACGGTGTCGGGAAATAGCGGAGCGCCGGGTAAGCGGTCCTACCGCCTTGTTGCTACCCCCCCTCAGATGGAACGCTCCTCCGTGGAGTCGAGCGGGGGACAGGTTTGTCCAAGAGCCTTTCTTCTCTGCCTGAAAGCAGAAGGCTCCCTGTGAAAGAAAACCCGACCTCAGAGCTTACCTGACGGTCCGTTCTTTCACCTGTAGCGGGAGCGCCTGACTCCCGATGCGGCCGCTGTTGCACTGCTGAACGTAATCCCGTCGGAGTGGCCCAGCCCAAGGGAGAACGGTACTCACGCGATCCGGCTCGGGGCTGGAACGGTGCTCCGGTGGCTGGGACGGCGTTCTGGCGGCGGTGACCTGAGTCCGGGGTTCAGCCACGGGCCAGCGGCTGCGTGTGCTGGACTGGAGGGCGGCAGCTTCGACCACCCCCGGGCCGCGGTGTTTGAACCGGCCCGTTTGCGGGGTTCGGTGAGCCGCGGGACTGTTGTGCCATCGCCCGGTGGGGAATCGCTTCAGCGCAGAGGGAGAAGAGGAGGGAAGAGACAGTAACCCTAAGACTTTTGCCTCCACCACAGTGAGGAGGTGCTTGGAGGATACACTGTGGTGGATGTTAATTTGTGTTTATTGTTGTTTATTATTGTATGATTGTATGTATGACTGCAGGCACGAAATTTCGTTCAGAC
This sequence comes from Amblyraja radiata, assembly GCF_010909765.2. Taxonomy (NCBI): domain Eukaryota; kingdom Metazoa; phylum Chordata; class Chondrichthyes; order Rajiformes; family Rajidae; genus Amblyraja; species Amblyraja radiata. The sequence goes on along the minus strand of NC_045964.1, from coordinate 10,880,633 downwards.
CGTAAGGTCTGAATGACAATAAAGGTATTCAATTCAATTCAATTCAATTCAATAAACAGGCTCTTCACGTAGTCACTCACGTGACTCCGAAGTAAAATTGCCTGTCCCAATGTTGCACCCTTGGCATTGCAGTGGTGTGTAATACAGACAGCATGAAACATGTTCCTGATGTTGGGGGAAGTCCAGAACCAAGGGTCACAGTTTAAGAATAAGGGGTCGGCCATTTTGGACTGAGATGAGGAAAAACCTTTCCACCCAGAGGGTTGTGAATCTGTGGAATTATCTGCCACAGAAGGCAGCGGAGGCCGATTCACTGGATGTTTTCCAAGGAGAGTTAGATTTTGCTCTTCGGGTTAATGGGATCAAGGGATCTGGGGAGAAAGCAGGAACGGGGTACTGATTTTAGATGATAGGCCATGATCATATTGAATGGCGGTGCTGGCTCGAAGGGCCGAACGGCCTACTCCTTCACCTATTTTTCTATGTTTCTATCTGAGGGGAAGGAGCAAGAGCAGCCAAACAGCTCTCCGAACCTGACCTGGCATTTCACAGGATCCTCAGAAGGACACCACTACATTCAAAAGCCTGAACCAGGATGGCATGGTTATTAGGGCAGCACAGTGGCGCGGCAGTGGAGTTGCTGTCTTACAGCACCAGTAGACCCCGGTTCAATCCTGACTACGGGCGCTGTCTGTACGGAGTTTGTACATTCTCCCCTGGTTTTCTCTGAGATCTTTGCTTTTCTCCCACACTCCAAAGACGTACAGGTTTGTGGGTTAATTACCTTGGTATAAATGTAAATTATCCCTAGTGTGTACGATAGTGTTAATGTGCGGTGATCGTTGGTTGGTGCAGACTCGGTGTGCCAAAGGGCCTGTTTCCACTCTGTATCTCTAAACTAAGCCAATCATCTGGAGGTTTGAGTTCAGAGCCATTGACAGCAGCCGGGGAATTCATTAAATAATTTCTGGAACTAAAAAGCTGGCATCAGTGGAGGTGACCATGACTCGTAAAAACACAACCTGGCTGAGTAATGTCCTTCAGGGAAGAAACCTGCTGAGCCGGCCTCGTGTGCTGCACATACAACTCCAGACCCATAGCAACAGAGAGCGTTTATAACACAGAGGACATTGTTGTGTGGATGCTGGATGAATAGGAGCTATGCAGCCTAATCCTACCTTTCAGCACCAGGCCTGAAGCCCTGCAAGTCACAACTCCTCGTGAAAGTGAGAAACGGCAACGCGATTACCTGTAAACTACTCTCTGCAATGGCCCAGCTTGCCACTCTGCTTAAGGTCTGGTCGGGCTGTGTGTTAAAAGTCAGCCTTGCACTCGATGAATGAACGGATAAAGCTCTTCCACCTCAGCTCCACTTTCCCTCTCCATTACCTTATCCTTTGGTTCACCTAAACTCCAATATTTTATTTATTCAGCATACTGAACACCTGTGGGCCTTTTGGGTAGAGAATTGTAAACATTATAGGAACGGGCATCAGTGCATGTTATGTGCTCTAGTCTTTGGAGTTGTTCCCAAATCTACAATCCTGTATGTCAGAGGTAAAGTACCTACTGAGTCATGTTTACTTCTAATGGCACTTGAGATTTAGTTTAGTACAGTTTTGAGATACAGTGTGGAAACAGGCCCCTTAGACCCACCGAGTCCGCGACGATCAGCGGTCTCTGCACACTCACACTATCATAAGGCACACTAGGGACAATTTACAGTTATACCAAGCCAATTAACCTACAAACCTGTATGTCTTTGGAGTGTGGGAGGAAACCGGAGATCCCGGAGAAAACCCACACAGGTCCATTGGGACCATGATGGCTCCCAGCAGAGCAATCCCATTCCCCTTCCTTTTCCCCCTGTAATGTATTCTCTCCGACATACCTATCAATTCCCTTTTGATTCTTGTGACACACACCGATGCTAAAGGCAGTTTACCAGCACACATGTGGATAATGGAGGAGCTGCTACATTTGTGGAGACCCGTGCAGTCACACGCAGAATAACAAACTCTACGCAGACAGCGCCAGAGGTCAGGATCGAACCCTGGTGCTGCAAAGCAGCAGTACTAACTGCTGCATCACAGACGATCGATGAACAAAGGTGGGCAGACAAGGTTCAATGGGGCAGCTTGAAATTTGAGCTGTGTAGACAGGAACTGTCGATGCTGGTTTAAACCAAAGATAGACTCAAAATGCTGGAGTAACTCAGCGGGAAAGGCAGAGTTTCTGGAGAGAATGGATGGGTGACGTGTTGGAATGAGACCCTTCTTCAGGCTCAATTTGGGTTGCTGGCCCATGTGTTTATTAGCACACAGTGAGCAGAGCTGGTCAATAAGTTCACGAGTCGGGCCAACGAGTCTGTTCCATGTTGTATTACACTGTATTACCCTGTGACTGCAACATCACTTCAGCTTCCTGCAGCCTCTCACCGACAGGGAGGAACAAGAAACTCCGGCGACTGAGACAGAATCTTCGATCCTCGGACATCGATAAACAATTTTGAGCATTCTTACGCTCCATTCTGAAGAAGGGTCTCGCCACGAAAGGTCACCCATTCCTTCTATCCAGAGATGCCGCCTGTCCCGCTGAGTTACTCCAGCTTTTTTTGTGCCTATCTTCAGTTTAAACCAGCATCTGCAGTTCCTCCATACACATTGAGCATTTCTTATTCCTGGCTTCTTTCCTGTGAGAACACCTATTATCCGGCTCATTTGCCATCAGCCCACCAGTTCTTTTCACTAGCTGGAGCAATGAAGAAAGACGATACACCGTGCATTGGAACGTTGGATAGACCTTTCAAGATAGACGACGTCCAGATGTACCAGTACCTCGAGCAGGTGGGCAACCAAACTGAGAACTGTCCACTGGTCAACATGAACTAGGAAAGGACTAGGAAGACTGAGCAAAAGCTTGGAGAATGAAATGTTCCTCTGAAGGTGAAGAGCATTCATATGCTACAAGATGTGAATCAGTGCGTAGGAAGGAACTGCAGATGCTGGTTTACACTGAAGATAGACACAAAACACTGGAGTAACTCAGCGGGACACGCAGCATCTCTGGAGAGAATGAATGGGTGACGTTTCGGGTCCAGACCCTTCTTCAGGTTCAGATTCAGTTATGGATCAGGCCCACTCTAAACGTGATCTCCCGTTTGCCAAACACTTTAACTCCCCCTCCCATTCTCATACTGACCTTTCTGTCCTGGGCCTCCTCCACTGTCAGAGTGAGGCCCAACACAAATTGGAGGACAGCATCTCATATTTCGCTTGGACAGCTTACATCCCAGCGGTGTTAATATTGACCTCCAACTTCAAGTAACCCTTGGTTTCCCTCTCTCTCCATCCTTGCCTCATCCTAGTTCTGTGACTAGTTTCACTGTTCTCCTGATTAAATTTTACTGATTATATGCCACGTTGTCACCTTCTCCTCAGCCAACAATGATCCATTGTACATTTTCCTTGATCATCGCCTTATGATCTCTCACTGAACCCTTCCATATCTCTATGTCTCCCTTTCCCCTCTCAGTCTGAAGAAGGGTCTCGACCCAAAACGTCACCCATTCCTTCCCTCCAGAGATGCTGCCGGTCCCACTGATTTACTCTAGAATTTTGTGTCTATCTTTTGTGAATAAACATATCTTCAACTTGCCCTGGGAATGTTTAGTTTAGTTTAGTTTAGATATACAGCGTGGAAACAGGCCCTTCGGCCCACCGGGTCCGCGCCGACCAACGATCCCCACATTAACACTATCCTACACCCACTAGGGACAATTTTTACATTTTCCAAGCCAAATAACCTACAAACATGTACGTCTTTGGAGAGTGGGAGGAAACCGAAGATCATGGAGCAAACCCACGCAGGTCACGTGGAGAACGTACAAATTCTGTATAGATCGAACCCGGGTCTCCAGCGCTGCATTCCCTATAAGGCAGCAACTCCACCACTGCGCCACCATGACTGCCCAAAATTGTCTGATGGGACAGCAGAGAGCAAGCTTTTGGATCTGACTATGTTTTGCCAGTCCTAGAAATGTTTAATAGAACAGTGTCAATAATGCTTTACTTTATAACCTGAACTGTGCTACACTTAGATTTGATTTGGCAGTGCAGTGGAAATTTTACTCCACCTATCCCATGTTGTACTTTTCCTGCAAATTAGCACAGCCTCCACAAAGGGATATGCTTTTATCCTTCCGTGCTAAATTGTTGGAGGTTATTGGGCATTGTTATGAGAGGGATGAAGCACTGGGGTAAAGCTGTGTCATTACAATTATGTAAGACCTTGATCACGGTGGCGCAGCGGTAGCGTTGCTGCCTTACAGCGCTTACAGCGCCAGAGACCCGGGTTCAATCACGACCACGGGTGCTGCCTCTACGAAGTTTGCACGCTCTCCCCGTTTTCTTCAAGATCTTCGTTTTTTCCCACACTCCAAAGACATACGGGGCCGCAGGTTAATTGGCTTGGTAAATGTGTAAATTGTCCCTTGTGTGTGTGTAGGGTAGTGTTATTGTGCAGGGATCGCTGGTCAGCACGGACTCAGTGGGCCGAAGGGCCTGTCTCCACACTGTATCTCTAAACTAGACCGACCTTGGGATATAGGCAACATCTTATCTAAAGAGAGGACAGAGGGCAGTTGCAAGTAAGATCCCCCCCATCTGGTTCCATGTATAATGGGTTTACAAGATGAGGAGAGACTAGGCCTGGATTCTCTAGAGTTTAGGAGAATGAGAGGTGATCTCATTAAAAGATAGAAAATACAGAATGCAACAAGCAAGGGGGATATGCCAACGACTGAGGAGTTTAGGATCAGTCACAGAATGAGGGGTAAGCTTCCTTGATGCAGACGGTGGTAAACATTTGGAATTCTCTATTCCAGAGGGCAGACGATTCCCAGTCATTGACTGCATTTAAAGATCATTGGATTTCTGGATGTTAAGAGAATCAAAGTATACCAGGATCATGCATAAATATATAGCTGTGGCAGAAGATCAGCCATGATCCCAACAAACAGAAGATTAACCTGGAAGGACCAGATGTCCGAAGATGGACACAAAATGCTGGAGTAACTTTTTTTTTTAATCAAAAAATTTATTCAATTATTAAAAAATAATAATTACACTACAATAAAACAAGCCGGAACCCACTACCATAATACAATACAAACATATATCCATAATAACCTACTATACAACTATGATACAATCCTTATTGAGGATACATTCAACACCCTGCGGAGCCCAGCGGTCCCGGAACTCCCTCAGGGTGCCCGTGGACAGGGCGTATTCCCTTTCTAACCACACCCGGGCACGGAGCTGGAGTAACTCTGGCATCATCTCTGGTGAGACGGAATGGATGACGTTTTGTGTTGAGACACTTATTCCAACGTCTGCTCCTGATTCTTCAGATTTTGTTGCTACTGACAAGTAGTTAGGGCAGGGCCACTCATGATTGATATGAAGTCACTCTGACGAGACCTGACCAAGTGGAAGATGATCAGAAGAAAGTGATGTTTTTTTCAGGTTGAAATCCCTACTGTCGCTCAGTTCAGGATGTTGAACCATCTTTCAAGTCAAGGCTTTTGGAGGGTGCTTTATAAAGCAGAGTGTTATAGAGTGATACAGCGTGGAAGCAGGTTCTTGGGCCCAACTTGCCAACATGTCCCAGCTACACGAGTCCCACCAGCCTGCGTTTGGTCCATATCCCTCCAAACCTGTCCTATCCATGTACCTGTCTAACTGTTTCTTAAACGTTGGGATAGTCCCAGCCTCAACTACCTCCTCTGGCGACTTGTTCCATACACCTGCCACCCTCTGTGTGAAAAAGTTGCCCCTCAGATTCCTATTAAATCTTTTCCCCTTCACCTTAAACCTATGTCTTCTGGTCCTCGATTCACCTACTGTGGGCAAAAGACTCTGTGCATCTACCCGATCGACCTATTCTTTTTCTCACCTTGCAATGCTTCCGATCAGAGAGAAGCAAGAGTTGAGGGGGCAAGGCACAGCCCGATTTTTAGTGTGGAAAGCAAAACTTGATGATTTCAACTTGAGCTGAACTCTGGGAATGTCATCTGGGCCACAGGAAGATGTTTAATGACTGGAATTTGTATTGTCAGGAGCTTGAGACAGAAGGAGCGATTCACACTGTTGATACTCTGCACGGCACGAATATTTCGGTAGGTTGCTTTACAAAACACAGTCACCGCTTCAGGGGCCTGCTTTAAATTAGCATCACTTAGCAACACAGTTCTTCCCCAGCAGATTTAATCGGCCCAAGCCTTTGGGGGTATAATAATGCTTTAATACTGCAGTGCTCACCCCACCCTTCCTTCCCCTTTCCGATGTGATGGGCAAGGGGTATAGTTTGCATTTAATCTCTCCTAGATGTGTGCAGTATTCTTAATTGGCTGCTTGTGTGTGAGTATGTGCGCGTGCATGTTTAGTTTAGTTTAGTTTAGAGATACTGCATGGCAACAGGCCGTTCCGCGTCCGCACCGACCATCGATCCCCGCACGTTAACACTACCCCACACACATTAGGGACAATTTACATTTATACCTAGCTAATTAACCTAGAAACCTGTACGTCTTTGCAGTGTGGGAGGAAACTGAAGTTCTCGGAAAAAAAACCCACGCAGGTCACGCGGAGAACGTACAAACTCCGTGCAGACAGCACCCGTAGTCAGGATTGAACCCGGGTCTCCGGCGCTATAAGGCAGCAACTCTACTGCTGTGCCACCAAGGTGCCGCACCTGATATTAGGGATGAGATCAGAAACTTGCACTGCCTACCTCCACACATCCCAAAGAGTGATTGGGAAATTTGGCCGCTAGGTCTATCAGAGAGGGCTAAGGTTCATGTGAAGAATTTAGCCTCTCTTCGCATGCTACTCATGATAAGGCAATGCAGATTACCACCACTATCACCTGCTGAAGTGAACTATTCCAGGCAGCAATTAACTCTAACTTGTTGCCTTCACACAAGGTCAGTTTTTCTTTCTATTCCGTGAATTGGCATAGACCAGTTGGCACATCTTTTTTTGTCTTAACTCATTGCAAAAACTGCCCAATTCTCGCATGGTGCAGACAGTTATTGCTTTTAAATACTTGTCCTAAACATTTTTTAAAGATGTAACTCAGTCTGTTTCCATCATACTTTCAGGGGGGTGCATTCAGATCATTACAACCTGTAGCATCTCATTTCCCCTCCATGTGTTCCTTGCCTTTTGCCATTGATGATGATGATGCTTTATTGTCACTTACACCCAGCTTGGCGCAGTGTAATTCTTTGTTTTTGCATACACTGTACACATAAAAGTCACCACAGAGGCACCGACAAATTTGTGTGTATTTTAGTTTAGAGGTACAGCACGGAAACAGGCCATTCGGCCCACCAGCGATCCCCACCAACTAGCACTATTCTACACACTTACCAGGGACAATTTACCCTTTACAGAAGCCAATTGACTGACAAACTCTTCAAAACTGTTGCAGGACGTGATTGATTCAGAGAATCTAAATAGGAATCTGGAGCCCTGGCCTTGAATGCCCCAAATCAGCAGCGTAAGAACACAAGGTAGTGGCATGAAGTACATTGCCACCAACCTAGTGTCAGGTACTACCTGAGGGAGAGGCCCAGTCCGCTCCTGGCCACCTGTAGGGCAAACGTTGCCTCTCAGCCTTTTGAGTGCAGTGTGCATGGGATTGGAGCTGCTCCTTCCATGGGCAAGGTCATGAATTGTAGCCCATTGTGGAGGTGGGTGCAAAATCTAGATTGGACCACAGGATGGTCACGATCGGAGAAGCCATCTTTTGGATCATGTCTCAGGTAACCAACAATGATCCCAATGCTTTATTTCATAAAAGCACAGCGGATGTTTCTCTTTTTATCTCGGTCCCTCAACCCACCTCGCCAAAAATATGACAATCTGAGTATCATTACTTTTTATTGGTGGGCATTTAGATCAAAGTAATAACTGTAGATGACGGAGATCTGGGATAAAAGGGCGGCAGGGTGGCGCAGTAGTAGGGTTGCTGCCTTACAGCGCCAGAGACCCTGGTTCGATCCTGACTACGGGCTTTCTCCAAGATATTTGGTATCCTCCTGCATTCCAAAGACACAGGTTTGCAGGTTAATTGGCTTGGTATAAGTGTAAATCGTCCCTAGTGTGTGTACGAGAGTGTTAATGCGCGGGGATCGCTGGTCGGTGCACACTCGGGCCTCTTATTTTGCAGTATCTCTAACTAAACTAAACTAAAAACAAAATGTCAGAAACACTCAGCGGGTCAGGCAGCACCTGTGGAAAGAGAAACAGGTTACATTTTGGGTCCAGGAAACTGGGAAAGAGAGAAAACAAGTTATAGAGTGATGCAGTATGGAAACAGGCCCTTCGGCCCAACTTGCCCACACCGGCTTTTGATTTATTATTTGTGGGATCTTGCTTTGTGTAGATCGATTGCTATGGGTGTGCGAGGTTTGAACACCATTCTGCCGCTGAGCATGTTCCAAAGCAGTTTAGCGGCGGTGAAGTGCATTTTCCGCTCTGCAGGTGATGCTGGCTCAGAATGTGAACTCCAGTCTCACAGGTGGAATCTAAACCCCAGCATTGTAACTCTGCGGCAATGCGTGTCCACTGAGCCAGCTCCTGTCAATTTCACGGAGAGTATCGGTATTAAGGGTTGAAACAGGGAGGGTCTGAGAGAAACATTTTCTTGGCACGTATCTGAAGGATAAAACTGATCAAACATTTCCTGTTTTGTAAAACAGTTGGATAATATTTAGCTGCTCATAGATCCAGAGAAAATCCATATTTGATCCTCAGCAGAAAATTCCAGCATCTCCTTCTTAAAAACTCCTGTTAAACAAGAGCCCCCTAGCCAAGAATAATATTTTCTGGCAAGTGAGTCATAAATGTATCCGTTTTAACCCAGAAATTACCATAAAATCCAGACCAAAACTCACTTCTTGTGCTCTCCACCTGAGCTTGTAAAAGGGAATAGCTTGTCTCTCTTGAAACATACTCGTGTTGGATAGCCCCTTGGGTTGCCCGAATCCAATACTCTGTTTTCTGCCTCCTCTCCTGAAGGAACTCTTTATGTTTGCAAATGACCTCCCCAACTCCAACAGGCGAAGGGCCCGTAAGACTGTAGGCAGATCAGATATGAACATATTGAAAGTCAGGGAAGGCTTAAGTTCCAAATGGCCTACTCTTTCTTCTGCTTTATGTTCTTCCTCCTTATACTATCCCCTCCATAAATCCATGCTCATCATTCCTGAAACATATTTAATGTCGACACGGTGGCGCAGCGGTAGAGTTGCTGCCATATAGCGCTTGCAACACTCCAGGTTCGATCCCGACTACGAGTACTGTCTGTATGGAGTTTGTACGTTCTCCCTGTGACCTGCGTGGGTTTTCTCCAAGATCTTCGGTTTCCTCCCGCATTCTAAAGACGTACAGGTTTGTAGGTTAATTGGCTTGGTATACGTGTAAATTGTTCCCAGTGTGTGTGTAGGATAGCGTTAATGTGCAGGGACCACTGGTCGGTGCGGACTCAGTGGGCCCAAGGGCATGTTTCCGCTCTGTACTAAACTAAACTAAATATTTCTCACCTCTGATCACTCCTAAGAAACGGGTACTTTTCGTAACCGAGTCACAAATGAAGTTCTATGTGATTCTGTCAAAGGTAAACTATCCCTGCTCAAGTCTGAAGAAGGGTTTCGGCCCGAAACGTTGCCTATTTCCTTCGCTCCATAGATGCTGCTGCACCCGCTGAGTTTCTCCAGCTATTTTGTGTATCCCTGCTCAATGTGTCCCTCAACATTTGACTTGGTTGACCATAGCTTCATCTCTTGTGTCTCTGCATCCCAGTCAGGTCGAACTGCACTTGTATCTATCTACATGATGAGCTGCATCAAGGAGGAGCAAATCTCATCAGGGATCCCCACCATCCAGTCCATACCCTTAAATCATTACTACTGTTTAGTTCAGTTTTGGTTTATTGTCACGTGTACCGAGGTACAGTGAAAAGCTTTAGTTGCCTGCTAACCAGTCAGCAGAAAGACAATACATGGTTACAATCGAGCCGCACACAGTGTACAGATGCACGATAAGGGAATAAGCTGAAGTCTTGAAGTTACACGCCACTAAGTTCAGGAACAGCTACTTCAACTCAAGTCAAGTTTATTGCCATATATACTATTACGGTGGGGTTATATGGATACAATGAAAAATCTTGCAGCAGCATCACAGTTGCGTAGACTCACACAAAAACAATATTCACTATCTTGATTACTTTTACTGAATGTATGATTCACTATCACCTTCCCCTCCAGCCAACAACGAACCATTCTATATCTCCTTGATCAATGTCTGCTTTCAGAATCAGAATCAGAATCACACTTTATTCGCCAAGTATGTTTTTCAACATACAAGGAATTTCATTGGCCAGGTCAGTCATACAATTAAAAGCAACAGATCACTCAAAGAACACATTTTAACATGAACATCCACCACAGTGACTCCTACACATTCCTCACTGTGGTGGAAGGTGAAATAAAATTCAAGTTTCTTCCTTTTGTTCTTCCTCGGTCGGGGACATCGAGCCCCCGTTGACTGGATGATCTAGACTCCCGTAGCCTGCGGCGTTCGGGCCCTCCGTGTCGAGGCGATCCGCTCCCGCATCGGGGGGTTGTCAGCTCCCCCGCGCCGGGCGATCGAACCTCGCGTCGGGGCTGGTCGAACCTTCCGTGGCGTTGGAGCTCCCGACTAGCCTCACCCGAGACTGCGAGCCCTTGGTGTAGGTTATTCCGTGGTGGTTTCAGTTGGAGCGATCCCAGGCAAGGAATCCGCTCTGATGTTAAGTCCGCGCCCCGCGTGGGGTATCATGACAATCCGAGGAGGCTTCCAGCTCCAGCGATGGTAGGCCGCAGAGCCCGGAGAATGTGATCCGAAAAATTAATCACATCTCCAGGAAGGTAAGAAACTTGAAAAAAAGTTTCCCCCGGTCCTCTCCCCCTCCCCCCACATAAAACAAGCCGAAGAACATTAAAACAAAACTTTTAACAAACTAAAAATAACAAAGAGAAAGAAAAAAACAAACAGGCTGCCGGCAGGGCTGCCATCTCCCCGGCACCCCTGGTGAACTGTCATTTTCACACCTTACTCTTCCATATCTCCCATCTCCCTTTCCCTGACTCTCAGTCTGAAGAAGGGTCTCGACCCGAAACGTCACCCATTCCTTCTCTCCAGAGATGCTGCCGGTCCCGCTGAGTTACTCCAGCATTTTGTGTCTATCTTCAGTGTAAACCAGCATCTGCAGTTCCTTCCTACACAAGTTATACATAAATTACTTATAACATTTATAAAAGAAAGAAGACTGTGTAAGAAACAAGACATGAATGCAAAAACTATTTAAATCACAACAAGTCCATGGTAATAAAAGAGGTAGACGAGAGAATTCTATTGTTGAGGTTGGATCAGCGTTGTGCAGGTAGGTACTGGAATTTTCGTTTAGTTTAGTTTAGAGATACAGCGCGGAAACAGGCCCTTCGGCCCACCGAGTCCGCACAGACCAGCAATCCCCGCACATTAACATTATCCCACGCACACTAGGGGACAATTTACACTTATACTGAGTATACAAACCCGAGCCAATCAACCTACAAACCCACACGTCTTCGGAATGTGGGAGGAACCTGAAGATCTCGGAGAAAACCCACGTGGTCACGGGAAGAACGTACAAACTCCGTACAGACAGCACCCGCAGTTGGGATCGAACCCGTGTCTCTGGCGCTGCAAGCGCTGTAAGACAGCAATTCTTCCGCTGCACCACCGTGCTGCCCAGAATATGATAGTTGCAGGAAAATAGCTGTTCCTGAACCTGATTCTGAACCTGAAACCAGCGCGAAAACAGGCCCTTCGGCCCATCGAGTCCGCACCGACCAGTGATCCCCACACATTAACGCTACCCCTGCACACACTGTACGCCTTTGGAGTGTGGGAGCAAACCGAAGGTCTCAGGGAAAACCCACACGGTCACGGGGAGAACGTACAGACAGTGCCCGTAGTCGGGATCGAACCCGGGTCTCCAGCGCCACAAGCGCTTTAAGGCAGCAACTGTACCGCTGCACCACCATGCTGCTCTTCTTGTGTCTACCTTTGTTGTAAACCAGCAACTGAACTTCCTCCCTACACATATGACAGTCAAATTGATTGGGCTTGACATGACTTGCCTGGCTCCCCAGTCTGTGACGCTGTAAGGCATCAGCTCGACCACTGTCCCAGGCAGAGGAGAGTGTGAGTTGAGGGGAACTGGTTGCCCCTCCTGCAAATTGTTTGTTTTTTGCTCACTATGGTGTCAGCAGTTTCAGATATTGATTTCCCTGTTTGCAATGACACTCCTTTTATGCCCACTATTTGTTTCTATATTTGTCCCATCATCGCCCCCTTTCACATGCCGCCATCTTTCCGTTCAGTTGCTGCCTTCGACCCTGACACAGGCATCTCCTTTGTTTACTCCACTTAATGTAAAACGTGCCTTATTTGCGTTGTCTACTTCTGGTGAAAGGTCGTTGACCTGAAGCACAAGCGCCGTTTCTCTCCACAGGGCTCGCTGAGTATTGTTTCATTAATTTCTGCCCGTTGAAAAACTTGTCCTATTAGTCCTACTCCCCACCCCCCCCCCAATGCATTGCAAACAATTCCTTTTCAATGGTCCCCATCTCTGAATGTGGTTAACAAAGTAACTGAGGAGGTTATTGAACATAGGTAGAGACAGAGACCGACTAACAATAGTTTCGGAGCTTGGTTGAAGCAGGCTAATGGTAGCAGGCATGTTAGCTGATTTAATGTGTTGTTAGGGCGACAACTCATATGCCGTGTACAATTAGCCTGCATTAAAAGAAGAGCATGCTCTTGAGATCCAGGATGTTCAGTGCTGGAGAAGCAGGTATTGTCTGAATGCGGCAATCCACAATACGGTGTTTGCTTCAATGACAGGCCTTTGTTGCACAGGACTACAGTGGCCTGAAATTGACCATTATCCCAATCAATAAAACTAATGGTCTCAATAGCATAGGTATAATTTAAAAAAATCTTGCAGCAGCATCACAGGTGCATAGACTCACACAGAAACAATATTCACTGTCCTCCTGGTTAATTTTACTGAATATATGATTCATTGTCACCTTCCCCTCAGCCAACGATGAACCATTCTACATTTCCTTGATCATCGTCTGTTTTGATCTGTCATTTTCATACCTTACCCTTCCTTATCTCTGGTCTCCCTCTCCTTTGGCTCTCAGTCTGAAGAAGGGTCTCGACCCGAAAGGTCACCCGTTCCTTCTCTCCAGAGTCCCGCCGAGTTACTCCAGCATTTTGTATTATTTAGATTGTTACAGTCTACCAGGGTTGTCCATCCACTGGGCCCCTTATCTTTACTTCATACTTAATAGTTAATGACATCCCTGCTTAAAGCTTTTTGCCTCTCCTCCTTCTTTAAGAGGCTCCTTCAAATCCACCTTTCTCACCAAGCCTTTGGTCACCCCTCACAGTATCTCTCTTCAGAGCTTGTTGTCAACCAGGTCACCATGGACCGCTCCCGCACTGAGGTCAGGCCTCGGACACCTCCTCCTACTCATCCTTGGACCATGACCCCACAAGATTAGCACCAGCCCATAATCTCACAGACCATTTCTGATTTTATCACTTCCGGCTATCTGCCCTGCTCAGCCTCCAACCTTATCGTTTCCCAACCCCGCACGGCCCGGTTTTACCTTCTCCCCAACATCCATCAACACAACTGCCCTGGCAATTTTCCCGCTGAGTTACTCCAGCATTTTGTGTCCATCTTAGATCACCATGGATGTTGTTATAGATAAATGGCCTTGCTGTTGAGACCACTTATGATCCTTGGGTCGCCTGTATGGTCGTGGTGACGCCTGTTTGGTCGTGAGTAGTCGTCCAAAAGAGCCGTACCTTTTTCTGGTCGCCGCTAGATTTTCAACATTTTGACATTTTTCGGCGACCTGCTGCGACTATGATGGGTGCCGGAAAGTTGCCGGAAAAATCGCTTAAGTGGGACAGGCCCTTTAGGCTTCTTCTGATATTTAAGCACAAGCAGTTTTTCGCTTCCCTTTCATTCTCTGCCGTCTTTTTATAAGATGTTGATTCTGGCTGGTATTTTACCTTAAAGGTTGCTGTGGCAATTGAATTTATACTCCGATCCCATCCTAATCCTAAAACCTCTGCCAAGAAGTCCATTCGTGAGCGGAGTGAGTTGAGGGGGAATATATATGAGCCTCCTTCCACATCCATACATTATTTGTGAAACAATGATGATGGGATGACCTTGCCCCTTGGATCACAGCTCAGCATGAGGTTGATATAAATCTGTATAGATACAAAATGTTGGAGTAACCCAGCGGGACAGGTAGTATCTCTGGAGAGAAGGAATGGGTGATGTTTCGGGTCGAGACCCTTCTTCAGACTGGTTAGGGATAAGGGAAACGAGAGATGTAGATGGTGATGTGGAGAGATAAAGAACAATGAATGAAAGATATGCAAAAAAGTTACGATGATAAAGGAACCAGGCCATTGTTAGCTGTTTGTTGGGTAAAAATGAGAAGCTCTTGTGACGGGTGGGATAGGGATGGAGAGGGAGGGATGGAGAGTTCAGGCTACCTGAACGTAGAGAAGTCAACATTCATACCACTGGGCTATAAGCAAAATATGAGATGCTGGTCCTCCAATTTGTGTTTAGCCTCACTCTGACAATGGAGGAGACTGAGGACAGAAAGGTGTGTGTTGGAATGAGAAGAAGAATTAAAGTGTCCAGCAACCGGGAGAACAGGTTGGTTCATGTGGGCTGAGCGAAGGTGTTCCGCGAAAGGATCGCCCAGTCTGCGTTTGGACTCGCCGAGTCCACATCTATGTACATGATCTGTACACATGAGTACATGAATCTGTGTACATGAGTTGCGGTGCATAAGGTAATTGATGGTGAATAGATGAGAGAGGAACTACGGTACAAGGAGGTATTAACTTAAAATTAGATCACGGTCATGTTCGGAAGGAGTTGTGCATATAACGCCAGGGAGATCCATCATTTTTCACCCCTTCCCCCTGAAAGAAATAAGCCAGCAACGATGGGGGAATAAAAGAGGAGCTGTATAGGTTATGTTTAGCAGTGGCATTCATGGTTATAGAACTGTGCCCGATAAACGGTGGAGATAAGATCAGCTTGGATCAAGGAAAATGGCAGGACATGCCTAAGGGGCTGAATGGCCTACTTTTCCTTCTGCTTCCCCGGTGCTGATGGGAAGAAGTTCAAACACAAAGTGTGCAATCAGGCAGCTAATCACGAGGAGAGAGAAACAGAGTCTATGTTTCAGGCCATTAACCGTTTGTTAGTTTTTGCTTTGCAATAATGAAAATAGAGTTAGGCTGGGAGGTAGATGTCCATCTAAAACGTATCAGCACAGCCCAGAGAGAAGTCTTTTTGCAGGAGGTTTGCACGACCAAAAGAGAAAACTAAATGAAAAAGCAAACTTAACTTAATGCAGAGAGAGGTTTAAACAAGTTACAAAAAGTCTAATACCACATGTGTTATGACACAGGCCTTTAATATGTACCAGCTGAGCTGTGGTGAAGGACTGGGTGTGAGATGTTTGCTTTGTAAAGCACTGCTCTCATTTTAAAGTTCACAAACCCTTCGAATAATGGGCAAAACAAAGTGGGAATGAATCACAGAATAGTATTCATACAGGCCCATAAACCACAACTACACTCTGCCCTAGATTGCCAAACAAGCCACAGTCCTTTCAAAATTTATTCTTAATCCAAGTGCATGAAATCACAACTGCCAACTCTTTGTTCCTTTCAAACAGTTTCAAGCATTCCCCATGCTATTTCCCTTCAGTTGTCACCCTCTTTCCTATAAAGGCACGAACTCCAGTCCTTTCTCGTGCTTTCCTTACTCCTCCTATTCCTCTGACAATTTCCTCCTGCTTTACCCACTTTACCCATCTTCTGCCTCCTCTTCTCTCTCCCTTTTGCTCCTCTCCTTCCAGCACTGCCTCCTCCCGTGTTCTTGTTCCTCCACTGCTTTCACATAGAGACATTGACAGTAGGTGCAGGAGTAAGCCATTCGGCCCTTCGAGCCAGCACCGCCATTCAATATGATCATGGCTGATCATCCAGAATCAGTACCCTGTTCCTGCTTTCTCCCCATATCCTTTGATTCTGTTAGCCCTAAGAGCTAAATCAAACTACCTCTTGAAAACATCCAATGAATTGGACTCCACCGCCTTCTGTGGCATAGAATTTCACAGATTCACAACTCTGGGTAAAAAAAGTTCTTCCTCATCTCAGTCCTAAATGGCCTCCCCTTTATTCTTAAACTGTGACTCCTGGTCCTGGACTCCCCCCCACCATCGGGAACATTTTTCCTGTTTCTAGCCTGTCCAATCCCTTAAGAATTTGATGTTACCACTCCTCTCCATTCCTTTCCACTCTTTCTAATCTTTCCACTCTTTCTCTAACTCACCATCTCCCGCTCCTATTCCTCCTCCACTCTCACCTTCCCTCTCTCCTTTTTTAATCTTACAGAATAACTTGTATAGAAGTAAGAGTAAGCCATTCAGTCCCTCATCTGTGCTCCACACTCGGCAAGATCATGGCTAACCAGTTAGCTTGGCACCAGTTCCCTATGCTAAACCCTACGTCCATGCTCAGCCACTTTCACTTCTTCCTTGCTCCTGCCCTCCTGCTGCTTCATCCTCCAACTGATTCTCTCTGTCACTCATCCGATTCCTTTCCTTGTCCTGCCTGCCTCCTCCTTCTACAGTGGAATGTCTCAAAGGACCTCGATTAAAATTGATAGAGCCCTAGTATCATACTGCACAGACACAAGCCCTTCGGCCACTGCATTGACCTACCTTTTACACTAATCCTACATTAATCCCAATTATTTAAATATCCACATATCCCCCATCAACTCCTCAATGTTTTTACCATTTGAGGGCGGCACAGTGACCCAGATGGTAAAGCTGCTGCCTGCCTCACAGCACCAGAGACCCGGGTTCGATCCTGAACTTGGATGCTATCTGCGTGGAGTTTGCACGCTCTCCCCGTGACCACGTTGGATTCCTCTGGGTGCTCCAGATTCCTCCCACATCCCAAATACGTGTGGGTTTGTAGGTGATGTGCAGGAAAGAACTGCAGATGCTGGTTTAAACCGAAGACAGACACAAAAACAGTCCCAAAACGCCACCTATTCCTTTTCTCCAGAGATGTTGTCTGACCCGCTGAGTTACTCCAGCTTTTTGTGTCTATCTTGGGTTTGTAAGTTAATTAATAATTAGCCTCTGTGAACTTGCTTCTGATATGACAAGCGAGGATGAGAAAGTAGTATAACATAGAACTAGTCTATACAGATGTGTAGGAGGGTCTCGACACGAAACATCACCCATTCCTTCTCTCCTGAGATGCTGACTGTCCCGCTGAGTTACTCCAGCATTTTGTGTCTAAATAGATTGTTGGCATGGACTCGGTGGACCACTAAGGCCTCTGCAGCATGTTTCCATGTGTACCTCTAAACTAATTTACCCACATACAATGGCAAAATAACTCACATGTTTTTGTGATGTGGGAGGAAGCCGGAGAACCCAGAGGAAACCCTCACTCAGGGAGAATGTGCAAACTCCGCACAGACACTGCACCAAAGTAAGAATTGAACCTGGGTCTTTGGCACTGTGAGGCAGTTGTCCTACTCGCTATAGTGATGCTTCTTCGCAGTTCCATTGATGGTCAATGTTACCCCTCAGATTCCTATTAAATATTTTCCCCTTCACCTTGAACCTACGTTCTCTGGTCCTCGATTCGCCTACTCTGGGCAAGAGGCTCTGTGCATCTACCCGATCTATTCCTCTCATGATTTTATACACTTTTATCCGGCAGCCATCGTGATTGAAGACAGGGGGGTAGGTTTAATGCTGGCAGTTCACCCTCTGTCCCTGTGCCAGAATATGTGGGAGAAAAGCACAGTTTTGCTGAGGGAACTCGGGGGCCTCGAGTTAGGCCAAGCCACAAGGGCCTGGGAGGTTCCAAAGCAGTGGCTACCTCCCAGTTTGCTGCTGACTGCCAACCTTCCAGGATTGTCCTGCCGTCTCCAGGAATTAAACACTAATTCACCAACACTGCTGTGGGTAATACGAGAGAAAACCGTAATGGCTATTAAAATAATAGTGTTTTGATTGAATTCTCTTTGGACAATTTTGGTTCATGTTGTGCAGACGCTGGCAGTGGGTTGAAAGGCAGTTTGACTGGGCGGGCAGATTGAGGCCAGGGGTCTCGAGAGGGAACTTGCACTAATATGTGAAATCAGAGTTTGAAATATAGGCTGAACCGCAGGGTGTCTTGCAGTGAATCTTGCTCACTACAGCTCTTCCATCCAAGCTAATGTGTTCTAAGGAACTGCAGATGCTGGTTTAGACTGAAGCTTTAAACTCAAAAAGCTGGGGTAACTTTGTGCTTAATAAAGGCTGCACCTCTGGAGGACAGGAATAGGTGACGTTTCGGGTCGAGACCCTTATTCAGACTGAAAGGGAAACGAGAGATATAGATGGTGATGTGGAGAGATAGACAACAAATGAATTAAAGGTGTGCAAAAAAGTAACAATGATAAAGTGGTGTGAATATGGATTTCTCTAACTTCAAGTAACACCGGCATTCCCCCTCTCTCCATTCCTCCCGCACCCAAGTCACACCAGCTTCAAAGTCTTATTGTTGAGTCTCAAAGTCTGTACTCGTTCTCACCTAACAAACAGCGAGCAATGGCCTGTTTCCTTTATCATCGTTACTCCAGAGATGCTGTCTGACCCGCTGAGTTACTCCAGCATTTTGTGTCTTGCATCCAAGCCAACCAAGGTGAACAAAGTGGAGCTACCCCGCGCATATCCCAGCGCAAGAGCTCAGAGCAAGCGATGGAGTGGATTCAGTGTCTCTGAATGGATTTGCTTCTGCTTGCGGCTGCTGCTTTCAGTTCAGCCTGTTTGTCATGGCGGAGCTGTGCAGACATTCCCCGGAATTACCTTCCCTCCGCTGACTCCAGGGAGCTGGAATTCCCACGTTCCCTGCAGAGCGTGACACAGTCAGCACAAAGCAGGCGCTGCTCAGGCTCCATTAGAAATACACATTTACATAAAAGATGTGGCACCAAACATGGCCTCACAAGAGTCCCCGTTTTTCCCTCTCTTCCCACCCACAGAAGTTACTGAGCAGTAATTAGTTGCATGCTGACACACACTTTTGTGCTGTTTGCCTGCCCCCGAAGCAGTCCCTGCAACAGGACCACACAAACGGGATGCTCCGCTATTGTTCTCGCGCCGACCTTTCCCACTCTCACCTTTGACCCGTGACTGGAGCACAATAGCCGAGCTGCTGTTTGTGGGATAATGCGGGGCTGGCTGGTGTCACATCATTTCATCACACCCACGGTAGACTTCTGAGAGGCAGCGATCGACAATCAAAAGAGGCAGGGACGCAGACAATAGGGTGGGAAGTTCAGGATCACGTGCCCTCGGGCCGTCGCTGCCAATACAATCAGCCTTTGTCAAAAGCGTCCCCTGAACACAGGGCCAGGTGCTTCTTGAGATGGGCACGTAGCCTTCAGTTACTCCAGACTAGTCTCTCTCCTTCACCCTCCAAAACCTTTCAGGGTAATCTTTGCTTCACTTGTTCATTGCCCTTAATCCAGTTTGTTCACGATGACGTGTGCAGGAAGGAACTGCAGATGCTGGTTTAAACCGAAGATGGACACAAACAGCTGGAGTAACTCAGCGGGACAGGCAGCATCTGTGGGTCGGAGGAATGGGTGACGTTTCGGGTCGAGACGCTTCTTCAGAGTCTGAAGAAGGGTCTCGACCCGAAAAGTCACCCATTCCTTCTAGCCAGAGATGCCGCCGGTCCCACTGAGTTACTCCAGCATTGTGTGTGTCTGTGTCTTCGGGCTAATTCAACACGTGTCCAGGATTGTGCCTCGGGACTAGCCCAGTCTGTATGGCTACAGTCTGCACGAAAAGGGCGGCACGGTGGCGCAGTGGTAGATTGACTGCCTTACAGCACCAGAGACCCGGGTTCAATTCTTACTACAGGTGCTTGCCTGCACGGAGTTTGTACATTCTCCCCATGACCTGCATGAGTCCTGTCTACCCAAGCCACACATTTACCTCATGCCCTCATCTGAGTTTTGTCCCTCTTGTCTCACACCTTCTGCTTTTTCATCTCTGGCCTTTGTCCAACTATCTGCCTATCAACCCCCCTCCCCTCCCCCTCATCTGTGTTCACCTATTAACACCACGCTGTGCAGCCTATCCTCTCTTCCAGCTTTCTCCCTGCCCCCACAATCAGACCAGAGAAGGGCCCTGAGCGGAAATGGCACCTACCCATGTTCTCCAGTGATGCTGTGTTACTCCAGCACTGTGGCTGGATAATATGTTGCTTCTGTTTTGGTGATGGTGTGCAGGTATGCAATTGAGGAAGGAAGGAGTGCTGCACCTCCTTACACTTCCGTCGTGTCCTCCTACAGAGCCTCCCCTATATGCAGTTCTCTGGATCTGCCATCAGCAACTTTATCTTCGGCCGACCCTTCGGCATCTCTTGACATCCAGGTTACCTTGGCTCGAGGATGGACACAAAAAGCCAGAGTAACTCAGCGGGACAGGCAGCATCTCTGTTGGCCTTACCTTTCATCTGTGTGGGAACATGGGAACAAATGGCCCTCAACACTTATTATTCCACTTTTGAGCGACTCCCATTGAATGAAAGCAGCAGCTTCCATTTTCAATTTGTCGGATCCTAACTTATTGAACTCAGCCTTGTCTAATCCATCAATTCTAAAACAGCCTCATCCTTCTTGAAGACACAGGATTTGAACGCCTTCTCCGAATTGCTCTCCAAATGGAGGTGTTCAGTGTGGTTCGGACCAATGCTGACCCTTTCCTCAGCAAATCTTGGAGAATGTTTCTCGTGGGTTAGTGCTGGCCTTGCTATTTGCCATCCGGAGCCTCAGGCCTGACTATTATTTGCAGTTCATAGTTTACATTGAGACCTGAAGGCACAGGGGCACAGCTGGTAGAACCATGGCCTCACAACATAATAGCCTCAGGTTCAATCTTGACCTCATGTGCTGTCTGTGCAGAGATTGCACCTTCTCTCTGTGACTGCTAAAGGGCCTGTCCCACTTGGCCGTCATTTACATGACAGGCCGGTAGTGACTGACGCGCGACGGTCGCGCGCGTCATCATGCGCCCACACAGCCGTCTGAAGAATGGTCTTGACCCGAAACGTCACCCATTGCTTCTCTCCAGAGATGTTGCCGGTCCCGCTGAGTTACTCCTGCATTTTGTGTCTATCTCCAATCGTCTTGGCCCCGCTCTGGGAATAGGAGTGGGGGCGGATCCGGATCGGCAACGGCCGCGAGCCCCAGGCCGAGCTCGGCCATTGTTTGCCTGCTTCTGCTGCTGTTGGAGTTGAGACGTTGCGCCGTGCCACGGTCTTGGGCCTGTCCCACTTTGGCCGTCAGTTACCCGACAGGCCGGTGGCGCACGAAGAATTTGTGCAGGACGAAGTCCACACTCCTCCACACCACTCCATGCACCCGTCCCTCGCTACTCACGCGCTACCCACACGCTAGCAGGTTGCATAAATGGCGCGTGAATGACGACCAAGTGAGACAGGGCATTTAGCCTTCCTCCGGGTGCTCCAGCTTCCAGAAGCCAGTTTCCTCCCACATCCCAAATACATGCAGATGGTAGTGTATGAAAAAGATAACATGTAAGGTAGACACAAAATGCTGGCGTAACTCAGCGGATGAAGCAGCATCTATGGAGAGAAGGAGTGGGTGACGTTTTGGGTCGACACCGCTCTTCAGACTGATGTCAGGGGTGGGACAAAGAAAGAATGTAGGGGGAGACAGTAAAGCTAGTGGGAGAACTGGGAAGCGTTGCAGATGGTAGGTCTGAAGAAGGGTCTTGACCCGAAACGTCACCCATCCCTTCTCTCCAGAGATGCCGCCTGTCTCGCTGAGTTACTCCAGCATTTTGTGTCCGTCTTCGGTGTAAACCAGCAACTGCACTTCCTTCCTACGCTGATGGTAGGTAAACTGGCTGCTTTAAGTGTTCCCGGTGTAGATGAATAGCGGAACCTGGGGAGAGCTGATGGCAATGTGGTCCAATGGTTTTTTTATTGTCACATGTACCAGGTACAGTGAAATACATTTTTGGCTTACAGCTCCATAGCTCTACTTACAAGCGCCTGGTCAATACTGAACAGCCCACTGACTCCATATACAAGAGGTGCCATTTTGGTGGCATTTTACAGTCCCAGCAGCAGCAGGTAACAAAGGCCCGCTGCATTCCAGTCCTCTAAAGGAATAGGAATGGAGTAGAATTAGGCCATTCGGCCCATCAAGTCTCCTCCGCATCGTCCTGCGATGTCCCTCTCCTTGTACAGCCATCTTCAGCCCAGGTTCCCCAGGCGGTGACTTCCGCAGCCGATCTCGAGGGCACAGAAGGTAAGACCCCCCCCCCCCCCCGATTCTTCTCTCTGGGCCTCTTGTGCAGCGTTTGCATCCGTCTCCATCTCCCTCCACCTCCTTTCCAATTCCCGGCCCACGGGACGAGCATAAACATTTTCAAGGGCAAGTCTTCCTCCGACATTGGTCCGTGCCGTCGAGTACTGGCCCGCTGTTATTCCAGGTGGAATAAAGAGAGATTATTGCAGAGTTAGTGCAAATGGCTGGTTAATGGTTAGCAGGGACTCGATGGGCCGAAGGGCCTGTTTCCCAGCTGTGTTTCTCAGTACCCCAGAGGCGGAGCAGATGTCGGATCATTGGTGCTTGGGGATCAGCAGCAACACTGGGCAATTGTGTTCAGTTCTGGGCACCGTGTTATAGGAAAGATGTCAAGCTGGAAAGGGTACAGAGAAGATTTGTGAGGACTGTTACCAGTACTAGAGGGTCTGAGATATAGGCTGAGGTTGAGCACTCGACCTCTCGATTTCTAGGAGTGCAGCAGGATGAGGGGTGATCTTATAGAGGTGTGTAAAATCATGAGAGGAATAGATCGGGTAGATGCACAATCTCTTCCCCAGAGTAGGGGAATCGAGGACCAGAGGACATAGGTTTAACGTGAAGGGGAAAAGATTTAATAAGAATCTGAGGGGTAACTTTTTCACACAAAGGGTGGTGGGTGTATGGAACAAGCTGCCAGAGGAGGTAGTTGAGGCTGGCACTATCCCAATGTTTAAGAATCAGCTAGACAGGTACATGGATAGGACCGGTTTGGAGGGATATAGACCAAACTCGGGCAGGTGGGACTAGTGTAGCTGCGACATGTTTGCCTGCGTGGGCGAGTTGGGCCGAAGGGCCTGTTTCCACACTGTATCACTCTATGACTCTATGACCCTCCAGTTGCTGTTAGAATGGAGAGGCTCAGTGGGAAGGTGCAGCTCACAGAAGTCCGTGCCCTGCTGATACAGTGTACCAATAATGCACCTTCTAGGCTGGAACAGGAGTATCTCAGGAGGTTTGCAGGAGGGGCAAATGTCTTCAGCCTGCCTTGAGCCTCTATTTGTTGTACCTGGTGGATGTGCTCTATCCTTGGTTGTCCGACCGATTGCAGCCTTCAACTTTTACACAGAATTATTCTCAGCTGGTCACATAGGAAGCAGCTGACGCAGTGTTTACAAGGCATCCATTGTACTGAAAAAATCAAATTCCACTTGCATTCAAAACTTCAAAACCTAGGGTTTTGTGTACAATTTTGGGTTCCTTTTATGAAAAAGAATCTACTGGTCATTGAAGGCTGATGAAGATTCCAGGAATGGGGCATTATCCATATGAGATAGGGGCTATTTCTGTATGGGGCCGGCACGGTGGCACAGTGGTAGTGTTGCTGCCCTACAGTGCTTCCAGCGAGGGTTCAATCCCGACTATGGGTGTTGTCTGCACGGAGTTGGTACGTTCTCCCCGTGACCGCGTGGGTTTTCTCCGAAATCTTTGGTTTCCTCCCACACTCCAAAGGCGAACAGGTTTGTAGGTTAATTGGCTTGGGTTTGTATATTGTCCTTAGTACCGTATGTGTAGGATAGTGTTAATGTGTGGGGGTTGCTGGTCTGAGCGGACTCGGTGGGCTGAAGGACCTGTTTCCACGCTGTATCTCTAAACTAAACTAAAAGAGATTTTCCATGTTCTCTTACACTATACAGTAGAAACAGCACCTCTTTTTTCGCTTGGGCAGCCTAAAACCCAGCAGTATAACAATTGATTTATTTATGTGTAGGAAGGAACTGCAGATGCTGGTTTCAACTGAAGATAGACACAAAGAGCTGGAGTAACTCAGCGGGACAGGCAGCATCTCTGGAGAGAAGGAATGGGTGACGTTTCGTGTCAAGATGAAGAAGGGTTTCGACCCGAAACGTCACCCATTCCTTCTCTCCAGAGATGCCGCTTGTCCCGCTGAGTTACTCCAGCATTTTCATAATCATAATCATACTTTATTAGCCGTATGTTTTGCAACATACAAGGAATTTGATTTGTCATACAGTCATACCAATGAAAAGCAATTGTGTCTATTTGTGTCTATAATTGATTTATTTAATTTCAATTAAGCCTTTGCATTCCCTCTCACTCCATCCCTCCCCCACCCTAGTCGTCCTGCTAGTTTTACTCATTGTACCCCCTCGTTATCACCTCCTCCACAGCCAACAATAGACCATTGTGGCCTCTTTGGCAGTAGGTGCCGGCTCTGATTAGTTCTGTACCTTTTCATACCTCTAGTTATCCCCTCCCCTGACTCTCACAGTCTAAAGAACGGACTCAACCCGAAACGTCACCTGTTCCTTCTCTCCAGAGATGCTGCCTGACCAGCTGAGTTACTCCAGCATTTTGTGTCTATCTTCAGTTTAAACCGACATCTGCAGTTCCTTCCTACACATAGACTATTTTGGTTCATTAATCTGTGCCTGCTCACAGGCCAATCATATCAATCATGTTCCCTGTAACCTATATCTAAGCTCTTTTCCCTCTCTTAGATGGAAACCAATCTTTCAGGAATATTAGAGATGTTCTCCGTGTTTATTGCGCATCCCACATTCTCTGAAAACGACTTCACTTTCACTCACTCAAAGGATCTGATACCTATAACATTGTTTCTCTTCCCTCAGATGCTGCCTGACCTGCAGAGCATTTCCAGCATCCTTCTGTTTTCAGTGGGAAACTGTTGAATGCCCTTTGACAGCATGTGTAGGAAGGACCTGTAGATGCAGGTTTACACTGAACATTTCACTTGGGCAGCTTACAAACCAGCAGTATGATTATTGATTTCTCTAACTCCAAGTAACCCTTGCTTTCCCTCTCTCTCTGTCCCACCCAGTTCTCCGACTAGTTTCACTATCCTTCTGATTCATTTTACTGTTTGTATGCCTCCTTGTCACCTTCCCGTCCGTTAACAATGAACCATTCTACATTTCCTTAACATCGTCTGCTTTGATCTGTTGTTTTCACACCACACCCTTCCATATCCCTAGACTCCCTCTCCCCTGAAGTTCAGTCTGAAGAAGTGTCTCGACCTCAGATTCAGATTCAGATTCAATTTTAATTGTCATTGTCAGTGTACAGTACAGAGACAACGAAATGCATTTAGCATCTCCCTGGAAGAGCGACATAGCAAATGCGTTACCCATTCCTTCTCTCCAGAGATGCTGCCTGTCCCGCTGAGTCCATCTTCAGTCTTTGACAGCAGCTTGCTGCCAGGTTGTCCCAGGGTGTCCTGGGGTTAGTGCAGCAGGAAAACAATACATGATTACAATCAAGCCACCCACCGTGTATAGATACATGATAAACCATCGGGGTAATCCCCTGCTACCTGCTCCATGGTCGGATAGCCGGCGACTAAACCGTCTCCCCCAGCTGGTTTGCCAGGTGAGGAGGGGGCTGTGGACCCCCAGCAGGACCAAAAACAAGACCTGTCAAAGGCCGGATGAGCTTCTAGCGAGCCAACGGCCATCCACACTTCAGTAGAAGTTGTGATCACTGTTGTACATATAGCATTGTAAGGAATGATGATAAAGCACACAGACCAGAATCCTATACTTCCAGCGGTGGAAGTCCGCAGGAACTGGAGGACAGAGATGTGTAGTGCGTCCGTCACCGTTCCCGTCGGATACCGGCACCACTGCGTCGCTAATGTTTTAATGTTTGATTAATGTTTAATTTAGTGCAAGATAAAGTACAGTAAAGTCTGATTAAAGATAGTCCGAGGATCTCCAGTGAGGTAGATGGGAGCTCAGGACGGCTCACTAGTTGTTGATGGAATGGTTTCCTGATAACAGCCGGGAAGAAACTGCCCCGGATGATGAAGCTGTGAAGGTCAAGAGTTTCAAATTTCCACTGTAAATATCCAGATCCAATCTCATCGGCCTAGAAAACACACCCACCTTTCGACTTCCTCAGAAGGCAAAGGAAATTTGGCATGTTCTCAGTGACTCTTTCCAATTTCTCCAGATACACCAGAGGAAAAATCCTACCGGGATGTACCCCGATCATTCTCCCTTCTCCCTTCGGGCAGAAGATTAAAAGGTTGAATGCATGTACCTCCAGATTCAAGAACAGCTATCATCCTGTTCATCAGATTTTTTAACAGACCTCGTATCTGATTAAAATTCCCGATCGTCCAGCATACCTCATCGTGCACCTTGCACTTATCTTTTATTTTCACTTACGCTGTACACTGTATTTAGCACTCTGTTTTCTTTTTTACACGGTGGTGCAGCGGTAGAGCTGCCGCCTTACAGCGCCAGAGACCCGGGTTCGATCCTGACTACGGGTGCTGTCTGTACGGAGTTTGTGCGTTCTCCCCGTGACCGTGTGGGTTTTCTCCGAGATCTTCGGTTTCCTCCCACACTCCAGAGGCGTGTAGGTTAATTAGCTTGGTGTAAATGTAAATTGTCCCCAGTGTGTGTAGGATAGTGTTAATGTGCGTGGTTCGCTGGTCGGTGCGACTCGGTGGACAGAAGGGCCTGTTTCCTAACCTAACACCATCTGATGTATGCATGATTTGCCTGCATAGTATGTACAACACATTTTTCACCTTATCTTGGTACACGTGATAATAATAGACACATACCAATACCAATTTTTCAAGCTCGCTGGATGTATGTTAGCATTCGTATACAGAATTTGAGCGTGTGTCCCAATACTTTCGGGCTTGCTAGGAAGTTCCTGGAAGTGCATAATGTTTTGCACAGGTTTCTCTGCAAATGTGTCAAGTTTTTTAGTTTAGTTTAGTTTAGTTTAGAGATACAGTGTAGAAACAGGCCCTTTGCCCCCGCTGAGTCTGTGCTGACCAGCAATCACTCGTACACCAGTTCTATCCACTGCAATTGTCACACTAGGGATAATTTACAGAGGCCAATTAACCGACAAAATTGTATGTCTTTGTAGTGTGGGAGGAAACCGGAGCACCAGGAGAAAACCTGCACAGTCACAGGGAGAATTGAGGGGTCACTGAGAGTCTGTGAGTTGACCCTTGAGCTTGGGTGACATTGGTTATATTTGGTTCCAGAGCGAGCATCAATGTTCAAATGTACTCGGATGTTAGTTTTCACCGAAAGTTGCTGGGTCTGCAACAACAACTGGGCATCATCGTGATTTAAACCTGGTCCTTGGAAGGGCCTTTTATTTGCAGGAGGCATAATGGAAGTTGGTATGGACAGTGAATATCTGCGTGTGTGTGGTATTTACTCTTTGGCAATGTGTTAGGATGTGGAAGAAACTTGCTGTCTCTGTGCCAATGATTAGGGATCTCCCTGCATGTGCGCTACTCCTTAGGCTGAGGCTCTGAAAGGCGCTGGTCAGGCCGCAGTTGGAGTATCGTGAGCAATTTTGGGCCCCATATCTGAGGAAGGATGCGCTGGCACTGGAGAGGGTCCAGAGGAGGTTTACAAGAATGATCCCAGGAATGAGTGGGTTGACGGGCTATGGGCCTCCACTCGCTGGAATTTAGAAAAATAAGGGGGGACCTCATTGAAACGTACCGAATAGTGAAAGGCTTGGATAGAGTGGATGTTTCCACTAGTGGGAGAGTCTAGGGCCAAAGGTCGTAGGCTCAGAATTATAATAATAATAATAATAGTAAATTTTATTTATTGGGCGCCTTTCAGACATCTCAAGGACACCTTACATAGATTAACAGGAATATAAACATATAATCAGAATAAAATAAATAATAAAGACATCACAGAAACACAAATTAAAAACAGAATTCAGTCCAAAAACAAAAATCAAAAACACAATGTGAAGAATTAAAGGGCGTTCCTTTTGGAAGGAGATGAGGAAGAATTTATTTTGTCAGAGGGTGGTGAATCTGTGGAATTATTTGCCACAGAAGGCTGTGGAGGCCGTCAATGGATATTTTTAAAGCAGAGATAAATAGACTCTCGATTAGTACAGATGTTGGGGGTTATGGGGGAAGGCAGGAGATTGGGGTTGAGAGGGAAAGATAGATCAGCCATGAGCGAATTGTGGAGTAGATTTGATGGGCCAAATGGCATAATTCTGCTCCGTTCATTTATGACCTTACGGCACGATTCTGTTTACAGCAATGATTGGATTTGCGCATTGGTTATTGTTTTGTCAGCTCTGCTGGCCATATCGTTCACTTGCCCAACAGAGCACTTTGATGTACACACTCTTCTCCAAGCTCTGCAGTGGGAAATGATTACCAAGCAGACAGAGGAAACTCTTCAAGGTTATGCTCAAAGCTTCAAGCGACCTCTAGTCCTGGCAACATCCTCGTAAATCTTTTCTGAACTCTGAACTGAACACAATATTCTAAATGCGGTCTCGCCAACGTCTTATACAACTGCAACATGACCTCCCAACTTCTATACTCAATGCACTGACTGATGAAGGCCAAAGTGCCAAAAGCCTTTTTGAGCTCTTTATCTACCTGTGACCTGACCTTCAAGGAACCATGCACCTGTACTCCTAGATCCCTCCGCTCTACAACACTACCCTGTGGCCTACCATTTACTGTGTAGGAACTGCCCTTGTTCTACATCCCAGAATGCAACACCTCACACTTTTCTGTATTAAATTCCATTAACCATTCCTCCGCCCACCTGGCCAATCGATCCAGATCCTGCTGCAATCGTTCACTATCTGCAAAACCACTAACTTTTGTATAATCAGCAAACTCGCTAATCTTGCCCTGTATGTTCTCATCCAAATCATTGATGTAGATGACAAATAGTAACGGGCCCAGCACCGAACCCTGAGGCTCACCTTGAGGTAGTCCTTCCTGTAGTGGTGGGGAGATCCATACGTGTGATGAACTGGGAAATGTCCACTACGTTCTGCAGCCTCCTTGTTCTCGGGCGTGCAAGTTACCGAAACAGGCCATGACGCAACCAGGCAGCTTGCCTTCTACCATCCAGTTGTAGAAGTTTGATCGCATATTCAGCGACATATTGAATCCCCTCAAACTTCTAAAGAAGTAGCGGTGTTGATGAGCTTTCTTTATAATTGCATCAATGTGCTGGGCCCAGGTCAAATCTGCAGAGAGGTGGATGCCCAGGAAATTGACTCCCGCTGGTCCTCGATTGTTGACTCTCTCAACCATCAACCCGTCGATGGAGACATGTTCATGGATCTTTCACTTTCTCTTCCTGAAGTCAACAATCAGCTCTTTGATCTTGCTAACACTGTCGTTCCCGCACCTCAACCCGATTAGTGATCTCCCTCCTGTGCTCATGGTTACCTGCTATTCGTCCAACTACAGTGGTTTGGTTGGTGAATTTACAGATGGTGGTGTGGCCGCATATGGCTATAAAGTCTTTGGTGTAGAGAAACTAGTTGGTGCCTGGAATGCACTGCCAGAGGCGATGGTAATATTATACACCATAGTGGTGTTTAAGTATCGACCATGATTGAATGGCGCAGTAGACTCGATGGACCGAATGGCCCAATTCTACCTCTCGAACTTGTGTACTTGTGAAGCTGTTGGATAGGCACATAAATATGCAGGTATGTTGAAATATAGATCGCATGCAGGTAGAAGGGATTAGTTTAATGTGCCATCATGTTCAGCACAGACATTGTGGGCCGAAGGGCCTGTCCCTGTGCTGTACTGATCTGGGGAGTGAGTTTTAATAGTATACCGTCCCTGGGGAAATATCAGCATTTACAGTGTCCTGGGGGTGGTGTCACTGTTGGCAGTGGTCCTTGGAGGCCGTATAGGCATCCAGAGGCACATGCAAGGATTATGTTGCTATTTACAGGGTATCCTAATTTAGAAGAGGTTGTTGAGATGGTTAGTTCTTGCACAAGTTTATTGGAAGTCTGACAGTTAGTACAGAGAGTGCCGGCTACGAGCCAGCAGTGCGGGTTGCTTGACTGTCTGCTTTAGTATTTGGAGGAAGTGGATTATATTTACTGTAGACTCGCTGAGAATTTACTGGGTGTCACTGGCCCAGTACCAGAACTTTGCAATTTTATTTCTGGGAGTGTTACTATTTACAGAGAGTCGTGGGGTGTGTGTGTGTGTGTCAGTGTTTAGTGGGGGGAGGGGGGCAGTGAGAGGGCTTCAGAGTTCCTGGAACTGTGGCCATAACCACACTGGCTGCTGGAACAGTGTCCGTGCACGACAGTCTGTGGATGTGCAACTCTAGTAGGCGGTGCTATGAGTATGTACAGGAGGTGGCAGGCAATGTGTGGGTGTTAATACAATAGCCTAGTTATCTCATAGAGTCGTGGAGTGATGCAGTGTGAAAATAGGCCCTTTGGCCCACTTGTCCACACTGGCCAACATGTGCCAACGACACTAGTCCCATCTGCCCGCGTTTGGTCCATATCCCTCCAAACCTGTTCTATTCATGTACCTGTCTTAACTGTTTCTTAAACATTGGTATAGTCCCAGCCTCAACTACCTCCTCTGGCAGCTCGTTCCATACACCCACCACCCTTTGAGTGAAAAAGTTACGCCTCAGATTCTTATTAAATATTTTCCCCTTCACCTTAAACCTATGTCCTCTGGTCCTCGATTCACCTATTCTGGGCAAGAGACTGTGCATCTAATTATTTAATTATGATTTATCTGTAGTGTTTGGTGGAGATCTGTGGGACTGCGCATAGTGATTTACGGAGGAATGCTCTCATTGTTATTCAAATCTCTGGGGAGAGTGAAGGGCCTGTCCCACCAGCATGCGACTGCATGCGGCTAGCGCGAACCAACGTGGTCGCTTGAGCCGTACGGCCTCGCGGGGCCGGTCCCACTTCGATCGCCGGAGCCGTATGGAGTTGTGCGGGGCTGGTCCCGACATCGCACGGGGCTCCGAAAAACTGACACAGTCCAAAAATTCCGCGTTGGCCCGCGCCTCAATGGGCGTACGCAACGGCTCGACGCCGTACGCACCGTCTCGACACCGTACGCAGCGCCTCGACACTGTACGCAGCGTCTTGACGGTGTATGCCTAGTGCGTCGCGTTGCGTGATGACGTCACCACCCGACGTGCCGTTGCGTGATGACGTAACCGCCCGACGCCGTGCGATGTCCAAATTCAGTCGGCCCGCCTCCTGCCCAGCTGATTGGTGAGTATGATGTCGGGACCAGCCCGGCACAACTCCAGACGGCTCCGCGGTTGGAAGTGGGACCGGCCCCACGAGGCTGTACGGCTCAAGCCACCACGTTTGGTCGCGCTAGAAGCATGCATTCGCATGCTGGTGGGACAGGCCCTTGACTGTATTGATAGGTTTCTCTGGGAGTAGGTCATCGTTTGCCATGAATCTCGTGACAGGCAGACCCAACATTTCCCTGGGATCCCAAGGAGTGCGTCAGTGAAGAGGGTTTGTTGCACAGCCTACATTGTGAGTTTGTACTCGGAAGGTCCCACAGAGTGTGTGGGAAGGAACTGCAGATGCTGGGTTCAACCGAAGATAGGCACAAAATGCTGGAGCAACGCAGCGGGACAGGCAGCGTCTCTGGAGAGAAGGAATGGGTGACGTTTCGGGTCGAGACCCTTCTTCAGACGTCAGAACCACAGAGATTAGAGTGGGGGGTTCATTGCAGTGGACAGTGAACTCTATCTTTGACCTTCAATGAGTTCAGTGAGCCTCCCTCCACAGCTCTTCGGGCTAGAAAATTATAACGGTTCACTACCCTGAGTGAAGAAATTCCTCCTCATCTCTTCCTTAAGTAGGTCACCCCTTATTGTAAATGTATTCCCCTTGCACTGCTTAACTCTTTGTCCCACAGTAACACCATTATCGAAGGAACCGAGCTTGTGAAACAACTGTCAAATGCCTCCTGTGCAAGTAATATCCCTTCTTGAAATAAAGAGACTTAAGTTGTACCCAGCCCTCCAGGCAGCTTCCTCATCAACTCTCTATACAGCTGCATTAAGGCTTCATACTTCTCCACCCCCATGCAATCAAGACCTATGCACGGAAGCGATTGCAGAAGTTTGGGGTGGGACCTCATTGAAACATGCCGAATAGTGAAAGGCTTGAATAGAGTCATAAAGGACATAAATGATAGGGGTAGAATTAGGCCATTCAGCTTATCGTCTACTCCATCATTCAATCATGGGTGATCTACCTCTCCCTCCTAACCCCATTCTTCTGCCTTCTCCCCATAACCTCTGACACCTGTGTAGTGGATGTGGATGTGGATGTGGAGAGGATGTTTCCACTAATGGGAGAATCTTGGACCAGAGGTCATAGCCTCAGAATTAAAGGATGTTCCTTTAGGAAGGAGACGAGGAGGAATTTCTTTAGTCAGAGGGTGGTGAATCTGTGGAATTATTTGCCACAGAAGGCTGTGGAGGCCAAGTCGATGGATATTTTTAAGGCAGAGATAGATTGATTCTTGATTAGTACGGGTGTCAGGGGGTTATGGGGAGAAGACAGGAGAATGGGGTTAGGAGGGGAAGAAAGATCAGCCGTGATTGAATGGCGGAGTAGACTTGATGGGCCGAATGGCCGACTTCTGCTCCTCCAATTTATGACCAACGAACCGTTTTGCCTTGCTAATGACTTCTACGTGCATGCTGACTTTAAGTGCCCCATCGACAAAGGCACCCCGTTCCCTCCGTGCAGTGGCATTTTGCAGTCCATGTAAACAATATTCTGTGTTTCTAAATCTCCTCACTCAAGCTTGATAACCTTACATGTGAAGAGGCAATTGGAACTAAATGGTCCACGTTTAAAGTGGGTGGGAACTAAGGCTGCAAATCTGTGGGGGAGGCAGAACAATTTGGGAGGCTGTTAAACCAGCACATCATATCTTCAACTCTATAAATAGATTCACAGAGCACAAAAGCAAAAGGTTATTTGTAAATGACTGGCTGGAGTCCAGTTGTCGTATTGACTCATTGAGCCATACAGAATGCAAACAGGCCCTTTGCTCTCCGAGCCTGCATTGACATCAAGCACTTATTTGAGCTAATGTTACATTAATCCCAAGATAGACACAAAAAGCTGGAGTGACTGGGCGAGACAGGCAGGCTCTCTGGAGAGAAGGAATGGGTGACGTTGTGGGTCGAGACCCTCCTTCAGACTGGTTAGGGATAAGGGAAATTAAAGATATAGATGGTGATGTGGCCATTGTAAGCTGTTTGTTGGGTGAAAATATGAAGCTAGTGTGACCTGGGTGGGAGAGGGATAGAGAGAGAGGGAATGCCGGGGCTACCTGAGGTGAGAGAAGTCAATATTCATACCACTGGGCTGTAAGCTGCCCAAGCGAAACATGAGATGCTGTTACTCCAATTTGCATTTAGCCTCACTATGACAATGGAGGAGACCGAGGCCAGAACGGTCTGTGTAGGAATGAGAAGGAGAATTAAAGTGTCAGCAACTGGGTGATCAGGTTGGTTCAGGCGGGCTGAGCGAAGGTGTTCCGCGAAACGATGGCCCAGTCTGCGTTTGGTCTCGCCGCTGAGTTACTCCAGCTTTTTGTGTCTATCTTCCGTTTAAACCAGCATCTGAGATTCCTTCTAATACATTAATCCCTTTTTAAAATTCTCCCCATATTCCAACCAGCTCCCACCTCGACCCGAAACGTCATCCATTCCTTCTCTCCAGAAATGCTGCCTTTTTAACCGTTTTAACCACACGTCCCTGGGCTGTGGGAGGAAACCGGAGCACCTGGAGGAAACCCGTGCGGGCGCTTGACGAACTTGCAGACTCCGTACAGACAGCTCCGTGGTCAGATTTAAGTCAAATCACTAGAGCTGTGAGCTAGCAACAACACCAGCCAGTGTGCCCACCACTGTGTTGTCCATTTTGGGCATCCAACACTATGAATGCTGTCAATGCTATAGAGAGGGTGGGGAATAACTCATTAGCTCAGTGTCAGGCATGTGAGGCTAGCATGAACCCAAAAGAACGAAGAGGTGGAATTAATCTTGTTCCCACAGTGTCAGGGAAGAGATTTGATCTGGAGATAGACACAAAATCAACAGGACAGGCAGCATCTCTGGAGAGAAAGAATAGGTGATGTTTCGGGTCAAGACTGAAGAAGGGTCTCAGGCAGCCATGTCCTCCAGAGATGCTGCCTGTCTCGCTGAGTTACTCCAGCATATTATGTCTATCTACGTTTTAAATCAGCATCTGCAGTTCCTTCCAACACAAGAGATTCAATCTGATATCTTCCACTCGGAAAAGGTTTTGGTAGAGTAACTTAAAAATAAATATTTTTATTAGGCTGTGATCAAAACTAACTGTCCAAGCAACTGGAGGTGGGATGGGAATGCCACCATGAGCCGGAGTAGAGTGCTGTGCCTCAAATGGTGATGCAGGGGAAATTGGAGTCAGTCCTAATGTCATTAGCAAGGCTGTGAGGAAATGAACAGCTCTGACAATCAACGTGGATGCATGATGTCCATCAGTTTGAGGAAGGGTCTCGACCCGAAACGTCACCCATTCCTACTTTCCAGAGATGCTGCCTGTCCCGCTGAGTTACTCCAGTCTTTTGTGTCTATCTTCGGTTTAAACCAGCATCTGCAGATTCTTCCTACACATGATGTCCATCATCATGTCAATGTGGATATGGGCAGAAGCTGTTAATGAGGAAAGTTAGATGAATGTGCTTGATGGACTTTGGTTGCGTGAGGAGGGTTAACATTAACCGATGCATGATGGACCGTGATCCTATTATGTGCTGCCAAATGGCCAAGATGGAGAGAAGGAGGCATTCTTAGGGGACGGATTAGAGGCGAGAGAAGGAAGTCCAGCTGAATGAGCAGGACATTCATTTAGTTCAGAAGTAGACAAAAATGCTGGAGAAACTCAACGGGTGAGGCAGCATCTATGGAGCGAAGGAAATAGGCAACATTTCGGGCCGAAACCCTTCTTCAGACAGATGTAAGGGTGGGGGGTGGGGGGGGAGGGGGAAGAAGAAAGGAAGAGGAGGAGCCAGAGGGCTAGAGGGAGTGGAGAAGGGGAGGAGACAGTAAGGACTACCTGAAATTAGAGAAAAAGACTACCTTCTTCCCACCCCCCACCCTCACATCAGTCTGAAGAAGGGTTTCGGCCCGAAACGTCGCCTATTTCCTTCGCTGCATAGATGCTGCCTCACTCGCTGAGTTTCTCCAGCATTTTTGTCTACCTTCGATTTTCCAGCATCTGCAGTTCCTTCTTAAATATTTAGTTCAGATCGGGTTTGTCATTGTTTAAGTGGAGGAGGTTTTTAAAAATGTGTTATTGTAGTGTTTGGAAGAGAATTCTATTTTATCTGAGGTTGGACAGGTGGCAAGAGTTAATGCTAACCGTAGTGGGGAGAGAGAAAACTGCTTTTGCAGGAAACTTGACATTTGAACAGGAACCATTGTTGTGGCATGTTCGTACTTTCAACCATCAAGTCAGACCTTGAGCTGGTAAATTTCCACCTTTAGAAGGAAGCAGATTAACAGATTTAAACAGAAGCTTTTTACTGTACGTGTTAGATTACATCTGCACCCTCCCAGGGTAGTAATCTCCCTGACACCAACTTCCCCCCAGCAAGAATAACATAAACACTAATATTAACCTGTCCTTCTTTTGCAGATGTTAACCCTTCTGACACAACCAAAGTCCTTCAAGCGCATTAATCTGACTTTCCTCATGAACAGTTCCTGCCCCATCCACGCTGGCTCTCCCTTCCACACTAACTGCTCTTACATTTTATTGTTAACTCTTTCCTTCCATCCACAGCATCTGAAAACTAACAGACAGGTCTGAGGAAGGCTCTCAATCTGAAATGTCTCCCATTCCTTCTCTCCAGAGATGCTGCCTGTCCCATTGTGTTACTCCAGATTTTTGTGTCTATCCTCGATGTAAACCATCATTCCTACACATCTGAAAACTAATGCTGACCCACTCTTCAATATATGCTCTTCCCTCATCATCCATTTTTACTCCTTTCCTGTGCTTTCCTTTTCCCACATTTAATGTCATTAACCCTTCCTTTCCCATTCACAGCACTTCCAACTGATCCCTCTCTTCCCATCCCCATTAACTCTTGCTTGTCCATCCACTTTAGAATGCCCCGAAACCCAGAGCAAACATTATCAAATATTAATCCCTAAGTTCCCTTGTTTAGCAACTTAACCTCTAATATTAATCATTTCCCTCCCGTCTGCATCTCCTCTAACTCCTACCTTTATCCAGCCACAGTTCCTGACTCTTTATCCTTTCCGCGTTGAAAGGAACTGCAGATGCTGGTTTAAACCGAAGATAGACACAAAAAGCTGGAGTAACTCAGCGGGACTGACAGCATCTCTGGAGAAAAATAATTGGTGACGTTTTGGGTCAAGTTCCCTTCTTCAGACTTACTCCAGCTTCCTGTGTCTACCTTCTGTTTATCCTTTCTCCTCTGCCAGTTGTATTTTACGGTGATGACCTCATTCCCACCTTTAATGATAGCGCGCCCACACTCCCTCGCATGCCAAACACCCATGATGTTTTTCTTGGGGTTCTGATTTCCCAAGTAGGAAGCGCTCTGCCCCCCCCCCCCCCCCCCCCCAGCAACCACCTTTTTCTCCATCCACTCCCTCAGTATAGGCCTGGATGGCCCGTTCAGGTCTGCAGAACAGCACTTGAAGCAACAGCCTACAGTAGATGATGTTGGAGGAGATGCAAGTGAACCTCTGCCTCACCTGAAAGGACTGTCGGGGTCCTTGGACAGAGTCAAGGGTGGAGATATAGGGACAGGTGTTGCATCCATTGATACTCTGATACAATGGTTCCATAGGAGAGGCGATATAGTATAGAGGCCAGGACCTTCTGACTCAGAGGTGAGAGAGCCATCAGTTAATACATTAGATAAGCAGTCAGATTGTATGAGGCCTCATCCTTCACTGGTGCAGTGTTTGTAGAGCTGTACAGCACAGATGCCCACCTTGTATGTACGTACTAACCTTTACAAATCCAATCCAGTGGCTGTAATGACCGTGCGTGGTTGTGACCTGTCCCTTCTAGTCCCTCTCAACCAGTCTGCGGCCTATGATGCTGTTGACTAACTCAGCGCATCAGGCAGCATCTCTGGAGGACATGGCTGGGTAAGGTGTTGGGAGGGGACCCTTCTTCAGCTTTGAACCCTTTCCAACTGTACAGCACACTGAGTGGAATTGGGTTCACCTGCACCATTCTCAAGGTGCACCGTTCTTTCTTCCTCATTCTCTTCCCAGACCACTCCGCATCGTGTGACCCAGTTACCACCAGGGGGCGCCTGGTGGTATCTGGGTCAGCCTTGCCAACAGTCTCGCCAACTGGGTCAGCCTCGCCAACAGTCTGTCTGTCTTGTCTATTTTGTGTGTGTTTTAAAAGTTTGTGTAAATGTTCTCTGGTTTGTTTTATGTGGTGGATGGGGGAGGGGGTCGGGGGAAACTTTTTTTCAGTCTCTTACCTTGCCGGAGATGCGATAGTTTTCCAGATCATATCATCGGTTGCTCTGCGGCCTGCCATAATGGAACTGGAGGCATTGCTCGGGGCTGACTTTGAGCCCCACCGCGGGGCCTTGGACTTACCAACGGAGCTGATCTCTTGCCTGGGATCGACGCTCCAACTGCGACCTGCAGATTTCAACATCGAGGAGTTTGCAGTCTCGGGTGGAGACCGATGTCGGGAAGCTCCAAACGAGCCAGCCCCGACCCGGGATCAGATCGCCCAGGGCGGGGGAGCTGATATTCCCCTTCGATGCGGGAGCTTGATCGCCCCGACGCGGAGGGCCCGACCGCCGGCTACGGGAGCTAAGATTGCCCCGTCAACGGAAGGCTCGAGGCCCGAGACCACGGGAGAACAAAGAAAGAAAGAGATTGAACTTTTTTGTGCCTTCCATCACAATGAGGAATGTGGAGGAGTCACTGTGGCGGATGTTTATGGTAAAATATATGGTGCGGCAGAGGTTCACCTGCACCTCCTCCAACCTCATCTATTGCATCCGCTGTTCTAGATGTCAGCTGATCTACATCGGTGAGACCAAGCGTAGGCTTGGCGATCGTTTCGCCGAACACCTCCGCTCGGTTTGCAATAACCAACCTGATCTCCCGGTGGCTCAGCACTTCAACTCCCCCTCCCATTCCGAATCCAACCTTCCTGTCCTGGGCCTCCTCCATGTCCAGAGTGAGGACCACCGTAAATTGGAGGAACAGCACCTCATATTTCACTTGGGCAGTTTATACCCCAGTGGCATGAACATTGACTTCTCCAATTTCAGGTAGTCCCTACTTTCTCCTCCCCTTCTCAGCTCTCCCTCAGCCCACTGGCTCCACCTCTTCCTTTCGTCTTCCCGCCCCCCCCCCCCCACCACATCAGTCTGAAGAAGGGTTTTGACCCGAAACGATGCCTATTTCCTTCGCTCCATAGATCCTGCCTCACCCGCTGAGTTTCTCCAGCATTTTTGTCTACCTTCGATTTTCCAGTATCTGCAGTTCCTTCTTAAACATTTTGTGTGTTTTGTTGCTTTTTATTGGTATGACTGTATGGCAAATGAAATCCCTCATATGTTGCAAAACATACTTGGCTAATAAAGTATGATTATGATTATGATCTCCTGTCCATTCCACAACGAACAATAAGCTCTCAGACTGCTTGTCATATAGGGTGCCACCAAGGCACAGCTATTGACATCAGCTCATGTGGCCCAGGTTCAATCCTGACCACGACTGCTGCCTATGTGGAATCTGCATGTTCTCCCTGTGACCACGTGCGTTTCTCCGGGTACTCTGGCCACCTCCCACACCCCTAAGATGTACAGGTTGTAAATTCCTCTAATGTGGTAGAACCTGGGAAGAGGTGATGGACAAGTGGAGGGAATAAAATCGGACTGTTGTAGGATTAGTGTAAAGGGGGTGATGACAATTGGTGTGGAATCGGTGGACCAGGCGGCCTGCTTCCACTTTGCATGATGCCATGTATGCAGGATAAGTAGATATTTCCTCCAGAACCACAGACAAGACTCAAACCTTTGTTTTTGTTATGCCATCAGAACCTCTATTCCATTGGCAGCAATTCCCCCCCTCTTCCTGAAACATATTTGACTCTGAATTCTGGGCACCATATCTGAGGGAGGATGTCTCTGGAGATGGTCCAGAGGAGGATTACAAGGATGATCCTTGGAATGAGTAGGTTATCACAGAATGAGCGTTTGACGGTACTGGGCCTGTACTCGCTGGAGTTTAGAAGAATGAGGGGGGACCTCATTGAAACATACAGAATAGTGAAAGGCTTGGATGGAGGGGATGTGGAGAGGATGTTTCCACTAGTGGGAGAGTCTAGGACTAGAGAACTAAAGGACGTCCTTTTGGGAAGGAGATGAAGAAGAATTAGTCAGAGGGTGGCGAATATGTGGAATTCTTTGCCACAGAAGGCTGTGGAGGCCAAGTCAGTGGATATATTTAAGGCAGAGGTAGATAGATCCTTGATCAGTACGGGTGTCAGAGGTTATGGGGAGAAGGCAGGAGAATGGGGTTAGGAGGGAGTGATAGATCAGCCATGATTGAATGGCGGAGTAGACTTGTGGGGCGAATTGCCAAATTCTGCTCGTAACCTTGCTATCATATTGGACTGCACATCCTCCGTACTGCATATCCATGTCATCACCAAGACCACCTCTTCTAATTATTGCTGGGTACCTTCCTCACACCATGCCCTCTTTGCTCCGAGACTGGACTAGTCCAGTATATCCTTCTCAGCTTGCATCAAAACCCGTTCCCCCTTTGTTCCCAGGTATACCTGGCCTTCAGATTCAGCACCTCCTTCATTGTTGTGTTCTAATCCCTCCCGGCCCTTGTTGCTCCCTGTCTCTGTAACCCTCTCCAATGATGCAGAGAAGATTCATGAGGATGTTGCCACGACTCGAGGGCTTGAGCTACAGAGGTTACGACTTTATTCCTTGGAGCGCAGGTAGATGAGGAGTGATCTTATAAAGGTGTATATAATCGTGAGAGCAACAGATAGGATAAATGCACAGTTATTTACACAAAGATTTAATCGGAACCTGATGGGCAACTTTTATATGCAAATGTGTGTGGAACGAGCTGCCGGAGGAAGTAGTTGAGGCAGGTACCATCACAACTTTTAAGAAGCATTTGGACGGGTACTTGGATAGGATAGGTTTAGAGAGGTATGGGCCCAACACAGGCTGGTGTGACTGGTGTAGATGGACCATGTTGGTCAGTGTGGGCAAGTTGGGCCGAAGGACCTGTTTCCATGCTGTATGACTATCACCACTCCC
This sequence comes from Amblyraja radiata, assembly GCF_010909765.2. Classification (NCBI taxonomy): domain Eukaryota; kingdom Metazoa; phylum Chordata; class Chondrichthyes; order Rajiformes; family Rajidae; genus Amblyraja; species Amblyraja radiata. The sequence goes on along the minus strand of NC_045964.1, from coordinate 10,839,862 downwards.
TGAGATGTCTAGCTTCTCCTTAACCTCATGCTTATTCATGGATTTAATTACTTCAAGTTAGCAACTGAGGCTTCATCTGCCACTAACCTAATCCCTGGAATTTCCTCCTTGGATCTCTTCCTTTATAACAAAACCTACAACTTTTGATCTTTTATCCGAATACAGTAAAACTCTGGAAATCCGGCATCCAATCATTCGGAAAGGATGGATAGACTGAAAGGCCTGGATAGAGTGGATGTGCAGAGGATGCTTCCACTAGTGGGAGGCACTAATCTGGGACTAGAGGTCATAGCCTCAGAATTAAAGGACACTCCTTTAGGAAGGAGATGAGGAGGAATTTCTTCAGTCAGAAGGTTGTGAATCTATGGAATTCATTGCCACGCTGTGGAGACCTTAAAAATTATATTTATAAGGCAGAAAGTGATAGATTTGTGATTAGTAGGGGGGCTAGGGGTTATGGGGAGAAGGCAGGAGAATGGGGTTATGAGGGAGAGATAGATCAGCCATGATTGAATCACGGAGTAGACTTGATGCGGCGAATGGCATAATTCTGCTCCTATCACTTATGACCTTATGAAACCCTGATTACTCGGTACGAGTCTGGAATGAAAGCGGAGGGTCCCGAGTGCCATCATTCCATCATACATGGTCCCGATCTCACATTCTTCGATGCAGCTGTCACGCACTTAAGTTGCGCTGCTTTCCTCTTTTCTTTGCTTATTCCACAGATAATCTCTCGTGTTATGTGAGTAAAACGCAAAGTACTTGAGGAACTCAAACGGATCAGGCAGTATCTGTGGAGGTGACGTTTCAGGTCGGGACCCTGCCATTCCCGAAATGTCGCCTGTCCATTCCCTCCACAGATGCTGCCTGACCCACTGAATTCCTCCGGCACTCTGTGATTTGCTCAAGATTCCAGCATCTGCAGTTCCTTGTATCTCCAGGATTTTATTTGAGCTTGCCATCTATATTCTCTCATCGTCCCCTCCTCTCCTCTCCTCTCCTCTCATGGGTAATTCTTACTGGCCCAGTGTCTGTAGAATGTGGCCTTTGGCTATGCCCGAGACTTTACTGCAGACTTCAAGCTTAGTGTGCAGAAAACAGCAGACTAGAAAACAGTAGGGAAGTAGAGAACAACCAGGACTGGGCATTTTTCCCTTTCTCTTCCCCATCCCAGGGTCGATGAAGAAAATGTAATATTCAGCTGCTTGCAATGTGAGATGCCAGACCGAGAGTCGGGACTTCTCATCTGTGGCTCTGTCACCACAATCACCCACTGGCTAACAATGTTGTTTTGTGACGCTCATCTAACTTTTCTGTCTGTTCTCAGGATGTGGGCAAGGCTGACATTAATGGCCCAAATAGTGCTGCCCTGAGAGCACACAAATGACAACCATATTGTTTCGGGAATGGAATGTCATGCAGAGTCAGACCTGGTTGCAGTGGCCTTTCTGGAAGGAGATTATGGAATTACTCGCATTCATTTTTGTTTTGTTTTTAAAGAAAATTCAATTTGAATTCAAATTCAATTTGATGTTTCTGACTGTGAGAGTAAAGTTTGAGTTTATAAGTTCATAATAGAAAGTTCATATTAGAAGCAGAATTAGGCCATTCGGCCCATCAAGTCTACTCCGCCATTCAATCATGGCTGATCTCAACTCCATTCTCTTGTCTTCACCCCATAACCCCTGAAACCCTTATGGGACTGTCTCACTTTGGCGACTTTTTAGGCGACTACAGGGGATTGCGTGGTCACCACATGGTCGACACATGTTCGCGGTTGGTTGCCGGGGACTCGCCTTCATGGTCGTGAATAGTACCCGCATTCTCGGAGCTAGTCGCGGCTTCATTCTGGTTGAAAAATTAGCGGTGACCAGAATGAAGCCGCCATGGAGAGTTGCGAGAATTCTCGTGCCGTGGATGCAGTGGTAGTGGGTCGCCAGGAGGTCGTAGGTTGTCGTAGGTTCTTGTAGGTTGTCGCCGGTGCTGACCGGTGAATTTCATTGGCTCAATGGGAAAAAATGTAAACAGTCGTTTTCAGAACCAAGGATAGCCGACCGATAATGTTAATGTCCGCCGAGCTTCACAGCCGTGTATCTCTGGCTTCTCAAAAGTTGTCTACACTCCTTCTCCCCACCCGTCTCCCCCTTCTTCCCCCTACTCCACCCTCTGCCCCCCCTCTTCCCCCGTCTTTTAAAGGACTTAAGTGACCCTTCCCGTACACTGTGCTTTCACCGTCTTAATTACAGCGCCAACCTTCCTGTTCATCGCGTTGTGTGCCTGTATCACATTGGCTTTGCACCATGTGAATTTCACTCAGACATCGCTCCCCCCATTTGCCCTATCCCCCACCTGCATAACGGGCTGGTGAAGGAAGCGATGTGTGTGTGTGCGTGTGTTCCACTCTGACAGTCGCCGGCAGTCGCCTGAAAAATTGTGTGAGCGGGACAGGTCCATTATTAATCAGAATCTATAAATTTTTGCCTTAAGATTATCCATTGAGGGCCTCCACTGCCACCTGTGGCAACGAATCCCATACGTTCACCACCCTTTCACTAAAAAAATTCCTCCTCATCTCCTTTGTAATAGTACATTATTTTATTCGAAGGCTATGTCCTTCTGGTCCCAGATGCTCCCATTTGTGGAAACATTCTCTCCACATCCACTCTATCTAGGCCTTTCACTATTTGGTAAGTTTCAATGAGGTCCCTCCCTCATCCTTCTAAACTCCAGCGAGTACAGGCCCAGTGCCGACAAACGCTCATCAAATGTTAACCCAATCATTCCAGGGATCATTCTCGTAAACCTCCTCTGGACCCTCTCCAACGCCAGCACATCCCTCCTCAGATATGGTGCCCAAACTGCTCACAATACTGGTCTGAGCAGTCTCTCCCCGTTTAGAAACTAGTCTACGCCTTTACACCTACGACCGAAATGCATGACTCCACACTTTGCTACGCTATATTCCATCTGCCATTTCTATGCCCACTCTCCCAACCTGTCCAAGTCCCTCTGCAGAGTCCGTGCTTTGTCTACACCACCCGTCTTCGTATCATCTACAAACGAATAAACTTGACTTGACTTGAAACTTGGCCTCAAAGCCTTTGATTCCCTCGTCCAAACTTTGAAACACTCATCAGGGGGAAGAGTGGGTGGTCCCAGTTGTTCAGCAGCAGAGAGAGAGTATACAAAGACACGATGATGGTGTTCAAGAGTCTTTTGGACAGGCACAGGTATATGGAGGGAATGGAAGAATATGAAGCATGCGTAGGACGATGAGATTAGTTTATCTTGGTATCATGTTGGACGATACGATACAATGGAATACGATGGAACTTTATTTATCCCAGGAGGGAAATTGATCTGCCAACAGTCAGAAAACACAAAATACATGAAACATGAAATTAAAGTGACGAGTGGAAAGGATTGGGGATGTGCAACGATTGGGGAGGTGGGAGGGGGGGGGGGGGGGAGTCAGTCTCAGTCTACCCCATGACAGAAGGGGGAGGAGTTGTACAGTTTGATAGCCATGGGGAAGAATGATCTTCTGTGGCGTTCTGTGCTGCATCTGTGGAACCAGCCTGATGCTGAAGGTGCGCCTCAGGTTGACCATTGTGCCATGGAGGGGGTGAGCTGCATTGTCCATTCACCACCCTTTGACTATGGGTGGTTGCCGGGGAGTCGTCTTCATGGTCGTGAGGAGTTCCCGCATTCTGGGAACTAGTCGCGGCCTCATTATGGTCGCCGTGAATTTTTCAACATGTTGAAAAATTAGCGACGACTAGAATGAAGCCGCTGTGGAGAGTAGCGAGAATTCTCGTGCCGTAGGTGGGTTGCCAGGAGGTCAAAGGTTCTCGTAGAGTCTTGTAGATTGTAGCCGGTGCTGACCGGTGAATTTCATTGGCTCATTGGGGGGAAAAAACATAAGCAGTAGTTTTCAGAACCAAGGATAATCGACTGGTAATGTTAATGTCCACCGAGCTTCACAGCCGTGTATCTCTGGCTTCTTAAAAGTTGTCTCCACTCCTTCTCCCCCCTTCTACCCCCTCTCCCCCTCCTCCCCCCCCCCACTTTTAAAGGACTTACCGTACACTGTGCTTTAGCCGTCTTTTTACAGAGCCAACCTTCCTGTTCATCGCGGCGTGTGCTTTGCACCGTGTGAATTTCAGACAGCGCTCCCCCCGTTTGCCCTGTCCCCCGCCTGCGATATGTGTATGTGTGTGTGTGTTCCACTCTGACAGATGCCGTTCCAGTTGTTGGTTTTTCAGGCGACTGTCGGCAACTTGAAAAATCGCCAAAGTGGAACAGGACAATAAGACTAAAACTAAACTAAAAAGAAAACGAAATCATGGTGCATTTTGTTAACTGGGCTCCACTGTCCGTTGATGTCCATCTGTCTTGAAAAAGACTCCTCAACCCTCTTTGATACAGAATTCCAAAGATTCATCTCTCTCTGGGTGAAGCCATTTCCTCTCATATCAGTCATGACCTCTTATTCTGCGAGTCTCCGGACACCACAGTGCGTTTCACAGACTCGCTAGCCACCTGCCACATTTGCGGGCTGCAAGAGTGTGTGTTCCACGTGTATATGGAGCGTGTGAGATTCCATTCTCTGTTCCAATATCTAAAGAGGCTGCTCGTTGCCTTCTGGCTGCACTTCTCACTCACCATCCTTATCTTTGGACACCCTGTGCGTAGGGGAGAGGGTAGGGCTGAAGATGTCCTGGTTGGGTTGCTCCTGGGCCTGGCCAAGCTGGCCATCCGCGAGTCACGGCGCCAGGCGGAAGAGGGCTCTGCCCGAGCCGGCTGCCTGGCCCTTTTCCGGGGTTATGTCCGCGCCTGGGTGGTGTTAGAGAGGGACTACACGCTGTCCACAGGCACCCTGGGGGATTTCCGGGACCGCTGGGCACCGCGGGGGGTCGAATGCATCCTTGACAAGGATTGTAACATAGTTGTATAGTAGTTTATTTAGTGTATTTGTTTGTCTTGTATTATGATGGTGGGTTCTGTTTTGTTTTACTGTATTGTAAATATTATTTTAAATAATTGAATTTTTCTTTTGATATGAAAAAAAAAGGGGTTCTTAGCACCATTGGAGGTTATCACTAAAAAAGCTTTTAGTTAGCATTTACAGGCATTCACAAAATATATGCAGGTGGCACTGGGGATAAACTATCGAGATTACTGTCTTAAAGGGCCTGTCCCACTGTACGAGGTAATTCAAGAGTTCTCCTGAGTTTTCCCCTGATTCGAACTTGGAGAATGTCCGTAGCGGGTCCGTAGGAGTTCGTGGATGTCTCGTAGCGGCTCGTATTGCTAGCGGTAGGTACTCGGGATATCTGGTAAACTTGTGACGTTTATTTAACACTGTGAAAAATGGCAACGAGTAAAAAAATACTTGTGATGAAAATAATTGTTACTTTTTACTCGTACGAGCCGCTACGAGACATCCACAAACTCCTACGGACCCGCTACGGACATTCTACGGAGTTCGAATCAGGGGAAAACTCGGGGGAACTCTTGAATTACCTCGTACCTGACCCAGTAGCCAGAGAGCTGCCCACTCGCCTTTCTTTGGGGCATCCAACCCTGCAAAGTCTAAAGAACATTCAGTCCGTGAAGATAGGCACAAAAATGCTGGAGTAACTCAGCGGGACAGGCAGCATCTCTGGAGAGAAGGAATGGGTGACGTTTTGGGTCGAGACCCTTCCTCAGTCTTTTTGTGTCTGTCTTCGGTTTAAACCAGCATCTGCAGTTCCTTCCTGCACATTCAGTCTGTGAAGTCTCCTCCACTTAGAGTTATGCGGCTGAGAGAGAAAATAATGGATCCCCCTGGACCAACGCTCGGATTACCTGGTAACCTTGGGGAGTGGAATTCCAAATCGCACCGCGTTATTTTTAGCAAATGAATCCAATTGGCAACAGGAAATGATCGACATGCAGGGCTGCATAATTGACAGTCCACGGCCCACGTCGGCACCTTCAGTACTTGCTCTATTACCAGACCTCCAAAGGCTTTAATTGGATTCGGTACAGACAGCCCATTGAGAGGTTTTAATGAACTGGCCCACTAAGTGTACCATGTAGGATCATAATGACTTTCGTCCAGCACAATAAAGAATGCAAGCCATGCCTCCTTCTCTGCAGACAATGAGAGAGCTGCAGCCATCAGATGCAAATCATTAAAATGCCCTTTGTGATCTAATTTTAGTGGACAAGCTTGTTATATAACAAGAGCCAAAGACAAATTCATCCCCAAACTAGTTTGTCTATCCACAGGGCAAAATATAAATGCAGATTGTTGAGGTGGCGTGTAGGAAGAAGTGCAGATGCTGGTTTACACCCAAGATAGACACAAAATGCTGGGGTAACTCAGCGGGACAGGCAGCATCTCTGGAGAGAAGGAATGGGTGAGGTTTCGGGTCGAGACCCTTCTTCAGACAGAGAGTCAGGGGAGAGGGAGACTCAGAGTTAAGGAAGGGTAGGAGATGAAAACGAGGCATCAAAGGGGATGAAGGTCAAGGAAAATGTAGAATAGATCATTGTTAGCTCGGAGAAGGTGACAACAAAGCAAACAGATAGAATTTAATCGGGGAAGGGGGAGGGATGTAGAGAGAGGGAAAGCAAGGGTTACTTGACATTAGAGAAGTCATAGAAACATAGAAAATAGGTGCAGGAGTAGGCCATTTGGCCCTTCGAGCCTGCACCGCCATTCAATATGATCATGGCTGATCATCCAACTCAGTATCCTGTACCTGCCTTCTCTCCATACCCCCTGATCCCTTTTTGCCACAAGGGCCACATCTAACTCCCTCTTAAATATAGCCAATGAACTGGCCTCAACTACTTTCTGTGGCAGAGAATTCCAGAGATTCACCACTCTGTGTGAATTTTTTTTTCTCATCTCGGTCCTAAAAGAGTTCCCCCTTATCCTTAAACTGTGACCCCTTGTTCTGGTCTTCCCCAACATCGGGAACAATCTTCCTGCATCTAGCCTGTCCAACCCTTAAGAATTTTGTAAGTTTCTATAAGATCCCCCCTCAATCTTCTAAATTCTAGCGAGTACAAGCCGAGTCTATCCAGTCTTTCTTCATATGAAAGTCCTGCCATCCCAGGAATCAGTCTGGTGAACCTTCTCTGCACTCCCTCTTTGGCAAGAATGTCTTTCCTCAGATTAGGAGACCAAAACTGTACGCAATACTCCAGGTGTGGTCTCACCAAGGCCCTACACAACTGCAGTAGAACCTCCCTGCTCATATACTCAAATCCTTTTGCTATGAATGCTAACATACCATTCGCTTTCTTCACTGCCTGCTGCACTTGCATGCCTACTTTCAATGACTGGTGTACCATGACACCAGGTCTCGTTGCATCTCCCCTTTTCCTAATCGGCCACCATTCAGATAATAGTCTACTTTCCTGTTCTTGCCACCAAAGGGGATAACCTCACATTTATCCACATTATACTGCATCTGCCATGCATTTGCCCACTCACCCAACCCATCCAAGTCTCCTTGCAGCCTCCTAGCATCCTCCTCACAGCTAACACTGCCCCCCAGCTTCAGTGTCATCCGCAAACCTGGAGATGTTGCATTCAATTCCCTTGTCATGTTCATACTGCTGGGTTGTAAGCTACCCAAGCGACATATGTGGTGCTGTTCATCCAACAGAAAGGTCAGTATGGGAATGGGAGGGGGAGTTAATGTGTTTAGCAACCGGGAGAATGGGGTACTGATTGTGGATGATCAGCCATGATCACATTGAATGGTGTTGCTGGCTCGAAGGGCCGAATGGCCAACTCCAGCACCTATTGTCTATTGTCTATATCAGGTAGGACTGAGTGGAGTTGTTCAGCTAAACGATCAGCGAGCCTGCGCGTGGTCTTGCCAATATATAGCAGATATATATACTGATGATAGACACAAAATGCAGCGGGTCAGGCAGCAACTCTGGAGCAAAGAAACCGCCACCTGATTGCCCTGAACCACAAACTGTGCAGATCCTAGGTTCGTCTCCCTTTCTATTAGAGTTAGGCGATCGTCTCCAGCCCTGTTGACTGGACTGTACGTCTTTGTTCTGAAGTTTGGTTACCTTATCCCAACTTAGGCGCAGTAACCCCTGCAGGTGGATGTTGACTGTGCTTAGGCTATTATCTTGCTTCCAATTATGGAAAAATCCTCTGGTAAACATGGTCTTTGTTCACAAACAAAAAAAGCCTGGAGCTTCCAGAAGACATCTTAGAACCAGTGCGACTACCAAGGAAGATAAGCAGGCCTGCACCTCCAACCCCACAACTCCCACCTCTACTGACAGTGGGGTCAAGCTGATGCTAAGTGTTAATGGGCTGTTTTAAACTCAGGGGGTGGTTTCTTGCCTTCTGCATCCTTGAGCAATATAATAATAATAATAATAATAATAATAATAATAATAATAATAATAATAATAATAATAATAATAATAATAATAATAATAATAATAACAATAATAACAATAATATAATAAGATTCAGATTCAGATTCAACTTTAATTGTCATTGTGCAGTGTACAGTACAGAGACAACGAAATGCAGTTAGCATCTCCCTAGAAGAGCGACATAGAATATGAGCAATAAATAAATCTATTTACGTGCATACAGTCATAGTGTTTTTCCTGGTGGGAGGAGTGTCCGGGGGGGGGGGGGGTGATTGGCAGTCACCGAGGTACATTGTTGAGTAGTGTGACAGCCACAGGGAAGAAGCTGTTCCTGGACCTGCTGGTTCGGCAACGGAGAGACCTGTAGCGCCTCCCGGATGGTAGGAGGGTAAACAGTCCATGGTTGGGGTGAGAGCAGTCCTTGGCGATGCTGAGCGCCCTTCGCAGACAACGCTTGCTTTGGACAGACTCAATGGAGGGGAGCGAGGAACCGGTGATGCGTTATAATATAATAATAATAAAAATTAATATTAATAATAATAATGTAATTGTGCAGTAGAAGAGTTGAGATGAGGGGGTGAAATCCTGTTCAGACATAGTATTAGAACTCAATGTTAGAAGTGCTGGTTATCAGTATAGTGAATTAGGGAATAGCTCTGGACCGATGGGTTAGTCGAAAATCATGTATAAAATAGCCATTATAAAATGTGTATAAAAATCATGAAAGGAATGGATTGGGTGGATGTCTCTTGCCCAGAGTGGGGGAATTGAGGACCATAAGTTTAAGGTGAAGGTGGAAAGATTTTATAGGAATCCGAGGGGTACGTTTTTCATGCAAAGGGTGGTGGGTGCATGGAATGAGCTGCCGGAGGAGGTGGTTGAGGCTGGGACTATCCCAACGTTTAAGAAGCCATTAGACAGGTACATGGGTAGGACAGATTTAGAGGGATAGGGGCCAAACGCAGGCAGGTGGGACTAGTGTAGATGGGGCATGTGGGTCGGTGTGGGCAAGTTGGGCCGAAGGGCTGTTTCCACGTTGAATGACTCTAGAAGACAGGCTATTGCAGGGGAGAGGGAAAGGTAGGAAAGGTGGGTATGCAGTGGTGGGGCGATCCCGAGTTGGAGTTATTGCAGTGGTGGTGAGGAGTGGGGCGATCCCGAGTTGGAGTTATTGCAGTGGTGGTGAGGAGTGGGGCGATCCTGAGTTGGAGTTATTGCAGTGGTGGTGAGGAGTGGGGCGAGCCCGAGATGGAGTTATTGCTCCCTGACAATGTAACTTCATTTTTCTAAAATTAATTACATTAAATTACTTGCACATGTTCATTATTTAGTCAACATCGTTGCATTTGGATGAGAATGCTATTTATGACATTAAATATTCATAATTGCATATTTTGGTTTGAGAACCGGGATTAATTTCCGTTGGAAGGGAGTATTGTGCATTTCGCTGACATCTGTGCTGGCTTGGGCTTTGGAGATCTGGATCGAGATTAAGGTGCAAACAGCAAGTTAAGTCTTGGGAATTGAATGGAATGATGATATTCATGCAAGCTCTGTAATGAACGAGCAATCTATTTAACTAGTTCACCGGCCATTTCACCTCATGGATCCACGCTACATAGAAACATAGAAAACAGGTGCAGGGGTAGGCCATTCGGCCCTTCGAGCTAGCACCGCCATTCAATATGATCATGGCTGATCATCTAAAATCGGTACCCCGTCCTGCTTTTTCCCCATATCCCTTGATTCCGTTAACCTTAAGAGCTAAATCTAACTCTCTCTTGAAAACACCCAGTGAATTGGCCTCAACTGCCTTCTGTGGCAGAGAATTCCACAGATTCACAACTTTCTGGGTGAAAATGTTTTCCTCATCTCAGTTCCAAATGGTCTACCCCTTAAGGGGCTGTCCCACTTGGGCGACCTAATTGGCGAGTTTAGAAGAGTTTGAAAAAATGACATGTTGAAGACCTCCTTCGACTATGTAGAAGACCTCCTTTGACTATGTTGAAGACCAGCTTCAACTAGCTACCACTACCTACGACTAACTTCGGTAAAATTGGACACCGAATAGTGGAGAGTGAAGACGACTTCCTTCGATCTCCCTTCGACTATGATGAAGACTATCTATGACTACCTTAGACTACCCTCGATTACCTAAGACTAACATGCCGACCTACTACGACTAAACCTACGAGTAAAAAAAGTATTGATTTTTTCCATGGCGACCTTTTTTTACTCGCGGGCATTTTTTTACATTTTGAAAAAACCGTCTCAACCTAGCTGAGGCCTCGAGTACGCGGAGACCACTCTCGAGCATTAAGGAGAGTTACAAAGACCTCCTACGACCTCGTGTCGACCATGCTGCGAGTATGAGTCGAGGGCAAACTCGCCAGAACTCGCGGATTAGGTCGCTCAAGTGGGACAGGCCTTTTATTCTTAAACTGTGACCCCTGGTTCTGGACTCCATCAACATGGGGAACATTTTCCCTGCCTCTAGCCTGTTCAATCCCTTAAGAATTTTTCTTACGCTACAAAGGTGACTAAACTTGACCCGAGGAACCGTCTACTCCTTTTCCCCATGTTCATGTTAAGCTTGTGTGCACCTTGTGTGCACCTGTGTCTCAGCCTTCCCCTGTGGGTGCAGGCTTCTCATTCCAGGCATTCACTGGTTGAAGATGTTTCTCTTGATTTCCATGTTAGATGAGCTGTATATTCGTGGCCCTAGTTTTGGACTCCCCTACCAGTAGGCATAATTTTCTTTGATCCGGCGACCCAGGTTTGATCCTGACTTCCAGTGCTGTCTGTGTGGACTTTGCAGGTTCTCCTTATGACCTTGTGTGCTTCCCCCGGGGGCTCCAGGTTTCCTCCCCCATTACCCCCCACCCACCATCCCCTTCCACCTATATTCCTTCCTCTAGCTTCACATTACACACTTCTTTACTTTAGGCTGTCGAAATACAGCATGGCCCTATGGCCCAGCAAGTCTGTGCCGAGCAACGGTCACCCCGTACACTAGCGCTATGCCACACGCACTAGGGACAATTTTACAATTTACAGAAGCCAATTAACCACCTAACCTGTACGTCTTTGGAGTGTGGGAGGAAACCTGAGCACCGGGAGGAAACCCACTTGGTCACAGTACAAATGCCGTACAGACAGCACCCATGGTCAGGATCGAACCCAGGTCTCTTGCGCTGTAAGGCAGCAACTCATCGGATAGGGTGAAAGAACAGAGCCTTTTGCTCAGGGTAGTGGAATCAAAAGCCAGAGGACATAGGTTTGAGGTGGGAGGTGCAAGATTCAGTAGGAACCTGAGGAGCAGCCTTTTCACTCTGGCGCTGAGGGTGGTAGGTGTAAGGAACAAGCTATCAGCCAACATACTATATCAGCATTTTATCAGCAAGTGTGCAGAGGACAGTGTACCAAAGAAGACGATACATGTATTCACAGTGGAAACCATGGGTAAACCATGAGGTCCACTGCCAGCAGAAGTCCAAGTCTTGGGGCAATTCATAGAAAATATTCAGACGATTCGGAGCGATATAAGATCTATCTAAGACCTTTGCAGACCCATTAAGAATTCCAAGAGGAAATTCCGGACTAAGGTTGAGTCTTGAGGCAATAGCAGGGATACCCAAAGATTGTGGCAAGGCTTGCACGCTATAACGGGCTACCAAGCGAAGGCTTGCAATATCGCTGGCTTCAATGTGCCCCTCCCGGCTGAACTCAATGCATTCTGCGCCCGCTTTGACCAGAAGGTTGGTGGTGTCATGCCACCTGCCCCACCAGTCACGAGTGCCCCTCTACCAATGGTAACCGAGGCAGACATAAGTCTGACAAAGTGTCTCGACCAGAAACATCACCCATTCCTTCTATCCAGGGAAGCTGCCTGTCCCGCTGAGTTACTCCAGCATTTTGTGCCTATCTTCAGATGTAAGATCAGATTTCCTGAAAGTGAAACCGTGGAAAGCAACTGGTCTGGATGGTCCCTGCCTGCATCCTCAGGACTCGTGTGGATCAGCTGGCAGAGGTATTCACGGACATCTTTAACCTTTCACTACTCCATTCTTAGGTCCCCACCTGCTTCAAAAAGATCACTATCATCCCAGTGCCAAAGAATAATAAGGCAGCCTGCCTTATTGACGAACTTAATGACTACCGTCCAGTGGGTGTGACATCCACCATCATGAAATAGTTCGAGAGACTGGTAATGAGCACATTAACTCCAGACTTCCAGCCCAGCCTTGATCCACTGCAGTTAGCTTACTGTTGCAACAGGCAGTTGTAATCTCCCTGGCCCTAAACTCATCTCTGGAACACCGTCCCAACAAGGACTACGGGCTACTATGTTCGACTCCTATTTATTGACTATAGCTCTGCCCTCAACACCATAATCCCATTGAAACTAATTTCCAAACTGGTAAACACAAAATGTGGAGTAACTCCTCAGCTGGACAGGCAGCATCACTGGAGAGAAGGAATGGGTGACGTTTCAGGTTGAGACCCTTCTTCAGACTTTCTTCTTCAGACCTAGGAACCAGCTTTCCTCCCTGCCTCCCCTACCACATTCCTTTTCTACAGAAAACCAATTCCATCTACAAGTTTGCCGATGACACCTCTGTATTGAACCAAATTACGAACAATGACAAGATGGAATACAGAAAGGAGAGAGAGAACTTAATGACAAGGTCCCTGCCTTGTTGTCTTGTCCCTGCCCAAGGTTGACAGGGTGTCAGGACAATAACATCTCCCACAAGATACAGAAGCTGGTTACTGACTTCAGGAAGCATGAAGGAGTTCATGCCCATATCAACATCGATGGTGCAGATGTGGAACTGGTTGAGCGCATCAAATTCCTTGACGTTAATATTACCAATGATCTGTCGTGGTCCAATCAGACTCTTGCGACAGCCAACAAGGCACACTAATGCCTCTACTTCTTCCAGTGATTGTTACAAACATTTGCAGATGCACCACGGAATGCATACTGTCGAGCTAGTTTTATCCCGACCCATATGCACTGAATGGCTTTCACTTCTGAATCATTTGCAGGTTGCACAAAGCCTTTAAAGCCTTTGATTCAAACTCTCCTTTCACCCTTCAATGCCTTCAAGGCATTTTGTTGGGCCACTCTTTGACTCGAACCGAGTTAAACAAATAACAATTTTTCATTGTCCAGTGCCACAGTGTGGTCGGAAGGACTAATCCATAATGTTGGGCACCTTTTAGATTTATCAAGCGGCAACCAGAGCCCATTGTGCTTATTTAACAAAGTTACAATTCAAGATTAATCATTTTGTCATTCATTTGCACTCTCCATACCTACTCAGACATGTCATAGGAGAACAAATCTTATAAACCATGTTCTAAGTGTATAGGAAGTGTTGCCAAACTGGCCAGGAGTGGCTGACGGAGGAAAAGATTGTTTGAAGATCAAGACCTCAAATTTTGGCAGAAGGCCCATATTTTGTTGATGAGCCGGCATACTGCCGCAGCGCTAGAGTTGCTGCATTGCAGCACCAGAGATTCAGGTTCGATCCTGACTGCGGGTGCTTGTTTGTACCGAGTTTGTACGTTTCTCCCCGTGACCTGCGTGGGTTTTCTCCGGGAAGCTCCAATTTCCTCCCGCAGTCCAAAGACATACAGGATTGTAGGCTAATTGGCTTGGTGTATGCACAAATTGTCCCTAGTGTGCAGGGTAGTGGTAGTGTGCAGGGATCACTGGTCGGTGCGGACTCGGTGGGCCGAAGGGCCTGTATTCCACGTTGTATCTCTAAATTAAAGTAAACTAACGATAATAGTGAGGGGGTGGGGGAGTGGAGCAGTGGGCATGCTGCAACGAGGGTAGTTGGACTGCACCAGGGCATGGATTAGTTGTGTGAGTGGGCAAACACGACCAATGAAGTTTAACATAAGAAAGTGCGTGTGCTCATGCACGAGGAGGAATCTGAAGGCAGGCTCGGAATGAAATGGAGAGATTGCAAATGAATGCAATACGGAGGGATCTAAGTATTCTTGTGCATGAAACACAAAACAGTAGCATGCAGGTGTAGTAAGTGGTTAGGAAGGTGAATGACATGTTAATGAAAAAAGGGCAGCTTCTTCCCCAGAATTTATGAGGCTATTAAACACTAAAACTTTCAAATAAGCTCTGAACTACATAGACTTGGGAGCATTGTTTTTATCTTTGCTTTATACATATATATATATATATATATATATATATATATATGTATATCTAAACTCTAAACTAAACTAAAATTAGGCCTAGTTGCCTAATCAAGCTAGTCCATCTTGCCTGTATCCCTTTAAAGCTTTCCTATCCATGGATCTGTCCAAGTGTCTTTCAAATGTCATAATTGGACCTACTATTTGGCACGGATTGAGTGTTGTGCAATTCCCAGTTCCTTGCATTTCCCAATTATCCCGCAAATTCTGCTCTCCAATGATGCATCTAATTCCCTTTAAAAGTTAAGATTGAATCTGCCTCCAACAAGCCTTCAGCCAAAATAAATCATGATAGTCAACATAAGTGATTCCTCTCGCTGTATGCTGTCAAGCTGGGCAGGGCACAGAGAAGATTTACGAGGATGTTGCCAGGGCTAGAGGGTCTGAGCCACAGGGAGTGGTTAAGTAGGCTGGGACTCTATTCCTTGGAGCACCCAGTATTAGGGGTGATCTTAGAGAGGTGTATAAAGTCATGTGAGGAATAGATCTGGCAGATGCAAAGTCTATTGCCCAGAGAGGGTGAATCAAGGACCAGAGAACAGAGGTTCAAGGTGAAGGGGAAAAGACTTAATAGGAATCTGAGGCGTAACTTTTTCACAAAAAGCATGGTGGGTTTATGGAACAAGCTGCCAGAGGTAGTTAGTTGAGGCTGGGACTATCCCAACATTTAAGGAACAGTTAGACAGGTACATGGGTAGGACAGGTTTGGAGGGATATGGACCAAATGCGGGAAGGTGGGACTAGTGTAGCTGGGACATGTTGGCCGGTGTGGACAAGTTGGGCTGAAGGGCCTGTTTCCACGCTGTATCACTCTATGACTGCGTGATTCCTGGCTGCATTGTTGATCCTCCTCTTTCTGTGCACTCTGAGTGCTGGCCCTTTTGCACTGGAGGCAAAACCATTCAGGATTTCAAATCTCCCTTCTGCATTCCCAACTCGAAGGAATACCGTCTGGCTGCTCTGTGCGTCCACATTATTGTAATGCCACGCCTCTGTAATGAATCTCCTCTTGGACACATCAACATCCGCTTAATTGTGTGGTGCCCAGAATTAGCCACACTCTCCAAACCACGGTTTTATAGATATTTCATTACTTCCTTTCTTCTGCAGTCAGTCTCTGTTAATAAAATCATGAATCCCATATGCCTTTTTAACTGCTTATCCTGCCCCCTTCAAAGACGTGTACACATGCTCCGAGTTTCCCCCGTTTCCCTTTAAAGTTGACTCAAATTAGAGTCATACAGTTATACAGCAGGGAGACAAGCTCTTCGGGCCCAGCTGGTCCCTGCCGACCAAGAGGCCTATCTGGGCTGGTTCCATTTACCTGCATATCCCTCTGAACCATTCATATCCATTTATCACTCCAAACATCTTTTAAACATTGTATCATAGCCATCTCTGCCACTTCCCCTGACAGCTCGTTCCATAGATCCACCACCGAGAAACCTAACCCTCACGTCCCCTTTTAATCTTTCCCCTCTCATTTTAAATCGATGGCAGCTGCTTTTAGATTCTCCAACCCTGGGGGAAAAAGGCTGTGACCATCCCACCTTATCGTTATACCCACAAGATTTTCTGTCAGACGTTGAATTCAAAGGGTGGTGTATTCTTTGCCACAGAAGGCTGTGGAGGTCAAGTCAGTGGATATTTTTTTGAAGGCAGAGATAGATAGATTCTTGATTGTTATGGGTGTCAGGGGTTATGGGGAGAAGGCAGGAGAATGGGGTTAGGAGGGAGAGATAGATCAGCCATGATTGAATGGCGGAGTAGACTTGATGGGCCAAATGGCCTAATTCTACTCCTATCCCTTTGACCTTGTGAATTGTTGTCCATGCATTTACATTTCTCTTGGGAAAATTGTGTGAGTAACGCAGAAGCAGGGAACTTGACAAATTGCCCCCTTATACAGGAACGCTGGATTGTACGGAGAAAGGTACATTGCACCCTACACAACCTCAACATATCCCAAAGGGTCTGAATGCCAATGAAATATTCAGAGGCATTGTTATAAAAATGGAAAGACTGCAATTCATTTGGTAAACTTCTATCATTTTCAGTTCAGTTTAGTTTATTGTCATGTGTACCGTGCACCTATTCCTTCTCTCCATAGATGCTGCCTCACCCGCTGAGTTTCTCCAGCATTTTTGTCTACCTTTGTGGTACAGTGATAAGCCTTTGTTGCGTGCTATCCAGACATGATTACAATCGAGCCATTTACAGTGTATAGGTACATGATAAGGGGAATAACGTTTAGTGCAAGGTAAAACCAGCAAAGTCCAGTCAAGGATAGTCCGAGGGTCACTCATGAGGTAGATAGTAGTTCAGCATTGCTCTCTGGTTGCGGTTGTGGCAGGATGGTCCAGTTGCCTGATAACTGCTGGGAAGGAAAAGTACACTTTAGTGCACCCAAGCTAAAAGTCGTAATTCAACAGAGGCGGGGTGGGAGATTGCAACCTTCACGTGGTCCACCCTGTTTCGACGCATGCAATCAACCTGGCATGCGCAATCAAATAAGATCAAATAGAACAAGTTGTCCTACAACTTTAGGCTGTACACACCATACGCAAGAAGACGAAGAACAGAGGCAATGTATTGAACCTGGTTGCTTCCTAGCTCCCAGTAAATGGTTAACTAATCTGGCCATAAAGGAATTGTCCCAGCTTATGCCACAGAGATTCATATAGAAATGTCACCATTAAATGATTGTAGCCGGACATAAACTCGTGGGTTCGTATCTTTTTCTCCTTATAGCTTTACCTCTGCCCATTGCATCATGGAAGATGGACTCCAAAAGCTGGAGTAACTCAGTCGAGACCCTTCTTCAGACTGAAGAAGTCTGAAGTCCCAGTCTGAAGAAGGGTCTCAACCCTGAAACGTCACCCATTCCTTCCCTCCAGAGATGCTGCCTGTCCCGCTGGGCTACTCGGCTTCGGCTTAAACCAGCATCTGCACTTCCTTCCTACACTGTGTAGGAGTGGAGACAACATTGTAAAAGGCAGAGGCCAGTGTGGGCAGCTGCTGAAGTGTTAGGTATTGGCACGCTGTTGTTTATCTTTGCCCGACTCTGCCATCGGGCTGGATAATTCGCTCTTTGATCACTGTGACTGAAAGTGCCTGGAAAGAGGCTTGGACAAGAGTCGGATTTGAACAAAGAAGAACTTTGTTCTGTTTTCTTAATTAACTGTCATGTCTGCTGATGGGGAGACATCGGTGATTAAGGTTCCTGAAGTTTGGAAGGAATTTTCATTGTCCACAAATCAAACTCCAGCACTCCAGCCATCTTGACACTGTTCTGACCTTTCACGATTTCCTTCTTGGCAATATCGAAAGGGAGATATTTGGCACCAAATCACTGCCCTATAAATTTAGAACCACTCCAGCACTTTCTAACTGGGAAAGGAAACCTTGTGGACATAGAGCATCGAGTGGCAAGGCTAATCATTACACCTGAATATCTAATTATTCTTTGCTAAACATGTAACTTGAAGTACAGAATAATTGATAAAGTCAATGTAGATAAGATAATAATTTGGTGACCATTTGGTAACTTGGTCTGTCCTGTACTACCTGAGAAGGAGATGTTACAGGAAAAGACCCGAAACGCCACCTATTCCTTTTCTCCGAAGATGTTGCTTGACCCACTGAGCTACTCCAGGTTTTTGTGTGTATCCAAAGAGATATTATGGTTGCTTTAGTTTAGAGACACAGCAGGGAAACAGGCCCTTCGGCCCACCGAGTCCAAACCGACCAGCGATCCCCGCACATTAACACTACCCCACACACACTCGGGCCAATTTTACATTTACACCAAGCCAATTAACCTACAAACCTGTATGTCTTTGGAGTGTGGGAGGAAACCGAAGATCTCGGAGAAAACCCACGCAGATCAGGGGGAGAACGTACAAACTCCGTACAGACAGTACACATTTTCTTTTATCTCTGCATAAGGATTTGGTGCTAAATCATTGCCTGTGTCTATATGTGCACAGATAATGGATGAGCACAGATCTGAGCTTAACTATGATACTCTTTGGAGCTGAACCGCACCAGTTTGCAAGAAGAATGTCCTTGTGGTTGAAGCATTGGATAGCTGTTGGTCTTCATTTGACTACAGATGTCCTACAGCAGTAACTTGGTGGCATGCATCTACAAAGCCCTTTCACCATGATGTAATCAAACGGGATTGGATGCTGTCACACTTGCAGGACTCACCAATACCTAAGTTCAGGAGGTTTTGAGGAGCGTCGGAAGGGAAAGCCGTTGAGAAAGCTATGACAGGGGAGGTCAATTGGGAACATAATTGAAGACAGATTGACTGTGTTCCTTGAGAAACTTGAGGTGAGTGGAGCAAGCCAATGTGGATTTGTTACGGGCCATGTTTAATGATTCCAACACAATGTTCCATGGAATGGACTGAAGTCATAAATTGTCCGTGGATGTAGCTTGTGTCGGCTTCCAGGAATCATTTGCTAAGCATCTACAATGGAGACAGCTCATAAACCTGAAGGCAAATTCTCGACTGGCAAAGGATACAGAGAGCAGGGAAAATGCTGTTGATTATAAAAATAATAATGGATGGGATTTATATAGCGCCTTTCTAATACTCAAGGCGCTTTACATCGCATTATTCATTCACTCCTCAGTCACACTCGGTGGTGGTAAGCTACTTCTGTAGCCACAGTTGCCCTGGGGCAGACTGACGGAAGCGTGGCTGCCAATCTGCGCCTACGGCCCCTCCGACCACCACCAATCACTCACACACATTCACACACAGGCAAAGGTGGGTGAAGTGTCTTGCCCAAGGACACAACGACAGTATGCACTCCAAGCGGGATTCGAACCGGCTACCTTCCGGTTGCCAGCCGAACACTTAGCCCATTGTGCCATCTGTCGTCCCATCTGTTATCAGCTATTCATTCTGTTTATTAATCACACTTAATACAACAGAGCGGCACGGTGGCGCAGCGGTAGAGCGTGGGTTTTCTCCGACATCTTCGGTTTCCTCCCACACTCCAAAGACGTACAGGTTTGTAGGTTAATTGGAATGGTGTATATGTAAATTGTCCCTAGTGTGTGTAGGATAGTGTTAGTGTGCTGGTGGGCACGGACTCGGTGGACTTGTTTCCTCGCTATATCTCTGAAATTAAAAAAACTAAGACCGACGTCAGGAAGTACCAAAAGCTGCACGACGTTCGACTAGGGGTAGATCGCCCGGCACGTGGGAGCTGAGATTCCCACCCCATGCAGGAGCTTGATCGCCCCGTCATCGGAAGGTTAGAGGTCCCCGACCGCTGGAGGACAAAGAAGGGAGAGATTGAACTTTTTTTCGCCTTCCATCACAGTGAGGAATGTGGATGTTTATGTTAAAGTGTATTTTGTGTGTTTCTGTTGCTTCTTATTGGTATGACTGTATGGAAAATCAAATTCTTCGCATGTTGCAAAACATACTTGGCTAATAAAGTATGATTATGAATATGATTATGATGATTAACTAAAAACCACAGAGAGTTTTGCACCAAGTTTCCTGGTGACACAGATAATTGGTGACGTGGTGTCAAGGGCAGCATAAAAACACCTCACCATTGATTAAGTGGGCTCTCAAAACCGTAACATATGGATTTTATCACAACTGAATCTGAGGTCATCTATTCTGGATGCAAAGGGACAGAGTTACATATCGTTTAAGTTGTGTAAAGCTATGAATAACAGGGGCCAAAGCAATTTGTGGGTCTAGGTACAGAAATTAATAAAATATTTTGCAGTGATTATATGGTTGTCTTTATATCACCAGTGTGTTGTTTTGGGAACCACACTTTGGAAAACATATCTTGATCTTGGAAGGAAAGCCGTGCAGCACTCCGTGGGGAGAGATCACAAAGGCTCGGCTTGTATTCCATGCAGTAAATGAGGTTGAATTGACTGAGTTTGTTGAGGAGCAGTCACGACCATGGGCATTTGTTCTTGTGTCGGGGAGTCTGGAATAATGGGACGTGACATAAAATCAGGAACAGACCATTCTGTAGAGGAGTGAAAAAATACTGCAGTCGTTGGAAACATCTCGCCCACCGCCGGACGTCGACGGCGACGGGGCCCGCGACACGAGAGCGAGGATGGACCCACCAGCAACCTTCGAGAGCAGGGGGGGCCGTCAGAGAACGAGGGGACCGTCGGCGAGAGAAGTGAATTGTCGGAGAGTGGGCTGAGCTGTCGGAGAGTGGGGTGGACTGTTGGAGAGTGGGGTGGACTGTTGGAGAGTGGGGTGGACTGTTGGAGAGTGGGCTGAGCTGTCAGAGAGTGGGCTGAGCTGTCGGAGAGTGGGGTGGACTGTAGGAGAGTGAGAAAAAGTTGAGTAAGTGGGACCGGCCCATAAAGGTTCAGGTGTTCAACTCACTTTCTGTAAGTGAGGCACAATTTCCCACGCACAAAGCCATGCCGTTGCTAATCAGACTGCGCCTATCCCAAATGCTGCTGGAATCCCCTCCAACAACTTACCCACCACCAATGTCACCAATCTGTGCTTCCCTGGCCTGCTCTTCTCACATAATGGTGTGACGGTGGCCATTCTCCAGTAGACTGGACCTTCACCTGTGGCTAAAGATGTTGCAAATATCCCAGCATGGGCTTCTGCTATTTCCTCCCCAGCTGAGGATGTCCTTGGTCAGACCCTGGAGACTTACCCACCTGAATGTCCTCTAAAACCACCAATGCCAACTCTTTGGTAATTCGTATTTGATCAAAGACATCACAACACCTATGCCGCAATTCTGTAGCTGCCATGATCTTCTCCCCCCCCCACCTTAACCTATGTCCTCTAGTTCTTGATTCCCCCTCTGTGGGCAAGACACTCTGTGCATCCACCCAATCTATTCTCATGATTTTATAAACCTCTATAAGACCACCCCTCATCCTCCTGCGCTCCAAGGAAGAGTCCCTACTTGCACAACCTCCCCCCATAGCTCAGCCCCTCGAGTCCTGGCAACATCCTTCTAAATCTTCTCTGCGCCCTTTCCAACTTAACAACGTTATATTCTGCCTTTGCATTATATGCTGATTGTACTCATGTATGGTATAACTTGCCTGGAGAGCACAACAAAGTGTTACTGGATCTCGGTACACGTGGCAATATTAAACCAAAACCAACTGAAGCAATCATGAGCTGAGCCAAACAGATACACAAGAGACCGCAGATGCTGGAATTTTGAGCATAACACAAAGTGTTGGAGGGATTCAGCGGGTCAGGCAGCATTTGCAGAGGAAATGGACAGATGCCTTTTGGGTCGGGACCCTTCTTCAGACTCTCAAAGAAGGATCCTGATCTGAAATGTGGCCTGTCTGTTCCCACCACAGATGCTGCCTGGCCCGCTGAGTGCCTCCAGCACTTTGTATTTTGCATGAGGAGCCAAGCCTGGGGTAACCTATCCAAACGCACCGTGCATTTAGGAACTGTGTTTTGAAGATCGGGCATCATCATTCTTGCATTCTTTTCAAGCTCTTTCCCTAAAAAATGGTCCTCACTTTTCTGACCTTGAAACAACTCGCAGGGGTGGTAATTGAAACTAACCAACCGTGCATTTGGCCTTGGCCAGCGAGTGAACCACAAGTGAGCAGCAACCAGGACAGAGAATGTGGGCTTCACCTATTCCTCTCCTCAAGACGAGCCATGGGAAATAACAAACATTCGCACTTTTCAGTCCAGAACGTTATCATGGGTGTTATTGTGGATGTGTTTGCCATGTCCTCAGGAATCTCAGCACTCGAACAGTCGACCATGCGATCGATGGGACCGGAAACCTGCTGGAAGGCTCATCGGGGCCTGCCCGAAGGCTTAGTGGTAGACAGGACCGGGATCCCATCTGAAGGCTCAATGGGGCCTGGCCGAAGGCTTAGTGGTAGACGGGACCTAGCCTAAAGGCTTGTCGGTCGGTGGGATCGGGATCGCATCTGAAGGCTCGTCGGACGGCATAACCGGGAGGGAGCTGGAGAAGTTGGATGTGAGGATCAAGGAGCGGTAGGAGGGTGAACCGGGTAATGCCTGAAGCTCGTTCATGTCGGCTGTGGGAGGCTCTCCCGGGGTACAAAGATGACCAGGCGAGGAGAGGAGAGGGACGCCGGTTCGTGGAAACTGTGAATAACAGCGACAAAAATGGTAGCGCCCGCATGTGTAATATATGCAAACTGAATTTCACTGTGCTGTTGCACATGCGACAGATGAAGCACTATTAAGTTCCTGGAAGCGTGGCCCTCCCACTATCACGTTGCTGGGAAAAGCTGTCTAGGTAATCTCCACGCTTCTTCCCTGTGTGGGATAAGGCTGAGTCATAGAGGATGCTTGCACAAAGGAAAATAATTCATTTGAAATCCAGCCCGCGTACACTCTCCAGATGGCACCAATTGACTTAATGTAAAAAATATATTGGTCGCAAGATGCTGGAAATGTGATCGGAAAAAAGATTAAGATTTATTAACCATTCTTGGTTGAAGAAATAAAGGTTATAGATGTAGAATTCCATCTCCAAGTGGCTGTGTATATCCACACTGCTGGTGATGATCATTGTACAAATACTTCCACACCACTCTGGCACCAGGACAAGCATCAGCCATATTGCCAGCACATCACTATAGATCAACACAGGGTAGTTCAGACTCTGCACCCATGTTACCATCTTATACTTGACGGTATAGGAGGGAATTTTGTGCTTTACCCCGGACCCTGTACCTGGCTTTACTCAGATAGGCCCAGCCACAAAATAACACACCTTGGAGATCAGTGGTGAGTCTATCGTTGGTTTTTTGAAGGCCTTATGGGGCTGTCCCAATGTACGAGCTAATTCAAGAGCTCTCCCGAGTTTAAAAAAAAAATCAAACTCGTGGAAGGACGTAGAACGTACGTAGCGGGTACATTGGATTTCTGGATGTCTTTTAGCGGCTCGTAACGCTAATGGCAGGTACTCGGGAAATGCGGTAAGCTCGGGAAGACTCGTGAAGATTTTTCAACATGTTGAAAAATGTCCACGAGAGCCCCGAGTACCTACGAGCGGCTATTACCGAGTTCGAATCAGAGGAAGTTCGGGAGAACTCTTGAATTAACTCGTGGGACAGCCCCATTAACAGTGCGCACTGTCAAACATTCTGAGAGAACCCAAAACATTCTGAGAGAACCGACAGCATTTTATATTCTCATAGCACAACGGTTTCTTGTGGATCTGAAATAATTCATCATTAATCAATGTCTCTAACATTTCATCTTTGTCTTTCCCCAGAGTTATCTTTAACCTTATGTTTCCCTGTTACTTTGAACACTCTCCCACATCAAGCAAATGGGCAACAGACCCATCCCTGGGCATTTTATTACTCAAAGCCTGGTTTACAACCTCCATTGTTATTCTATCTAAACTAGATGTGCGGAGATCTAAATACATTGACACGTGTAATTATTCTGCTAACATCCTATGTTGGCCATTATCCCAGTATTTGAGCTCTAAGGTTAAACAGACCATAACCTGCTAATTTTATTCATGATTTGCAACATTTCTGACAACAACAGCAGTACTGATTCCAGCATAGATCCCACACCTGCGTTCACAACTCCAGACTATTGAGATGTATGGATCCCACAGTTCACACCTCCATATAATGGAGCAGTTCAGACTCCGCACTCCGAGCTCCATTCTATAGAGCAGTACAGACACCACATTTCCCACCTCCATACTCTCGAGCAGTATAGATCCCACATCTCTGTTTCCAGATCACCGTCACAAGCGGATCTCTACCCATATCCTACATGTTCATACCTCTACCCAAGCACCAGTGTAGGGTGTGCCCTTGCTCCTACAGCAGCAAGTGTTGTATCTCGTGCCCTGGTCTCTCACTGGCCGTGCACCAGTTCTTGACCATGTGCCAATATCAAATGTGGTCTGACATCTCTCCCTCAAGGCGGTCACGGTGGCGCAGCAGTAGAGTTGTTGCCTTACAGCGAATGCAGCGCCGGAGACTCGAGTTCGATCCAGACTACGGGTGCTGTCTGTACGGAGTTTGTACGTCTTCCCCGTGACTTGCGTGGGTTTTCTCCAAGACCTTCGGTTTCCTCCCACGCTCCAAAGACTACAATGAAGTTTGTAGGTTCATTGGCTTGGTAAATGTAAAAATTGTCCCCGGTGGATGTAGGATAGTGTTAAGGGCCTGTCCCACATTCCTGAGTTATTCACAAATTCTCCCGAGTTTTCCCCTTGATTCGAATGTCCGTAACGAGTCCGTAGGAGGTCGTAGGAGTTTGTAGATATATCGTAGCGACTCGTTATGCCAGCCGTAGATACTCGTGGCATCAGGTAAGTCGGGACGTTTTTTCCAGCTGGATAAAAAATGCCCACGAGTAAAAAAATAGTCGGGATGAAAGAAATTTTTTACTCGTAAGGAGGGCATCGAAATAGTCGTGGGAATTCGTAGACATACTCATAGGAGTTCGTAGGAGTTTGTAAACATAGTCATGGAAGGTGGTAGGAGGTCGTAGATTACCACAATCTTGATTTTTTTTTAGCTCCTTAAAACTCGGCTGAGGTTTTGAATTAAGTCGTGAAAGTGGGACAGGCCCTTTAATGTGCTGGGATCACTGGTCAGCACGGTCTCGGTGGGCCGAAGGGCCTGTTTCCGCGCTGTATCTATAAACTAAACTAAATGAAGGCAAACACAGATTAGTACTGCAATGTTTGCACTAGAACCTATTTATCACCCCTGTGTCTGTAAATACATACAACAAAATTGCAAGCACACTGCCCGAGCAGAGCTCAAACGTGTCAGATAAATAACTATTTGTCGTTATTATTTATCTGTTACAGTGGCTTGCAAAAGTTTTCATACCCCTTGAACTTTTCCACATTTTGTCACGTTACAACCACAAACGTAAATGTATTTTATTGGGATTTTGTGTGATAGACCAACACAAAGTGGTGCATAATTGTGAAGTGGAAGGAAAATGATACATGGTTTTCAAATTTTTTTACAAATAAAAAACTGAAAAGTATGGCGTTCAAAAGTATTCAGCCCCCCTGAGTCAATACTTTGTAGAACCACCTTTTGCTGCAATTACAGCTGCAAGTCTTTTGGGGTATGTCTCTACCAGCTTTGCACATCTAGAGACTGAAAATTTTGCCCATTCTTCTTTGCAAAATAGCTCAAGCTCAGTCAGATTGGATGGAGAGCGTCTGTGAACAGCAATTTTCAAGTCTTGCCAGAGATTCGCAATTGGATTTAGGTCTGGACTTTGACTGGGCCATTCTAACACATGAATATGCTTTGATCTAAACCATTCCATTGTAGCTCTGGCTGTATGTTTAGGGTCGTTGTCCTGCTGGAAGGTGAACCTCCGCCCCAGTCTCAAGTCTTTTGCAGACTCTAACAGGTTTTCTTCCAAGATTGCCCTGTATTTGGCTCCATCCATCTTCCCATCAACTCTGACCAGCTTCCCTGTCCCTGCTGAAGAAAAGCATTCCCACAGCATGATGCTGCCACCACCATGTTTCACAGTGGGGATGGTGTGTTCAGGGTGATGTGCAGTGTTAGTTTTCCGCCACACATAGCGTTTTGCATTTAGGCCAAAAACTTCAATTTTGGTCTCATCTGACCAGAGCACCTTCCTCCACATGTTTGCTGTGTCCCCCACATGGCTTGTGGCAAACTGCAAACGGGACTTCTTATGGCTTTTTTTCAACAATGGCTTTCTTCTTGCCACTCTTCCATAAAGGCCCGATTTGTGGAGTGCACGACTAATAGTTGTCCTGTGGACAGATTCTCCCATCTGAGCTGTGGATCTCTGCAGCTCCTCCAGAGTTACCATGGGCCTCTTGGCTGCTTCTCTGATCAATGCTCTCCTTGCCCGGCCTGTCAGTTTAGGTGGACGGCCATGTCTTGGTAGGTTTGCAGTTGTGCCATACTCTTTCCATTTTCGGATGATGGATTGAACAGTGCTCCGTGAGATGTTCAAAGCTTGGGATATTTTTTTATAACCTAACCCTGCTTTAAACTTCTCCACAACTTTATCCCTGACCTGTCTGGTGTGTTCCTTGGGCTTCATGATGCTGTTTGTTCACTAATGTTCTCTAACAAACCTCTGAGGCCTTCACAGAACAGCTGTATTTATACTGAGATTAGATTACACACAAGTGGACTCTATTTACTAATTAGTTGACTTCTGAAGGCAATTGGTTGCACTGGATTTTATTTAGGGGTATCAGAGTAAAGGGGGCTGAATACTTTTGCACGCCACACTTTTCAGTTTTTTATTTGTAAAAAAATTTGAAAAACATGTATCATTTTCCTTCAACTTCACAATTATGCGCCACTTTGTGTTGGTCTATCACATAAAATCCCAATAAAATACATTTACGTTTGTGGTTGTAACGTGACAAAATGTGGAAATGTTCAAGGGGTATGAATACTTTTGCAAGCCACTGTATGTTGGAGCTCCGCTCAGGCAGTGCGCCTGAAAATTTGTTGCATGCATTTACAATGAGAATAACGTGTATTATTTTATGTATTATTATTAGTAATGGCATGGCCTCTCTAAGAGGAGATCGCTGGTAGTATTCGCCTGGGCAACTTCTGATCTCCTGTCTGAAGTCTGAAGAAGGGTCTCGACCCGAAACTTCACCCATTCCTTCTCTCCAGAGATGCTACCTGTCCCGCTGATTTATTCCAGCATTTTGTGTCTATCTGCAGTTCCTTCCTACACATTCTAATCTCCTGCGATCTCTGCAGAATGAATCTGCAGCTTTTTCTGAGATCCAGCACAGGGCATTGGTAGAGGTGAGGGTGTTTTCTGATTTTCTACCTTCCTTCCCGCTACCCCGCACCAGCTTGCACTCATACGTTCATAAGTGACAGGAGCAGAATTAGGCCATTCGGCCCATCAGGTTTAATCCACCATTCAATCATGGCTGATCCATCTCTCCCTGCTAACCCCATTCTCCTGCCTTCTCCCCATAACCCCTGACACCCGCACAAGAATCTATCCATCTCTGCCTTAAAAATATCACTAAAGTAGATATGTTGAGGGCACAACTAGGAAATTGTGGCAAACACTCAGAATGTTGATCAGCATCTGTGTAAAAAGAAACAATTCATTTTTCAGGCCTGAAACCCCTTTGTCAGGATGGAGTTACTTCTGCAAAAGTGAATAACAGATATTATTAATATTTTAAAAGCAATATCACATAAAGATCCATTAGGGCATAATTGAATAACAGATTTGTCGGCCTGGTGGCGTAGTGGTAGACTTGTTGCCTTACAGTGCCAGACACCCGGGATTGATCCTGACTACGGGTATGTCTGTAAGGAGTTTGTACGTTCTCCCCTTGATCTGCATGGGTTTTCTCCGGGATCTTCGGTTTCCTCCCACACTCCAAAGACGTCCGGGGTTTGTAGGTTAATTAGCTTGTTTATAAATGTAAACTCGTCCCTATTACATGGATGACACAGGGTAGTGGCTGGAGATCTATGACCACTGATGTAGCACAGGGATTAATGCTGGGACCTCACTGCATCCCAACCTGAAGCGTCAACTATCCTTGTTCTCCAGAGATGCTGCCTGACCCATTGAGTAACTCCAGCACTTTGTGTCCTTTTATGTAAAGCAGCACCTGCAGTTCCTTGCTGCTATGGCTGAGACCTCTGCTGTTTGTGTTACACATAAATGATTTGGACAAAAATGTAGATGACAGACGTCTGGACTGACATCTTCAACCTGTCACTTGCCCAAGCAGATGTCCCCACGTGCCTTAAAACCACCTCCATCGTACCGGTGCCAAAACACTCCACTGCGGCAAGCCTCAACGACTTCCGCCCAGTTGCACTTACTCCCATCATCACCAAGTGCTTCGAGAGGCTGGTCCTGGCACACCTCAAAGGCTGCCTACCCCCCACATTGGATCCCTATCAGTTTGCCTACCGCAAGATCAGGAGTACGGAGGATGCCATCTCAACGGCACTTCACTCCGCCCTCTCCCACCTTGACAACAGAGACACTTACGTAAGAATGCTGTTCATCGATTACAGCTCAGCATTCAACACCATTATACCGTCTAAACTGATCACCAAACTCGGTGACCTGGGCATCGACCCATCCCTCTGCAACTGGATACTGGACTTTCTAACCAACAGACCACAGTCTGTTAGGTTAGACAAGCACACCTCTTCAACCCTCACCCTGAACACCGGCGTTCCACAGGGCTGTGTGCTGATCCCCCTCCTCTACTCCCTCTTCACCTATGACTGAACACCTGTACATGGTACTAACACCATCATCAAGTATGCAGATGATACAACGGTGATTGGCCTCATCAGCAACAACGATGAGTCGGCCTAAAGGGAGGAGGTCCAGCTCCTAGCAGCATGGTGCGCTGACAACAACCTGGCCCTTAACTCCAAGAAGACCAAGGAGCTCATTGTAGACTTCAGGAAGTCTAGGGGCGGCACGCACACCCCCATCCACATCAACGGGACGGAGGTGGAACGTGCTTCCAGCTTCAGGTTCCTGGGGGTCAACATCTCCAATGACCTCTCTTGGACCCACAATACCTCAACTCTGGTCAAGAAGGCTCACCAGCGTCTCTTCTTCCTGAGGAGACTGAAGAAGGTCCATCTGTCTCCTCAGATTCTGGTGAACTTCTACCGCTGCACCATCGAGAGCATCCTTACCAACTGTATCACAGTATGGTATGGCAACTGCTCTGTCTCCGACCGGAAAGCACTGCAGAGGGTGGTGAAAATTGCCCAACGCATCACCGGTTCCTCGCTCCCCTCCATTGAGTCTGTCCAAAGCAAGCGTTGTCTGCGAAGGGCGCTCAGCATCGCCAAGGACTGCTCTCACCCCAACCATGGACTGTTTACCCTCCTACCATCCGGGAGGCGCTACAGGTCTCTCCGTTGCCGGACCAGCAGGTCCAGGAACAGCTTCCTCCCTGCGGCTGTCACACTACTCAACACTGTACCTCGGTGACTGCCAATCACCCCCCCCCCCCCGGACACTCCTCCCACAGGAAAAACACTATGACTGTATGCATGTAAATAGATTTATTTATTGAAATCATATTCTATGTCGCTCTCCAGGGAGATGCTAACAATTAAAGTTGAATCTGAATCTGAATCTGAATCTGAATGGATCAGTCACTAAGTTTGCAGATGACTTGATTAGTACGGGTGTCAGAGGTTATGGGGAGAAACCGGAGAATGGGGTTAGGAAGGAGAGATAGATCAGCCATGATTGAATGGCGGAGTAGACTTGATGGGCCGAATTCTATTCCTGTCACTTGTGATCTTATGATGTCACAGAAAATTGGTGGAGTTGCGGACAGTGAAGAAAGTTGTCCATGGATACATTGGGATATAGATTAGTTACAGATATGGACAGAGAAGTGGCAGGTAGAGTTCAATCTGAGCAGATGTGATGTATGTGATGTGATGTATTGGGAGGTCAGATGTAGCACAGGGATTAATGCTGGGACCTCAC
Source organism: Amblyraja radiata (assembly GCF_010909765.2). Lineage (NCBI taxonomy): Eukaryota > Metazoa > Chordata > Chondrichthyes > Rajiformes > Rajidae > Amblyraja > Amblyraja radiata. The sequence goes on along the minus strand of NC_045964.1, from coordinate 10,809,723 downwards.
TGCATCCCAACCTGAAGCGTCAACTATCCTTGTTCTCCAGAGATGCTGCCTGACCCATTGAGTAACTCCAGCACTTTGTGTCCTTTTATGTAAAGCAGCACCTGCAGTTCCTTGCTGCTATGGCTGAGACCTCTGCTGTTTGTGTTATACATAAATGATTTGGACGAAAATGTAGATGACAGACGTCTGGACTGACATCTTCAACCTGTCACTTGCCCAAGCAGTTGTCCCCACGTGCCTTAAAACCACCTCCATCGTACCGGTGCTAAAACACTCCACTGCGGCAAGCCTCAACGACTTCCGCCCAGTTGCACTTACTCCCATCATCACCAAGTGCTTCGAGAGGCTGGTCCTGGCACACCTCAAAGGCTGCCTACCCCCCACATTGGATCCCTATCAGTTTGCCTACCGCAAGAACAGGAGTACGGAGGATGCCATCTCAACGGCACTTCACTCTGCCCTCTCCCACCTCGACAACAGAGACACTTACGTAAGAATGCTGTTCATCGATTACAGCTCAGCATTCAACACCATTATACCGTCTAAACTGATCACCAAACTCGGTGACCTGGGCATCGACCCCTCCCTCTGCAACTGGATACTGGACTTTCTAACCAACAGACCACAGTCTGTTAGGTTAGACAAGCACACCTCTTCAACCCTCACCCTGAACACCGGCGTTCCACAGGGCTGTGTGCTGAGCCCCCTCCTCTACTCCCTCTTCACCTATGAATGCACACCTGTACATGGTACTAACACCATCATCAAGTATGCAGATGATACAACGGTGATTGGCCTCATCAGCCACAACAATGAGTCGGCCTAAAGGGAGGAGGTCCAGCTCCTAGCAGCATGGTGCGCTGACAACAACCTGGCCCTTAACTCCAAGAAGACCAAGGAGCTCATTGTAGACTTCAGGAAGTCTAGGGGCGGCACGCACACCCCCATCCACATCAACGGGACGGAGGTGGAACGTGTTTCCAGCTTCAGGTTCCTGGGGGTCAACATCTCCGATGACCTCTCTTGGACCCACAATACCTCAACTCTGGTCAAGAAGGCTCACCAGCGTCTCTTCTTCCTGAGGAGACTGAAGAAGGTCCATCTGTCTCCTCAGATTCTGGTAAACTTCTACCGCTGCACCATTGAGAGCATCCTTACCAACTGTATCACAGTATGGTATGGCAACTGCTCTGTCTCCGACCGGAAAGCACTGCAGAGGGTGGTGAAAATTGCCCAACGCATCACCGGTTCCTCGCTCCCCTCCATTGAGTCTGTCCAAAGCAAGCATTGTCTGCGAAGGGCGCTCAGCATCGCCAAGGACTGCTCTCACCCCAACCATGGACTGTTTACCCTCCTACCATCCGGGAGGCGCTACAGGTCTCTCCGTTGCCGGACCAGCAGGCCCAGGAACAGCTTCCTCCCTGCGGCTGTCACACTACTCAACACTGTACCTCGGTGACTGCCAATCACCCCCCCCCCGGACACTCCTCCCACAGGAAAAACACTATGACTGTATGCATGTAAATAGATTTATTTATTGAAATCATATTCTATGTTGCTCTCCAGGGAGATGCTAACAATTAAAGTTGAATCTGAATCTGAATCTGAATCTGAATGGATCAGTCACTAAGTTTGCAGATGACTTGATTAGTACGGGTGTCAGAGGTTATGGGGAGAAACCGGAGAATGGGGTTAGGAAGGAGAGATAGGTCAGCCATGATTGAATGGCAGAGTAGACTTGATGGGCCGAATTCTATTCCTGTCACTTATGATCTTATGATGACACAGAAAATTGGTGGAGTTGCGGACAGTGAAGAAAGTTGTCCATGGATACAGTGGGATATAGATTAGTTACAGATATGGACAGAGAAGTGGCAGGTAGAGTTCAATCTGAGCAGATGTGATGTATTGGGAGGTCAAATGTAAGGGGAAAGTATGCAGTTAAAGATAGAACAGCATTGATGTACAGACGGATCTTGGGTTCCAAGACCATGGCTCCCAGAAAGTAGCGAAATAAGTAGATAAAATGATAACAACGGCAGATGGTATGTTTCCCTTCATCAGGCAGGGCATCGAGTGCAAGAGTCAGGACGTTATGTTGCAGCTTTATCGGACGTTGGTTCGGCCACATTTGGAGTATTGTGTGCTGATTTAGTCACCCCATTACAGGAACGATGTGGAGGCTTTGGAGAGGGTGCAGAAGAGGTTTACCAGGATTCTGCCTAGATTCGAGGTGGCTATAATGGCAGATTGAACAAACTTGGATTGTTTTCTCTGGAGTGGTGAAGGCTGAAGGGAAACCTGCTTGGTTGCTAAAATAGTAAGAGATACAGATGAGGGTAGACAGACAGAACCTTTCTCCCAGGGTGGAATGTCAAATATTGGAATGCATAGCTTTATGGTGAAAGGGGGAAATTGTAAAGCTATGCCGGGGGAAAAAATTCCAGGGAGAGTGAATGGGCACCTGGAATGCAATGCCTAGGGTGTTGGTGGAAGGTGTTTAAGAGGCTTTTAAATGGACACGTAAATTTGCAGGCAATGGAAGGGTATGAAGCATATACAGAGAGAAGGGATTTGTTTAAGTAAACATCATGCTCCACGGAGACAATGTGGGCCTATTCCTGTGTTAATCTTTTCTATCATTTTGACTTGCTGGCTTGGTCATAATGCAAATGTTAAAACCAACACAAACATTTTTTCAAACCAAGCAAATTAATCGAACCACTGTCAGTTAATAATCCCCCTTGCACATTTTCTTGGTAGTTGTGGTCAGAGGGTCTCGACCTATCATCAGTAGGCCATTTGGTCCGAGCCAGCACCGCCATTCAATATGATCATCCAATATGATCATCCAAAATCAGTCCCCCGTTCCTGCTTGCTCCCCATATCCCTTGATGTGGATATCATGGTACTCCAGTTGTTGCAGCTTGGTTGGTGGAAGGCTGAGCTGGCTACATAAAACAGTTCATAAAACGGAGGAGCAGAATTAGGCCATTCGGTCCATCAAGTCTGCTCCGCCATTCAGTCATGACTATCTATTTTTCCATCGCAACCCATTCTCGTGGCTTCTCCCAATAACCCTCGACACCCTTACTAATCAAGAACCCATCAATCACTTTAAAAACACGCAATGAATTGACTTCCACAGCCATCTGTGGCAATGAATCACAGATTCACCACCCTCTGGCTAAACACGTTCCTCCGACTAGACACAAAAAAAACTCAGCGGGACAGGCAGCATCTCTGGAGAGAAGGAATGGGATACGTTTCGGGCCAAGACCCTTCTTCAGACCTCCTCCTAGAGTTCAGTGCTGGAATTGTCCTTGGACCACATTGATGGGCAATGTGCAAAAACAGCCATGGCCTGGCTGGCAAGTTTAGTTTTTAGTTTAGAGATACAGCACAGAAACAGGCCCTTCGGCCCACCGAGTCCGCACCGACCGGCGATCCCCGCACATTAACATTATCCTACACACACTAGGGACAATTTACACATACACCAAGCCAATTAACCTACAAACCTGTACATCATTGGAGAGTGGGAGGAAACCGAAGATCTCGGAGAAATGTCACGGGGAAAACGAACACAGGATTCTGGCGCTGCAAGCACTGTGTGGGAGCAACTCTACCGTTGTGCCAACGTGCTGGCAACTCCAAGAGAGAAGTGGTGTCACAGCACCAAGCAGGGTATCGGCTCCAAGCAACTCCAGTCATTACCCTGGGATGGTGTCTCAGCACACCTCATGATATGTTGGAAGACAACGTTCAAGCACTCTGAGGATGCTGAGATCTCACCATCCAGAGTCTCTGTGGCAGCCGAGTCCTCATCTACAACAGCAGCCTTGTGAAGCCAGCTGGCTTCTGGTTCTGATTCTTATGTGCATGGGATTCACAGTGGAGCAAAGGTTTACATTTAGGTTTATTATTGCCACGTGTACTGGGGTACGGTGAAAAACTTTGTTTATGCACTCTAACCAGTCATAAGTCATGTCATAAGTGATAGGCCATTTGGCCCATCAGGTCTACTCCGCCTTTCAATCATGGCTGATCTATCTCTCCCTCCTAACCCCATTCTCCTGTCTTCCCCCTGTAACCCCTGGCACCAAGTCAGATAATACCATACATAGGTACAATCAAACCAAACTCAAGTACAAGAGGTAGAGCAAAGGGGAAGATACAGAATGCAGCATGTAACGCACCAGCTCCAGATAGAGTTCAAATCTGCAATGGGTAGAGGTGAATGGGACAGTACCCTAGCTGATCACAGCGGGGAAGAAGCTCTCCCGGAGTCTGGCGGTTAGTGCTTTCAAGCTTCTATATATTCTTCCCAACGAGAATGGGAAGAAGAAGGAATGACCAGGATGGGACAAGTCTTTGTTTCCAAAGCAGGTGGAAGTATAGATGGAGTGAATGATAGGAAGTCTGGCTACAGAGAGCACGCATTTCTGCTTTTCACATAGCTCCTGGGTGAAAGTGGCAAGGTTTAAAGGAACGGTGCAAGGCAACTGTTTCATATAGAAAACACACAGTGCTGAAGGCACACAGTGCCTGGAACACACAGTGCTGAAGGCACATACAAAGGTGGCGTTGAAGAGGCTTTTAGATAGGCACATGGATGTGCAGGGAATGGAAGGGGTAAGGATCATGTGCAAGCAAATGAGTTTTGGTCTCCTAATTTGAGGAAGGACATTATTGCTATTGAGGGAGTGCAGCGTACGTTCACCAGCTTAATTTCCAAAATGGTGGGGCTGACATGATGAAAAAATAGATCGATTGGCCCATAAATCCACTGGAATTTAGAAGAATGAGAGGGGATCTTATAGAAACATATAGTAATCTTAAGGGATTGCACAGGCAAGATGGAGGAAAAATGTTGCCAATGTTGGGGGAGTCCATAACCAGGGGTCGCAGTTTAAAAATAAGGGGTAGGTCATTTAGGACTGATATATGGAAAAAAGATTTCACCCATAGAGTTGTGAATCTGTGGAATTCTCTGGCACAGAAGGCAGTGGAGGACAATTCACTGGATGTTTTCAAGAGAGAGTTAGATTTAGCTGTTAGGGCTGAAGGAATCTGGGGATATGGGGAAAAAGCAGAAACGGGGTACTGATTGTGGATGATCAGCCATGATCATATTGGATGGCGGTGCTGGCTCGAAGGGCCGAATGGCCTACTCCTGCACCTACTGTCTATGTTTCTATTAGTTTATCTTGGCATCATGTTTGGCGCACACTGTGGGCCAAAGGGCCTGTTCCTACGCTACACTTTTCTATGTTCTATGTATATTTTCCAATATTTTTGCACATTCCTAGCAGTCTTGAGGCGGCAGTGGTGGTGAGCTGTCTTCCTGAACTGCTACAGACCCTGAACTGAAGGCGCATGTTGGTAGAGAATTCCTGAATGCAAGCGTTTTATCAGTACATGTGAGTCGGTGACAGTGTTCCCGTGATATTGATGTGCTTTATGGGAGTGTTCAAGTGAACTAGAGGCATTGTCCAGCAATAGTGTATTAGTTAAGGTGATAACAGACAGTGAAACTAGCAGGATGACTAAAGTGGGGGAGGGACAGAGAAAGCAAGGGTTGCTTTTCCTTTTGCCCGGAGATGCTGCCTGCCCCACTTCTTCTACTTCTTCTTGCGTATGGCGTGCACAGCCGAAAGTTGTAGGACAACTTGTTCTATATGATCTTATTTGATTGTGCACGCTGGGTTGATTGCATTCGTTGAAACAGGGTGGACCACATGAAGGTTGCAACCTCCCCCCCCCCCCCACTGAGTTACTCCAGCATCCAGTTTAGTGTTCCAGGGCATCAGCTAAGAGATTTCCACTGTCCACATCGAAGTTGAGCTTCATGATTGCCATGGGAGCAGGCTTTATCCCAGCAAGCAGATATCTATTTCTGTCCTGGGCCTCCTCCACTGTCAGAGTGAGGCCCAGCACAAATTGGAGGAACAGCACCTCATATTTTGCTTGGCTAGCTTACACCCCAGCGGTATGAACATTGAATTCTCTTAACTTCAAATAATCCTTGCTTTCCCTCTCTCTCCATCACTCCCCCTTCCTAGTTCTCCCACCAGTCTGACTGTCCCCCTGATTAAATTATATCTTTGTTTGCTCCGTTGTCACCTTCTCCGAGCTAACAATGATCTGTTCTGCATTCTCCTTGAACCTCATCCACTTTGATGTCTCGTTTTCACACCTTACACTTCCTTACCTCTGTGCCTCCCTCTCCCCTGACACTCAGTCTGAAGAAGGGTTTCGACCCAAAACATCACCTATTCCTTCTATCCAGAAGAGCTGCCTGGCCCGCTGAGTGTATCCAGCAATTTGTGTGTATCTATTTCATTGCCGGCTTCACTGGAACACTGTCAAACCTGAGCCGGGAAGCTTCACGATTTGGACCCGGCGACAATGGACACAGGGCTGAATACAAGTAGTGCATCCGAGCATTGGCTAGGTGTGGCCCCAGCCTCTGTCGTTCCCTACTCCTTGGGGCAGCGGGTCAACTGATGGAGCACCTCTCGCGTGTATTCACAAGGCCATTGTTGAGGGTCTCACTTTGATTGCTCATCTCTGAAGGGGGAAACGGTTCGATCTCACCGGCAGTAGAATGGGTCGTTGCTCAACCCTGCTGTTTGAAGTGAAGGGGTCTTTGTTCAAAATGCCTGTGCCCCAAACAAAAGCGGAGTTAAAAGCGGTCGGGAGCTAAAGGCTCGGCGAGGTTTAACTCTGCAGTGGTTTATGTTTCACGTGAAGGCCAGCTGACATCTGCGAGGGGGGGGGGGGGGGGAGAACAGTCGGAACTTCTCAGACAGGGAGAGAACGTTTGCTTAATATGTGTGCTTGTGAAACCAATGGAAAAAGAAGGGCTTGTGTAGAGGGACTTGGGGGAGGGGGAACGAGAGCTTGCAGTCTCTCTAACTATTTGATGCAATTAGTGCAGGCTCTCCAGGATTTACAGCTTGTGCTGCTCGGGGACTTTTTTAAACATTTCCACAGGATAGTTTTCCTTCCAAAAGTGTAGACAATGGGCGGGCGAGCAGAGGCCAGGAGTAAACAGCCTTAGGCACACATCTGGGCTCCTGTCAAACAATCTCCAGTTGACCAAAGTCCAAATGATTCGCGACTTGCCTTGACTTGCGACCATCTACAAAAGCAGATAGACACAAAAATGCTGGAGTAACTCAGCGGGACAGGCAGCATCTCTGGAGAGAAGGAATGGGTGCATTTCGGGGCAAGACTCTTCTTCAGACCGAAACGTCACCCATTCCTTCTCTCCAGAAATGCTGCCTGGCCCACTGATTTACTCCAGATTTTTGTGTCTATCTTTGGATTAAACCAGCATCTGCAGTTCCTTCCTCCATAATTTAATAACTATGAATTGTGACATCTACAAAGGAAGTGTCACTGCTGCTTTGAAATGGCCTGTAAACAAATCTCTGGCGGCCCTCGTCCTTGCCAACTCTCTCCTCTCCTCTCCTGTGGACCTGCGTCAACGAGGCTTCACTCACTTGTGTGCTCTATTTACTCTGGCCATGCTGAGAGACGGCAGTGTGCACAGTCGCACACGTTGACAGCCAATCTGGCAATGCCTCAGCTTAATAGATTGCATTTGGCTTTCAATCCATCTCATACCCTTGCGAAGATAGACACAAAATGCTGGAGTAACTCAGCGGGACAGGCATTTCCCTTGGACTGCATCTCTTTTGATGTCTCGCTTTCACTCCTTACCCATCCTTATCTCTGAGTCTCCCTCTCCCCTGACTCTCAGTGTGAAGAAGGGTTTCGACCCAAAATGTCACCCATTCCTTCTCTCCACGTTGATTGGTAGGACTGGATGTTACAATCCCTAAGATTTTTCACTACAATTGACATTCTTGGGTGTGACCACTAGGTGAATTTGCTAACAATCAGAGTCTGAAGAAGGGTTTCGGCCCGAAACGTCGCCTATTTCCTTCGCTCCATAGATGCTGCTGCACCCGCTGAGTTTCTCCAGCAATTTTGTGTACCACAGACACATCTTCAGTTGTGTACCTCAACGTCACTGGGTGTTTCGGCCTTTTATCACAAGACACCCTCAGTCAAGGCAGGCCCACCGCAGGGTGATCAGACCTGGGTGTGTGTGTGTCTTATTGTTAGCCTCTAGATGGTCACGTGGCAGCCCAGACTGCATCTTTCCTCTTCAGCCACAGCCAGTGACTGCTCCGTTTGGCGGCATTGGCAAGTTCTTTTATTGCCCACGTTTGTACCTGCCCTTTGACTCCTACTTCCCTCAGGAGCCTTGAGGTGGAACTGGCTACAAAGCCCCTGCACCCCACCTCCACTGGCCACACCCTTACACTCCAACCTCTCTCCTCTGCCTCTGCTGCAAGAGATGCTGCCTGGCCGGCTGAGTTACTCCAGCATTTTGTGTCAATCTTTGGTGTAAACCAGCATCTGAAGTTCCTTCCCACTCATACCCTTCCGAATATTGGCAACATTCTTCTGTCACCCCCTGGGTAAAAGCCCTGTACTTCCAATTCTAACTCAATGTCAGTACCAGACTTTAGTACTTCACCAGTGCCAGCTGTGTGGCCAACTTCCTTGGCTTTAAGCTCCTCAGTTGTCTCCTTGGTCACCTCTCTGTTCCTCCTTTAAGTCACCTCCTTGAAAATACCTCTGTGACTAAAGATTTCCTGATACTTGATATCAAAATTAATCTGATATCATTTCTAGATACCACCTTGACATAGTTTATTATGGCGAGACCAAACGTAGACTTGACGATGGTATCTCTTATACATCGACGAGACCAAACGTAGACCGGGCGATCGTTTCACCTGATCCTACCTGATCTCCCGGATGCCAAAAACTTTAATTCTCCTCCCCATTCCCATACAGACCTTTCTGTCTCGGTCTCCTCCATTGTCAGAGTGAGGCGAAATGCAAATTGGAGGAACAGCATCTCATATTTCGCTTGGGCAGCTTACAGCCCAGTGGTATGAATATTGATTTCTCTAACTTCAGGTAGCCCCGGCATTCCCTCTCTCTCTGTCCCTCCCCCACCCAAGTCACATTAGCTTCTCATTTTCACCCAACATACAGCTAACAATGGCATGTTTCCTCTATCACTTTTTTGCATATCTTTCATTATTTGTTCTTTATCTCTCTACATCATCGCCTATATCTCTCATTTCCCTTATCCCTAACCAGTCTGAAGAAGGGTCTCGACCCAAAACGTCACACATTCCTTCTATCCAGAGGTGCTGCCTGTCCCGCTGAGTTACTCCAGCTTTTTGTGTCTATCTTCGGTTTAAACCAGCATCTGCAGTTCCTCCTTACATAATTTATTATTTTACAGTTGTTTAATAACTATGAATTGTGGCAGGGTGGTGGTGCAGCTGGTGGTTCAACTGCTGCCTCACGGTCCCACTGTGACCCTGACCTCGGGTGCTGTCTGTGCGGAGTTTGCATGTTCTCTCTGCGATCATGTGGGTGGAGTTCTTTCATTGCCTCCCATATCCAGGAGATATGCAGATTTTTTAATTAATTGCCCAATGTAAATGTCGCCACTGTGTAGGCGAGCGGTAGAAACCGGGGGAAGTGGAAATGTGGAGAGAAAGGAAGAGAGATTATTGTTGACGGTTGTGGCAGACATGGTGGGCCGTGAGGTGTGTGTAACCCTGCAGACACACGGCACTGCAGGAGCTGGAATCTTGAGCAACAATGGCCTGCTTCCTTTATCATCTTTAGTTTTTGGATATCTTTCATTATTTGTTCTTTATCTCTCTACATCACCGTCTATGCCAAGTGCTGGATGAACTCACTGGGTCAGGCAGCATCTGGGGAGGGAACGGACTGGTGGCATTTCGATACGGAACTGTCGTCTTGCGTCTATCCATCATTAACAGATCCAGCTCTTTGCCACAATCAATATCCCCACTTTATCACAGGATGTACAGTCAGAACAAACTCCTAACTACTACAAATTGCCACTACTCATATGCACTGGTTTGACCAGAAGGCTTTTCTTCACTCACAGCCATCTCTCCCAGGTTTCCACCCACTCCCATATCTCCTTTTTCCTCCCCTCTCCCAATTGTTTAACACGTCCAGGACTTTCCATGTGGAATGTTATTATCTGCTGTTTCCAACCATGTTGCTTACATTCAAATGCCCACAAAACGAATGTGCGGCACGGTGGCGCAGCGGTAGAGTTGCTGCCTTACAGCGCCAGGGACACAGGTTCCATCCCGACTACAGGCGTTGTCTGTACGGAAACCCGTGACCTGCTTGGGTTTTCTCCGAGATCTTCGGTTTCCTCCCACACTCCAAAGACGTACAGGTTTGTAGGTTAATTGGCTTGCTATAAATGTGAATTGTCCCTAGTGTGTGTAGGATAGTGTTAATGTGCAGGGGTCGCTGGTCGGTGCGGACTCGGTGGGCCGAAGGGCCTGTTTCCGTGCTGTATCTCTAAACTAAACTAAACTACTGACCAGGAGGGTTAGCTAAAATCAAGTGCTCATGTTGTTTAAAATCTCCCCTCTCTGCTTAAGGGCCTGTCCCACGGCGATGTTGCCGGCTTCATATCAGTGTCGCCAAAAGATTTTGAACATTTCAAAATCCAGCGGCGACAAAAAAGTGGTCGCGACACTTGATAAAACACTGCGTGTCATACGTCAACACGCCTCGCCACCACCACGCCAAACGTCACCACGCCGCGTCACCGCCGCATCATACGTCAACACGCCTCGCCACCACCACGCCAAACGTCACCACGCCGCGTCACCGCCGCATCATACGTCAACACGCCTCGCCACCACCACGCCAAACGTCACCACGCCGCGTCACCGCCGCATCATACGTCAACACGCCTCGCCACCACCACGCCAAACGTCACCACGCCGCATCACCGCCGCTTCATACGTCAACACGCCTCGCCACCACCACGCCAAACGTCACCACGCCGCGTCACGGCCGCATCATACGTCAATACGCCTCGCCACCACCACGCCAAACGTCACCACGCCACGTCACCGTCGCATCATACGTCAACACGCCGCGTCATACGTCGTCAGCCTGCATCACGCCGCGTATTTTTCGTGACATGATACGTCAGTCAATGATGCCGGCAATCGCCGAAAAAATCGCCAAGTAGGTCAGGCCCTTTAGTGTTTAAGAAAGAACTGCAGATGCTGGAAAATCGAAGGTAGACAAAAGTGCTGGAGAAACACAGCGGGTGAGGCAGTGAACCTGAAGAAGGGTTTCGGCCCAAAACGTTGCCTATTTCCTTTGCTCCATAGATGCTGCCTCACCCGCTGAGTTTCTCCAGCAGGCCCTTTAGTGACTCAGTTGTAAGTTGTGTCAAGGGTGACACTGATACAAAGTGCCTTTACATAACTCAGTAACAGAACTGGATCTCCAAATCTCTCACCACAGAGAGTGAACTTGCAGCCTTGCGGTTTCTGTTGCTGAATAGGCATTGTTTGTCTCAGTCTTGGGAAGTGAAAGCTGCACAACCTGTGTGGCAGAACCAGCTGCACCTCCAGTCAAGACGTTCCAATCCACTTACGACACCAGAATCTATCTACCTTACAATGCTGCCTGCAGGCCAGGTATGTCCTGTTCACAAAAACATACGACAAAGCCAATGTGTTTACTGACACCCCAAACAGGAAGATACCATAGACGAGGCTACCACGACTAGAGAGCAGTCCTGAACAACTATTTACCTCATTGGAGACCCTCAGACTATCGAAAAAGGGTCTTGACCCGAAACGTCACCCATTCCTTCTTTCCAGATATGCTGCCTGTCCCCGCTGAGTTACTCCAGCATGTTGTGTGTATCTTTGATCGGACTTTACTGGCCTTATCCCGCACAAAACTATTTATTCCCTTTGTAATGTATCTGTGCACTGTGAACGGCTCCATTGTAATTATATATTGACTTTCCGCTGACTGGATAGCACGCAACAAAAGCTTTTCACTGTACCTCGGTACATGTGACAATAAACTAAACTGAACTATCAAGCAGCAGTCAATCTAACGTGCACTCTGATGCCCAGCTTGGGTTGTGCCCAAAACACTCATTTCCAGACCTCGTTACAGTGTGTGTCCAAACGTGGATCAGAGAGGAGAATTACGGTGCTCAAGTGAGAGGGTGACTGGCCTTGACAACAAGGCAGCATTTGACTAAATGCAGCTTCAAGGTGGTCAGTGGGAGGCCAGGGGAGAAACATCCCGGTGACTGCAGTCATACCTTGCACAAAGGAAGATGGCTGCAGATGATGGAGGTCGATCGTTTCAGCTCCGGGGGAGACTGACGGAGTTGCCGGAGCAGGGTCCATCTTCAGCTGCTTCATTAATGACCCTCCTTCCATCACTAGGTCAGAGGTGGGGATCTTTGACGATGATCACATGACGTTCCATTTTGTTTTCCGCTACTCAGCAATCAAAGCAGCCCCTGCCAGCATGCAGTGAGGTCTGGTGCATGTTGAGGCAAGGCCTGACGAGCAACAACTAACCTTCTCCAACAAAAGTGAGTCCGTCACCTACGAATATTACCATTGCCAAGTCCAATAACCTGGAGGGGAGGGGGCGCGGGTGGGGGGGGTGTTGAGTCGCCATTGACCGAAAGTTCAATGGCCCAACCACATAAATATGATGGTTACAAGAGATGGTTGGGGGCTGGGTATCCTGCAGAGAGTGACTCATCTTCTGACACCTCAAGGCCTTTCCACCGTCCACAAGGCATGATTCAGGAGAATGATCGGATTTTACAGGCTTCACCTTGCGCTTAACGTTATTCCCTCATCATGTATCTATACACTGAATGGTTCGATTGTAATCATGTATTATCTTTCCGTTGACTGATTAACATGCAACAAAAGCTTCTCACTGTACCTCGGTACATGTGGCAATAAACTGAACTGAACTGAACTGTTCTCCCACCATCAGTGTTCTCTAACTTCAAGTAGCCGTGGCATTCCCTCTCTCTCTCCAACCCTCCCCCACCCAAGTCGCACCGGCTTCTCATTCTCACCTAGCAACTAGCTAGCAATGGCCTGTATCATCGTTACTTTTTTACATATCTTTCAATCATTTGTTCTATATCTCTCTACGTCATCGTCTGTATCTCTTGTTCCCCTTTCCCGTGACTTTCAGTCTGAAGAAGGGTCTCGACCCAAAACGTCACCCCTTCCTTCTCTCCAGAGATGCTGCCTGTCCCGCTGAGTTCCTCCAGCATTTTGTGCCCATCTTTGGTTTAAACCAGCATCAGCAGTTCCTTCCTACTCATCTGTTGCCCAGTGGCTGCTGTTCCACCATCTACAAAATACTCACTCAGGCTAAAACAGCACCTCCCAAAGGGGTGACTCCCACCTCCATGAAGGCGAATCGTAGCATGTACATTGCGCATTGAAGATGGATCCTATCCAGAGATATTGCTTGTCCAGTGAGTTACTCCAGCATTTTGTGTCCATCTTCGATGTAAATCAGCATCTGCAGTTCCTTCCTGCACATTACGTGGCAATGTACATTGTTCTCCAAGTTGCACACCATCCAGACTTGGAAATAGGTCATCCGTCCTTCACCATCACATGAGTCAAGATCCTGGAATTCCTTGATCAGCAGTCCTGTGGGAACACCAACACCAGAAAAACTGCTCACCGTCACACTTACATGAGCCATTCAGGATGGACAATAAATGCTGACTTTGCAGTTCTGCCAGATCTTGAAAGTAAACAAACAACACGCCATCTTTTTGCCCAGCACTTTGGCAGAAGAGTTGAAAGTTGACCTTTAAAGTTTTACCACAAAGTTTACCTGTTAACTTTGACCTCAGCGTTGAGACCTGCCTGACAATGACAGCAATGTCAACTAACTAGAGACTTTCAGGTGCAGGAATATCAAACCGGGAGCATTGACTGTGTAACCCTTGCTCTGGGAAACTCCTTTGAGTTCAGATTTCAGTTTGGTTGTTGAAAGAGCTGAGAAAAAAGGCCTTTAATCCATCCTTAATCATATGACTTCTAGTGTAAGACCGCAATGCAAATGGTCATGGAAAGAGGAGGGGGATGGTGAGGGGAGGGAGACCTACATTCCATCCTCTAGCTTCATAACTCGCAACCCTTTGTCCAACCACCTGTCTATCCTGCCCCTCCCAGCTAGTTTAGTGTTTTGTTTTGTTTTTAAGGAGTTCTAGCTTTTTTATGTGTGGGGAGGGGGGGGGAAGGGGGAAACTAATTTTCAGGGTCCCTACCTGGTCGGAGATGCAGCTTTTCTCCGGGCTGCACTTTCAACCCGTCCTCGCGGCCTACCAGCAGGCCTGAAGCGGCATTTCCTGAGGGGACCGCCCGGAGCCTCGGCATCGGCATCGGCGGCGGCTGCAGAGCTGCGGGTCTGAGGAGCGAGGGGACCGCCCGGAGCCTCGGCATCGGCGGCACCGGCATCGGCGGCGGGTCTGAGGACGGCGGTGCAGCGCTGGAGCGCCATTGCGGGGCGGGCGGTGCCTTGCCTGGGTCGCTGAGCTGGAACTCCGGTGAGCTGGGTCCGTTGCGGAGCTGCGGGTCTGAGGAGCGGCTGCGGGCGGCGGCGCTGAACTTTCCATCGGGAGCCTGGGATCTCTCGATGAGATCGCTAGTTGAGCTCCATTCGGCGCGGCCTTGTCGGCTCCGGAAGCCACGGTCTCGAGTAGGGAGGCGGCCGTTCCAGGGTTCCCATGCCGCTGAGAGGACTCTCCCGACGCCGGAACATCATCACCCGGCGAGGACGGCCTGGAACATCGGGCCTCCGTAGAGGCAACTGTGGAGGCCTCAATAGGCCCGACTATGGGTGGACATTGGGGATGGGACTGGACTTTAACATAAAAACATCCCCCCACAATGGTTCCCATTATGGGGGGATGTTTTTATGTTAAAGCTATTTATTATTGTTATGTTTGTATTCTTTTTTATGTGCTGCATTGGCAAAAAGAATTTCACTACATCTAGGTGTATGTGACAATAAATCAACCTTTGAACCTTTGAACCTTTGAACCTTTGAACCTTTGCAATTCATTTGGTTTGGGGCTGTTACCCAATCTGAGTTTGTTGGATTTGTTTTATCTGCTATTTCCTCACTTTTGGTCTAATTTGCCTTTATATCCTTGTTCTCGTCTCTTGTGACTGCCTTGTGACTGCTCTTGGTAAATAGCGACGGAAGATATTCAGAATTTTCTATCCACTGTTTCCAATACAAATCTTATTTTTTGTTATGTTATGTTGTGGAGTTTTATTATTTCCTTCTGTTATTTCTTTGACAATGCCATAGGTCCTCTTTCCTATTTTAGATCCAATTCAACTACATTGCATTTGCTTGAGTCATTCCCTCTATTACCCACATGTGCTTCTCCTTCAGTTTCACTTTATTATCTTCATTGCACTCGTGGTGTTTTTGTATTAATCAGAAACTTCTTGGCATTTAGTTTAGTTTAGAGATACAGCGCGTAAACAGCCCCGTCAGCACACCGAGTCCTCACTGACCAGCGACCCCCGCACATTAACACTACCCTTCACACACTTGTGACAATTTACACTTATACCAAGCCAATTAACCTACAAACCTGTACGTCTTTGGAATATGAGAGGAAACCGAAAACCTCGGAGAAAACCCACGAAAGAGGAATATATTTCTCGAACTTTGTTGATTTGTTTTAAATATTTTCCATTGGTGTTCCATCTCTTTGTCCGTCAATGTTAGTTTTTAGCAGTGTATCTTCCCTTATTCTTTCTCCCTCAATATTGACTTGATTTCAATCTGCTGCTCGTTGTCCTTGTAAATAATTTTGTAGTATAGTACATATTTGCGATGGGGTGGGCATTCACTGCAAAATGTCCGTGCGATGCTAGTTCTGTTTCTGCCCACGGATGCAGCAGGGTATTGTTATGGGAGACTCAAACACACAACCCCCATCTCAGCACGCCAAACATTACCAGCTTCAAGCACACAACAACTCCTCGGCCCAAATGAAAATCAAAGAGCAGCAGAGGCTGGAAATCTGAAATAAAAACCGAAAGTGCTGGAAACACTCATCAGGTCAGGCAGCATCTGCGGAGAGAGAATGGCAGAGTTACTGTTTCAGGTCAATGACACTTTATCAGAATTGAATGAAAGTTCAATGCTCAGTTTCTGTTTCTTTCTCCACAACATAATACTCGGCCTGCATTTCCGTTGTTAGGGCAATGATATTACTTATACATTTGGCAAAGTATTTATTTCTGTTATCAGGTGTCTATATTAAATATGATGGACCAAGTTGCTTCTGTCTAATTCTCCATGAAGATTTTGAACCATGTTAATATTATCGTCATCTTTTATTTCTGTTGCCGTTCCACTGTCTGTACTGATAGAGGCCCAATCCTCTCTCAGTTTATACTCTAACTGTATAGAGTTCCTGTTAAGTCAGCAGTAATGGGTGAGGGGAGGGTTGTTACTCACTTTGGTAACTGCTTACAGTTCCTCTCTCTTTCTCCGGCAAGCCAAGGGTTACTGAGCTTCACAGGATTCCTGTTTCTTCATCAGATTGAGGGGTTGTGACTGTTAATATTCAGAGTTCCTGTTTTGCAGCAAGGCTTAAATAGACTTTGGGCGAATGCCAAAAATGAGGTCATGCTTTTAATATTGGTGGCAAACATGATTTGAGCCCCTTGTGTTAATTGACTTTCAGAGCTATGAATAGTTGTTAAAGTAAACATTTGATTAATTCAGAGCACGGATAGGGGACTGGCTGAAAATTGACATTCACTTACTTCAAGGCCAATCATTAAATAATGATGCAACAGAATGAATTAGATTCAGTCGCAAGGGATCTGGCAACATCCAGACTTTCGCTGAATCATATATAAGAGATTTACATTCGATGGGGAGATATGCTCATATCCTGATACCAAACAGCATGGGAATGTAAACAGCATTCTGTGCATATGCGTAAAATGGTCCAGATGGCAGAGGTTTAAGGTGAAGGGAAATGATTTTATCTGAGAGGTTACTTTTTCACACAAAGGGTGGTGGGTGTATGGAATGAGCTGCCAGAGAAGGTGGTTGAGGCTGGGACTATCCCAATGTTTAAGAAATGTTTAGACAGGCACATGGACAGGACAGGTTTGGGGGGATATAGACCAAACGCAGGCAGGTGGGACTAGTGTAGCTGGGACATTGTTGACCGGTGTGGGCAAGTTGGGCCGAAGGGCCTGTTTCCATGCTGTATCACTCACTCTATGACTCCATGAAATGGGATTTTATCACCCCCACACCAAACCTCAGTGAAATCCCAGCAGTACGCGCCCGATATCAATGGAGTCTAATCACTCCACACAAAACCCAAATGGGATTCCAGTCACCACAGACCAAACGTCAAAAACTCCAATCACCCTCGCATCAAACCACATCTCCAATCATTGTGCATCAAACTACAGCAAAGTCCAATAGCCACACATCAACCGTCAGTGTGAGTCCAGGTACCATGTGCGGTACCTCAATGGAATTCACTTTACCCCCCCACCAGTCCTCAAAGTGGATCCAAACACCACACACCAAATCTCAATGTGATTCCAATCAACATACACCAAATATCAACGTGAGTGTGAAAACGCACACCTCCAGATTCAGGGACAGTTTCTTCCCAGCTGCTATCAGGCTACCACAACCAGAGAGCAGTGTTGAACTACTATCTACCTCATTGGAGACCCTCAAACTTTCTGTGATAGGACTTTATTCGCTTTACTTTGCAGTGAAAGTTATTCCGTTATCATGTATCTATGCACTGTAAATGGATCGATTCACGCAACAAAAGCTTTTCACTGTACACGTGACAATGAACTCAATTGAAACTAATCATCACAAACTCAACCTCAAAGTGAATTCAATCACCACACATCCAATCTCAATACTCAGCACGATTGAATGGCGGGTAGATGTGATGGGCCGAATGGCCTAAGTCTTCTATCACTTATGACCTTATGACCACCCACCCAACCACAGTGGCTTTCAGTTGCATCCCCACCAAACCTCTATTCATTCTTTGGCATTAGTCGTATACATTTTCCTTCACCTCTTCTTCCAGTGCCTCCATATCATTTGTTATCTACAGCGGTATTCCTTCATGGATTTGCTTCCTGAGATGGAGTGGGAATCAATTCCTGGTTTTTGAGGGACTAAAAACTACTTGGTGTCATTCGGAAGCTCTTCCAATTACATGGCTGGGGTGGGCTGCAAACCTAATAAGTCAGCATGTGGAGCTAACTGCTTTCCCTGCCTTTGTTCCCCAGGTGAAGACGAGCAAAGCAGCTCACTGACGGAGGGTACAGATCCTGGGCTTCTGCCGATCAGAGTTCGTAGCTCCATTGGCCACTGTTCTGGTCGGGACCCCTTATCGCTAACCCAAGGCAAGCTCTGAGTAAAGCACGATCTGATCAACGTTTGCCCAAAGTCCTACTGTACTGATCGCCTGGATCGGGGAATATTGATCCTAACCTGGTCCATGTACCAAATGGAGTGCAGTTTGAAATGTGAAGACCCGATGGACAGGAACAGTTATTCATCTCAGAAGCCATGGGATGACAGCGCAGTATTTGAAAGAACCAATTCAGGAGTCAAGTGTTGTGGTAAAATTCAACGTAACATGAATGCATCGGCGTCATTGCCCACAATCAAATATAAGGCACGTCCTTCAGCTAACCTTTATTCAGGACTCAAACTTTTTGTGGTTGGTCTTTCCATTTAAATAAATATCAGCACAAATGCAAGGACTCAGTTTGCTCAGGGCGGCACGGTGGCGCAGCGGTCGAGGGGGAGCACGGTGGCGCAGTGGTAGAGTTGCTGGTTTACAACGCCAGAGACCCGGGTTCGATCCCGACTACGGGTGCCGTCTGTACGGAGTTTGTACGTTCTCCCCGTGACCGCATGGGTTTGCTCCAAGATCTTCGGTTTCCTTCCGCACTCCAAAGACGTACAGGTTTGTAGGTTAATTGGCTTGGTGCATGTGTAAATTGTCCCTAGCATGTGTGTAGGGTAGTGTTAGTGTGCGGGGATCGCTGGTCAGTGCGGACTCGGTGGGCCGAAGGGCCTGTTTCTGCGCTGTATCTCTAAACTAAAGTAAAAGCGAGCTAAGTACCAGTACTACTTCCATCTCCGTACAGACCAGGGCATGGGGATGGCGGTTGCATCTGTCGAGAGGATAGAGAGGATGAGACGGGGCTGGCAGTGAAGGGTGATGCTTAATCACCTCTGATCATTATCTACTAATACAGTGAACAGCCAGGATTGTCAAGAGACTCGAGTGTTTAATAGTCACACGTACTGACAACCGAACAATGATATTCATACGTGCAGCTGTATAACCGGCCTGCAAACACACTGCATACAGATATTATATAATAATAGGAATAATTCAATAAATTAATAGTGTAGGAAGTAGTTGAGATGCTGGTTTAAACTGAAGATAGACTCAAAATGCTGGAGTAACTCAGCGGGACAGGCATCATCTCTGGAGAGAGGAATGGGTGACGTTTTGGGTCAGATCCAGTCTGAAGGAGGTTCAAGGTTCTGGGTTCAAGGTTTAAGGTTCAAGGTTCACATTTATTTGTCACATGCACCAATTAAGATACAGTGAAATGAGTTACCTTGCAGCCATACAATTAAAAAGAACACAATACACAATAGAATTTAACATAAACATCCACCACAGCATTCTTCACTGTGATGGAAGGCAATAAAGTTCAGTCAGTCCTCCTCCTTTGTTCACCCGTGTTTGGGGCCTTGACCCTCCGTTGTCGCCCGATGTACAAGCCCTCTCATTGGGATGAATGAAGCTCCGACATCGGGACAGATCGAACACATTCTTGGAGTTCCCGAATCGACCACTTCCTTACGGCTTCAGGATGTTATCAGCTGCTGGCCTGAGGTCAGAGCTCTTCTCCGGAGATCCCCGGCAAGAAGGGCCTCGACCCGAAATGTCACCCATTCCTTCTCTCCAGAGATGCTGCCTGTCCCACTGAGTTACTCCAGCATTTTGTGTCTATTTTACTTCGGAGTCACGTGAGTGACTACGTGAAGAACCCGCTTCCAACGCATGCGTGTCATATCGCTACACGCATTGCACGAGTCAACAGGAAGGGGGAGGACACCCCCCAGTAACGGGAGAAGACAAAAGAGCCAGCAAAAGGCAGGTAAGGACTCTGCATTTTCATTCACAGCAAAATGGACAGAGTGAAAAGGAAGCGGTCTGCTAAAAAGCTGCCCGAGAAACGCGTTGTAAACGTGGATGAACGGCAGAGACAGCAGCCGTCGGCTCTAGAGGCCTCGGTAGAGGAATCAGCTGTGCCAGAAATCATTCTGGCACCGACGAAACTTACTTCCCGGCCGGGAGGCAAAGTTCAAACGAAAACTCACCATCTAGAAAAGCCCGACTTGGAGCAGCAGCGGGCGACCAGCCCGTATCAATATCGGACCAGGGCTGAACGGGTGCGGCAGACGGAACAAACCCGCTATGAGTGGCTGCATACGGAGCAGCCAGGAGAAACAGCTGACCGGGAACAGACGTGGACCGACAGTCAGGACCGGTGTGGCCAGCGGCGGAACGAGGAAAGCCCGCAAACCAGCACCCGTGAGTACCGGGGACGGGAACAGCTGGGCTACAGAGAAGAGCAGCACACTGCTGAAAGGCTGCAGGAATGGGAGCAGCCAAAAATAGCAAGTGCAGCTCAACGTAGAGACCGTCTAAAGGAGCTGCTGGAGGAGCTCCTTCACAGTGGCAGTCCCATGAATGTGGAGACTAGCCACAGTGGGCAGGCAAGCCCCATATGGGTACCCCGTGAGGGACCCCCTGAAATCTCGACCTCTTCGGAGGAGAGTGGGCAGGACCCTGATGGGCCAGACCCTGATCACACAGCTTCCCATGATCCTGAATCTGCAGAAAAACATACACTGCTGGACATGGTGGCTGATTACTACAAACCAAGTCAAACAGGGGCAGACTTGGATTCCAGGATGGCAGCCAGTATTAACTACATGTCTGGCCATCAACTCCAACAACAAATATTCACAGAGACACTGGCCAGACATCTGCCACCTGGTAACTGTGATGCATTACAAATCCCCAGTGTAAACCAATGCATTTGGAAGCATATGGGGAGGGACATCAGGAACCAGGACCTCAAAATCCAGAAAACCTTAAAGGGGCTTACGGCAGGGATTACAGCCTACACCCGCACCCTGGACAAAACAGAGCTAACTAAAGACCACCAAGACGCACTAGCTCTGTTTTGTAATGTACAATATGAGCTGAATAGCATGCGGAAGGCTGCTATTCAGCCGACACTGGATCCCAAATACGCAACAATTTGCAAGCAAAGAGCCGTTAAAATCTCAACCCTTTTGTTTGGGCAAGACTTGTCCAAACAGTTCAAGAAACTGGACGAAGAAGCCAAGACATTGGGGCTCATCAAAGCCAGCACGAAGGCTTACTTTGGATCACGGTACCAGCCACATGTAAGACCGATAAGTGTGGCTC
This sequence comes from Amblyraja radiata, assembly GCF_010909765.2. NCBI lineage: Eukaryota > Metazoa > Chordata > Chondrichthyes > Rajiformes > Rajidae > Amblyraja > Amblyraja radiata. The sequence continues at coordinate 10,788,197 of NC_045964.1, read as the reverse complement.
ATACCAGTGGCACTGCCAGAAACCTATACAACCAACAGCAGCCTTTTTTAGGGTATGGCCAGGGACGGCCACCCTGGAAGACGCGGAAGCATCAACCTCCAGTACAACCTCGAACACAATCAATAAAAACAGAACCCCCCTTTTTAAAAAAACCAAGAAAATAATACAACCACCAGTAACCATGGAGGTACGTGGGTGGGGTTCTTTTGTAAAAAAGGGACCCACGACGGGGGGGGTGGGAGGTTGCAATACGACAAGTTATGAATGGTGTAAAATCACTACAGACTCGTATATTCTAAGCAGTATTCAGGGTTATCTGCTAGAATTTACTCATTCCAATAAACCCCCAGTACAACATACACCAGAAAGGCATTTCGTCCTTATAAAAACAGAACAATCTAAAGCCCACATGGAGCTACAACGATTGTATACAAAAGGTGTGATTGAGCATACTACTCATGAACAATTAAAATTTGTATCAAACATATTATTAAAAATAAAAAAGATGGGGGTTGCAGGATTATCATTGACCTTTCAACCCTAAACACATTTGTTTAATATGTTCATTTTAAGATGGATACCTTTATCACTGCTAAAGAATTAGTATCAGCTGGTTTCTATATGACAAGCATTGACTTAAAAGATGCATACTATACAGTACCCATCAGAGGGGAACACAGACGGTAGTTAAGTGTAAATTGATACCAGAAACTAATATGGATTATCTAGGATTCACCATTAACACGGTCAATATATTAGTAACTTTACCAATAGATAAAGCCGCAGCCTTACAGGAGGATTGCAGCGAACTTCTTAAACACCAACAGACCCTCCATTAGAGGGTAGGCCGGATAATTGGGAAGATTGTGGCTACATTCCCGGCCACACATTTTGGGCCATTACATTATCAAAATTTGCAAAGAGCAAAAATTAGAGCACTCAAATTTAACAAAGGTCATTTTGATAGACCTATGGAGCTGCCTACAGAAGCTATAATTGAACTACAGTGGTGGGAACATAGCATTAGGTATTGCTCCAACCCCATCATTATGGACAACCCGTCTATGGTATTACAAAATGGTGTATCCAAAGAAACATTTGGATATCGGCAACATACCTACCAGGTAAGCTAAATTCAGTGGCAGACACCAGGTCACGCAAATTTAATGAAAACAAGGAATGGATGTTAAATAAAAATGTATTTGCTGATATTACAGCAAAATATGGTAGACCAGATATTGATATCTTTGCGTCCAGGTTGAATCACCAATTACCAAGGTATGTCTCCTGGAAACCAGACCCTGGGGCAGAAGCTACAGATGCTTTCTCACTGCATTGGGGGAAATGGCGTTTTTTATGCTTTCCCCCCCATTCTGCCTCATCAACCGGGTACTAAGGAAAATTCAACAATATTCGGCATCTGGGATTATCATAGTACCCGATTGGCCTACTCAACCGTGGTATTCGGTCATACAGGGGATGGTGTTAGAACCATGTTCCATTATTGGACATAGCCCGAATTTATTAATTCATCCAGTAACTGGGGGGCAGTCACCCATGCCATAATACTATGGATTTGTTGATTTGTAGAGTCTGAAAGACCCACTACACAGCATGGGGCTGTCAGACAGGACGATGAATCTCATCACATCCGCACAAAGACTGTCAACACGGAAGCAGTACCTCGGACACATCAAGAAATGGGGCATATACTGCTTTGACAACAACCTAGACCAAAGGGCCAAGAACATTCCGGCCGTATTGGAATTCTTAACAAACCTCCATTATGACAAACGATTGGGCTACAGTGCCATCAATAGTGCCAGAAGTGCACTCTCCAATTACCTATCACAAGGAACGGAGCGGCACACGGTGGGAACGCACCCCCTGGTAACAAAACTTATGAGGGGCATATTCAATGCAAATCCCCCTAAAACCAGGTACTCCAAAATTTGGGATGTGGGTGTCGTTTTGAACATGCTGAGGAGCTGGTCGCCCATAACAGCATTATCACTTCAGAAACTGACCATGAAGATGGTTATGCTCATGGCGTTAGTTTCTGCACAACGAGTCCAGTCATTAAGCAAACTGAGCCTGGACTCCTTGATCATCTCACCCGAGAAACTGATGTTTGTCATACATGAGTTAATAAAACAAAACAGACCAGGCTCATCGGGTCAAGTGATTGAATTTATGGCATATCCATATGACGAACGTCTGTGTATAGCAAGACATATCCAATTATACATGGAATATACTAAGAGCATTCGAGGGCAGGAAATGGCTCTGTTAATTTCTTACAAGAAACCGCACAAAAGGGTCACGACCCAAACTATCTCAAGGTGGCTCAAATGTGTCCTAAAGATGGCAGGAATAGACACTAATGTTTTTAAATCTCATTCCACCAGGGCTGCAGCAACATCCGCAGCAAAAATGCTGGAGGTACCCACGGACCAAATCCTCAGAATAGCAGGATGGTCATCCGAAAGGACTTTCCAAAGGTTTTATAATAAACCAGTTTTGGAGCCATCATCATCATTTTCGGAAAGCATTTTACGTTCAATATTATAATTTGCCCGAAGGGTTACAGGGCTATGATTTCAATTAATAAATTTATTTTCTCGTTATATCACACAAGTCTTTGTATAAGTGTGTCTAAAATTGCTAATGATACTCTCTCCCAATACCCAAGGCAGTTGTGAAGCATGGACTCGTTCCACGGCATGAGGTCACAGAGCTTTGAAATCTTCACGTAGTCACTCACGTGACTCCGAAGTAAAATAGTAAGATTAAACGAGAACTTACCAGTTTGAAGTTTGATCTGTATTTTATGAGGAGGAACGTTGAGGGAATACGTGCCCTCCGCTCCCACCCTCCTATGATCATATTAAAACTGGTATCTCTTTGATAATCTTACTATGTTAGGTCATTATAGTTTCTGTGACCTCACACCGCTGCTTTGAAGAATGACACGCATGCGTTGGAAGCGGGTTCTTCACGTATTCCCTCAACGTTCCTCCTCATAAAATACAGATCAAACTTCAAACTGGTAAGTTCTCGTTTAATCTTACTATTTTCAATAAATTAACAAGCAGTACTACAATAATACAGTACTAGTTCAAAATCCAAACTCCTTGGTGTAACCAAAGGCAGGCGCTCATGGTTGTGAGGTTAGTGTTGTGTTCAAGAGGTTGATGATGTTTGGGAAGAAGCATTTCTTGATCCCGGTGCTCGCTGTTTTCAGACCCCTGCACCTTCTTTCCAAAGGTAGGAGCGATATGAGAGCATGGCCGGGGTGATGTGGATCTTTGATGATCCTGGCTGCCAATATTAACAGTCATACACTGGGCAACATTTGTGCTTTCAGTGGAGTAGCCTGTTGACATTTGCTGCTCTCACAAGCAGGCAATGGTCACAGGGAGAAGGACACATGAGGTGAGGAGTGGCGGATATCAGCAGCTAGTGGCTTTGCGGGAGCCTTTTGATCTCTGCCAGCAGCATAATCAAGGACGAGTCGCACCCTGGCCACTCCCTCTTCTCTCCTCTCCCATCAGGCAAGAGGTACAGAAGTGGAGAAACACACAACTCCAGATTCAGGGACAGTTTCTTCCCAGCTGTTATCAGGCATCTGAATCATCCTAATCATCAGTGCTGAACTACTATCTACCTCATTGTTGACCCTTGAACTTTCTTTGATCGGACTTTACTGGACGTACCTTGCACTAAACATTATTCACATTATTCCCTTTATCCTGTATCCGTACACGGTCGATGGCTCGGTTGTAATCATGTATTATCTTTCCGCTGACTGGTTAGCACGCAACAAAAAGCTTTTCACTGTACCTCGTTACGTGGATTTGTAGGTTAATTAGCTTCTGTAAGTTGCCTCTCATGTGTATGGAGTTGGCTCGAAAGTGGGATAAAGTAGAACTAGTGTGAATGGGTGATCGATGGTTGGCGTGGACTACATGGGCCGAAGGGCCTGTTTCAATGCTGTATCTCACAATCAATTCCATCAACCCGAACATCCGGAGAAATCCCATGTAGTCACTGGGAGAAGAGAGAGTTTTATTGTCATGTGTCCCTGATAGGACAATGAAATTCTTGCTTTGCTTTAGCACACCAGAACATAGTAGGCACGAATACAGAACAGATCAGTGCGTCCATATACCATTACATAAATATATACACACATGAATAATTAAACTGATAAAGTGCAAATAAACAGATTATTGGCTATTAATGTTCAGATTTTTGTCCGAGCTGAGTTTATAGCCTGATGGCTGTGGGGAAGTAGCTGTTCCTGAACCTGGTCGTTGCAGTCTTCAGGCTCCTGTACCTTCTACCTGAAGGTAGTGGGGAGATGAGTGTGTGGCCAGGACGGTGAGGGTCCTTGATGATGCTGCCTGCATTTTTGAGGCAGCAACTGTGATAGATCCCCTCGATGGACGGGAGGTCAGAGCCGATGATGGACTGGGCAGTGTTTACCACTTTTTGTAGTCTTTTCCGCTCCAGGGCGCTCAAATTGCCGAACCAAGCCACGATGCAACCAGTCAGCATGCTCTCTACTGTGCACTTGTAGAAGTTAGAGAGAGTTCTCCTTGACATACCAACTCTCCGTAATCTTCTCAGGAAGTAGAGGCGCTGATGTGGGAGCACCCAAGGTCAAGATTGAACCGAGGCCTCTGGAGCTGTAAGTCAGCAGCTCAACCAGCTGTGCCACTGCGTGGAGCGGTGGTTCAGGTTTGTTTGCTGTGGAGTCCATTGGTGCCTGACAGAGGTCAATGAGACTCAGTGCCAAGCAAGGAGCTGGCTCAGGTTAATCATGAAGGTTAGATGCTTGGCCAGCTTGTTTTCAGTGGTTGCCCCAGCTAATATACGGTTGCTAATTCCAGTTCGATTCCCAGAGGTCGTGGGATCAGCCATATCCAGAGGTAAACTGGCCGATCGTTTTGCTGAACACTTTCGCTCAGTCCGCCTGAACCTACCCGATCTTCCCGGTTGCTAAACACTTTAACACCTCCCAATCCCACACTGATCTTTCTGTCCTAGGTCTCCTCCATTGTCTGAGTGAGGCTAAATGCAAATTGAAGGAACATCAACTCGTATTTTGCTTGGGCAGCTTGCCACCCAGCAGTCAGTTCAGGTAGCCACGGCATTCCCACTCTCTCTATCCCTCCCCCACCCAAGTCGCGTCAGCTTCTCATTTTCACCCAACAAACAGCTAACCTGTTTCCTTTATCATCGTTGCTTTGTTGCCTCTTTCATTCATTGTTCTTTATCTCTCCACATCATCGTCTATATCTCACGTTTCCCTTTCCCGTGACTTTCAGTCTGAAGAAGGGTCTCGACCCGAAACGTCACCCATTCCTTCTCTCCAGAGTTACTCCAGCATTTTGTGTCTGCCTGAGGATTACAATAACCGGGGACTCACGACCCACTCGCCTGTGTTCAGACTGTTCACACCGTTACAGGTTTGAACAAGGCGTGCCCACTCTGAACCCTGTGTAGCGTGCAGCACCTAGTGGGTCAGCTTGCATTGTGGTTGTTCAGTCACAGGCTCTTGTCTTCCTCTTCAGTGATTCCCAACACACGACCTTCTCCAGGGATCACCCACCCACCCCCCTCCCTGCGCCGCCAGCAGGTTAACGATCGTGGTTCATCCTGCTTCCTGTTAAAGCACTCCCTTCACTCCACGGACTCCACGTCCTAATGTTACTATTTACCCCAGCAGTGACACTGATATTTGCTTGCTAAATGAGTATTGGTATGGCATGGAAACCAATTAGTGGCGGGGCTTGCAATCCGTGAGTGTGACATTGTTGGAGACAAAATGCTGGAGTAACTCAGCGGGACAGGCAACATCTCTGGAGAGAAGGTATGGGTGACGTTTCAGGTTGAGACCCTTCCTCAGAATGGCTATTACTATTACATTGCTATTGGTGAGGGCAGACCATGCAATGCTGCATCCTCAAGTAATCAGCAAGGAACTGGAAGAGTCGCAGGCACAGAAGGAACGGCAGATGTTGGTTTACAAGCAAAGGCACAGAATGCTGGAGTAACTCAGCGAGGCAGGCAGCATCTCCGGAGAACATGGCTAGGTGACTTTCCAGGTCGGGACCAACTGACTCGAAACATGGCCCATCCATGTTCTCCAGAGGTGCTGCCTGACCCGCTGAGTTACTCCAGCACTTTGTGTCTTTTTTGGAAGAATTGCAGAGTTAGTATTGCAGTTCCCAATCTTGAATCCTGGTGTCTAGTCCTTATTCAGTAGTGTTCCTCTGGTGTGTGCACAGTTCACCGCCATCCCAGGCTCACCCTTGACCTGTTCTCGGTTAGCTGATGGTCAACCGAGGCTAGACACAAAATGATGGAGTAACTCAGCGGGACAGGCAACATCTCTGGAGAGAAGGAATGGGTGAGGTTTCGGGTCGAGGCCCTTCTTCAGACTGAGAGTCAGGGGAGAGGGAGTCTAGAGATATAGAAGGGTAAGGTGTGAAAATGACAGATCAAAGCGGACGATGATAATGAATTGTTAGCTGAGGGAAAGGTCATAACGCTGCATACAATTAATAATATTTAACCAGGAGGAGAACTAGGATGGGGGAGGGACGGAGAGAGAGGGAAAGCAAGGATTACTTGGACACGCTAGAGGCAGGAAACATGTTGCCGATGTTGGGGGAGTCCAGAACCAGGGGCCACAGTTTAAGAATAAGGAGTAAGCAATTTAGAACGGAGACGAGGAAACACTTTTTCTCACAGAGAGTGGTGAGTCTGTGGAATTCTCTGCCTCAGAGGGCAGTGGAGGCAGGTTCTCTGGATGCTTTCAAGAGAGAGCTAGATAGGGCTCTTAAAAATAGCGGAGTCAGGGGATATGGGGAGAAGGCAGGAACGGGGTACTGATTGGGGATGATCAGCCATGATCATATTGAATGGCGGTGCTGGCTCGAAGGGCCAAATGGCGTCCTCCTGCACCTATTGACTATTATCTATTGTCTATTGAAGTTAGAGAAATCAATATTCATACCGCTGGGCTGTAAGCTACCCAAGCGACATATAGGGTGCTGTTCTTCCAATTTGTGCTGGGCCTCATCACTGACAGTGGAGGAGGCCCAGGACAGAAAGGTCAATGTGGGAATGGGAGGGGGAGTTAAAGTGTTTAGCAAACGGAAAACGTAAGTGTTTAGCAATGGAAAGTGTCAGCTGAGGCAGTAGTTGTATCCCCTGGATCAGGAGAGGAGCGAGAGACAGCCAGCGTTCCTACTGACTGGACCATGCAGGGGATTGGTGCTTTGCGGACATAAGGTGAGCATGCAGTGAGATGTCTCTCATGATGGGATATCTACCAGTGGACCCAAGCAAGTGGGGCAGGGCGTACACAGTGCAGGGTTGTTGATTCTACGCACAAGCCATGGGTGAATCCTGAAGGGGAATGCAGGGGAAAGCCCTGGAATGTGGTCACACGCTCTTAAATTCATAAGCGATAGGAGCAGAATTAGGCCATTCGGCCCATCAAGACGACTCCACCATTCAATCATGGCTGATCTATCTCTCCCTCCTAACCCCATTCTCCTGCCTTCTCCCCATCCCGAGTTTGCAACCTCCAGCACCAGGCAGGGCAAACGTCTATGCAAGGATAGTCTATGCACCACCTGCATACTCCCTTGCATTTCCCACTCCACTTTGGAAACACATCCTCATTCCTACACCATTATTGTATCTGTGATTCTTAATCCCAACTGTCCTGTGGGAGCACCTTCACCAGAAGGGCTGCACTGGTTCAAGAAGGCACCTCACCACCCCTGCCCCAAGGACGTTAAATGTTGGCCTTGCCAGTGATGCCCTGACCTTGTCTGAAGAAGGGTTCCCAACCAGATAGGTCATCTAATATATGTTCTCCGGGAATGCTGCCTGACTCGCTGAGTTACTCCAAGTGATAGGAGTATAATTAGGCCATTCGGCCCATCGAGTCTACTACACCATTCAATCATGGCTAATCTATCTCCCCCTCCTAACCCCATTCTCCTGCCTCTCCCCGTAACCCCTGACACCCGCACCCATCTTTCATCTAAAATAAAGATTCCTTCAGGCTCCCCTAAGGCTGACGTTTACGACACTGTGTGAGCATCAGGCTCTTTTGCTCTGTCCCTGTCCAATAAAGTGTCTCAGACCCGAGATGCTAACTTCTCTCTCGAAGCTGCCTAACCTGCCGAGCATTTCCGACCCTCTTGGTTTTAATTTCAGATTTCCAGCAGATTTCCTTTTTTTTTTGATTTGCAGTCTTTTCCTTTCTGGTTGGAAGAGAGGGTATCATAAGATCATCATAAGAGTAGAATGAGGCCATTCGGCCCCTTCAAGTCTTCGACCTCTTCATTCGGCCCATTCAAGTCTACTCCACCATTCAATCATGGCTGATCTGTCTCTCCCTCCTAACTCCATTCTCCTGCCTTCTCCCCATAACCGCTGACACCCGTATTAATCAAGAATCCATCTATTTCTGTCTTAAATATATCCACTGACTGCCTCCACAGCCTTCTGTGGCAAAGAATCCCACAGATTCACCACCCTCTGACGAAATAAATTCCACCTCTTCTCCTTCCTAAAGGAACGTCCTTTAATTCTGAGGCTGTGACCTCTAGTCCTAGACTCTTCCACTAGTGGAACCGTCCTCTCCACATCCACTCTATCCAATGCAACGTATGCCGCAGGCTCTGGCTGTAACCAAAACGTTCCCGTCAACTTGGGATGCTGCTGTTGTATAAGACGTTGGTGAGACCGCATTTAGAATATTGTGTTCAGTTCAGGGCACCATGTTATAGGAAAGATATTGTCAAGCTGGAAAGGGTTCAGAGAAGATTTACGAGGATGTTGCCAGGACTAGAGGGTCTGAGCTATAGGGAGAGGTTGAGTAGGCTGGGTCTCTATTCTTTGGAGCGCAGGAAGCTGAGGGGTGATCTTATAGAGGTGTATAAAATCACGAGGAATAGTTCAGGTGGATGCACAGAGTCTCTTGCCTAGAGTAGGGGAATCGAGGAATAGCGGACATAGGTTAAGGTGAAGAGGAAGCGGTTTAATAGGAATCGGAGGGGTAACTTTTGTATGGAACAAGCTACCAGAAGAGGTAGTTGAGGCTGGGACTATCGCAACATTTAAGAAACAGTTAGAAGGGTACATGGATAGGACAAGTTTGGAGGGTTATGGACCAAGCACAGGCAGGTGGGACTAGTGTAGCTCTGTGGAGAAGTTGGGACGAAGGGCCTGTTTCCACACTGTGTCACTCTATGACTCTTTTACAGTAGCATTCAGCAGCATCGATACTGGCCCTGGTTTGGGAGCGGTTCCCTGCCTGAGCTCCGATACTGAACGTGGCTCCAAGGGCTTGGCTCTCGGGCTATGATCGGAAGCCGGCTCAGTCAGGTTTGTCTGATTCAATGGGAGGGAGTGTCCCAGACAAGCTTTGAGCTTGCAGGTAAACATCCCTATCACGAGGGCACTGGATGGCTATCGATGACCTGATTCAAGTATGTCCTTGGTTGCACAGGAATTCAAGTCACTGCAATCAGCCTCCCACACCCTGCCCTGGTTTCGGTGGTGTTGAGATACCTGGCACAATCAGCACTACCTGTCGCTCTGATTACTCCACAGGTACAAGTATTGGCTTTGTTAGATACAGAGGCATCTGTAACTCCCACAGCCTCTGAGAGTGTTAGCTTCCAGGGTAGGTTTGGTTTACAATCAAGCTGCACTTTGGCCCAAGTTCCAGACTTTAAAGAGGATTCTGTACTGAGTCCGAAGGTCAATTAAGAAGGGGCGAGGGGCGAGGGGAGAGAGGAGGGTCTAATCCGAAATATACCCTGACGGAGGGAGTGAATGTATAGAGAACCTCAGGTGGGACAAATATATAATGGAACATAGAACAGTACAGGAACAGGCACTTTGGCCCACAATGTCTATGCCAAACATAATGCCAAGTTAAACTAATTAGATCGTTACCCTCTGGTCCTTGACATTTCCTCGCTGGAGAATAGGTGTGACTGTCCACCCCAACATAATTTTATTACTTCTATCAGGTCTCCCCCATCACCTCTGTAATTCCAGAGAAAACAATCCAACGTTGTCCAACCTCACCTTACAGCTAACAACCTCCAATGCAGGCAGCACTCTGGTAAGCCTCACCGGCATCCTCTCCCCAGCCTCCCCGTCCTTCCTGTAATCGGGTGACCAGAACTGCATAGAATACTTCAAATGCAGCCAAATCAGCATTTTATAACTTCCTGGCCCTTATATTCAATATTCCGACCGATGAAGGCAAGCATATCACATGCCTTCATTTCCACTCTATCTACTTGTGTTGCCATTTTCAGGGAGCTATGAACTTCCTGTGAACTCATGAACCCAAGATCCCCTGCATATCAATGCTATTAAGGGTTTTGCCACAAACGTTCGACCTCCTGCAGTGCAGAAGCTCGGATTAATCTCCATCTGCCATTTTTCTGCCCGTGTCTGTAACTGATCTATAATCCAATGTATTCTTTGACAGTCTTCCACGCTGTACGCAGCTCCAACTCCAAACCTACTAAGCAACCTATCTACATGTATGTCTGAGATTTATTTATGTCACAGGGGACAAAGGTCCCAGCACAAATGCCTGTGGATCGCCACTGGTCACAAACCTCCGGCCAAAAGGGCACCCTTCCACCGCTACATCCTGTCTTCTATGTCAAAGCCAGTTCTGAGCCCAAACTACCAAGTCACAGTAGATCGCAAGCATCTTAATCTTCTGGATGAACCTATCAAGGGCACCATGGTGGTGCAGCAGGTAGAGCAGCTGCCCCACAATTCCAATGACTAATAGAAACATCGAAACATTGAAAATAGGTGCAGGAGTAAGTAGGCCATTCGGCCCTTCGAGCCAGCACCGCCATTCAATATGATCATGGCTGATCATCCAGAATCAGTACCCCGTCCCTGCTTTCTCCCCATATCCCTTGATTCAGTTAGCCCTAAGTGCTATATCTAAATCTCTCTTGTGTGAATTGGCCTCCACTGCCTTCTGTGGCAGAGAATTCCACCTCATGTTTGATCCTGATTTCTGGTGTTTATTGTGTGGGATTCCACATTCTCCCTGTGACCCATGGATGACCCCAAGTTCTCTGGTTTTCCCTCGCATCCCAAAGTCCTGCCAGTTGGTAGGATAACTGGCCACTGTAAATGGCCTCGAGTGTCTGGCTGGGTGGTAGATTCTGGGTTGATGGCTGAGTCAATGGAGATGTGTGATTAGTGTAACATTATTGTTAATGCTGTCTGGTGCTTGGCATGGACTCAATTGGCCGAAGGGCTTGTTTCCCTGCTGTACGACTCTTTCAAGTTCTTGGGAAAAGAAAGTTCTCCGTTCACCCGTGAGCCAGTGGATTGAGTTCATTCCAGTGTTGGCCTGGGCCACGGATATTTTGGAGATAGTTCTGTTTTCCCAGCTTCCTGGAACATTACTATTTCATTGTGTGTCTCGTTTTACAGTGTTGCATTGGCTGCCCTGTGAAGAAACAGTTGGCTTATTTGACCAAAAAAACAAACTGCTGCAGGAACACAGCAGGTCAGGTAGCGTCCGTGGAGAATTGGGAAAAAGGTCCTGACCAGGAAAAGTTGTCGAAGATAGACACTAAATGCTGGAGTAACTCAGCGGGACAGGCAGTATCTCTGGGTAGAAGGAATGGGTGATGTTTTAGGTCGAGACCCTTCTTCAGATTGAGAGTCATGGGAGAGGGAGACATGGAGATATAAAAGAATAAGGTGTGAAAACAAGAGATCAAAGGGGACGATGATCGAGGATAATGTTGTCTGTCCATTTCTTCCGCAGTTGCTGCCTGACCTGCTGAGTTCATCCAGCGGCTTTTTGCAACTTCTTGAATGATTGATTGATCGATTAAAAGGCACAGCATGAAAACGGGCCCTTCGGCCCACCGAGTCCACGTCCACGAGATCACCCATTCACACTAGTTCTATGTTATTCCACTTAAGCATCTATTCCGTACACACTAAGGCAATATACACAGCCCAATTAATCCACAAAGCCCTCACGTCTTTGGGATGTGGAAGGAAGACCGATACATCTGGAGGAAACCCATGCGGTCACAAGGAGAACGTGCAAACTCCACACGAACGGCACCCGATGTTGGGATCGAACCCGGATCTCTGGCGAGTGAGGCAGCAGCTCTACCACCACTGTGCTGCTGCTAGTTTAATTAATCCACCTGCAACCCAACAGAACTGGCATAGGGGTACCCACACGCATGCCTACCTGTGCCACTTCCAGCACCTTGCTTGTCTGATTATAAAGGGGACTATTGCTTCTTAGAAGGTGGTGCAGCGGTAGAGTTGCTGCCTTACAGCGCTTGCAACAGTAGAGACCCGGTTTCAATCCCAAACTACGGGTGCTGTCTGTACGGAGTTTGTACGTTCTCCCCGTGACCGCGTGGGTTTTCTCTGGGATCTTCGGTTTCCTCCCCACACTCCAAAAGACGTACAGGGTTGTAGGTGCGTTGGCTTGGTATAAGTGTAAATTGTCCCTAGTGTGTGTGTAGGGTGGTGTTAACGTGCGGGGATCGCTGGTCGGTGCGGACTCGGTGGGCTGAAGGGCCCTGTTTCCGCACTGTATCTCTAAACTAAACTAAACTTCTGGAGTCAGATTGGAGCCCAGCAGCTTCCTGGACACGCCAGCAGAGGGAGCTGTCCCTCCGGCTGAGGTGGGGGAGGGCTGGGTACATTCGAGAAAGGGAAACTTTGCATTTTTGAGCGTCTTTAAAAAAAACCCAGAGTAGAAAATCCACTTTCTCTATCAGCAGCCTCGTGGCTTCTGGTTGCAAACAGGCCCCATCAACGTCTGTTGACCGTCTTTTGCAGAGAGCTGCTACATATCAGCTGAGGACACACATTGAGTGAGAGCTGTATTCTTCAACCCAGCTCCAATATTACAGTATTTAAACACATCAAACAAACTTCTCTGCAGAAAGTATGGGAGGATTTCACGTAGCACCCACGGAGGTTTGCTTGTGGCCATGTTCATAAGATCAAAAGTGATAGGAGCAGTATTAGGCCACTCGGCCCATCAAGTCTACTCTGCCATTCAATCTTGACTGATCTATCTCTCCTTCCCAACATCATTCTGCTTTCTCCCCATAATCTCCCCATTTTATGCCGTAAAAATATCCACTGACTTGGCCTCCACAGCCTGCCGTGGCAAAGAATTCCACCCTCTGACTAAAGAAATTCCTCCTCATCTCCTTCCTAAAAGAACGTCCTTTAATTCTGAGGCTATGACCTCTAGTCCTAGACTCTCCCACTAGTGAAAACATCCTCTCCACATCCACTCTACCCAAGCCTTTCACTATTCTGTACGTTTCAATGAGGTCCCCCCTCATTCTTCTAAACTCCAGCGAGTACAGGCCCTGTGCCAACAAACGCTCATCATATGTTAACCCACTCATTCCTGGGATCATTCTTGTAAACCTCTTCTGGACCCTCTCCAGAGCCAGCCCATCCTTCCTCAGATATGGTGCCCACAATGGCTCACAATGGTCTGCGATTGATTGCCAGGCCTGGGTCTCCAGGCTGGTCCTGCGTAGTGGGACCTCGCAGATTGCTCGACATTGAGAGGGAAGCTGAAGGTAAACACGTCCATTGCTCACAGTCGTTCACATGCAAACGCCGCTCACAGCCGGTTGGGGAGCAGGACTGTGCGGCAGGACTGGAGTCAGTGGAGCTTCTCGACCACACTTCCTCTCCCCGCTCTCTGTTCTACATTATGCACTTTTAAATGTGGGTTCTGCTTTAAAATACCATTGACCTACAGAGAGGAGAACTGCCTTTGGAACGCTCGCTCCGTTGGCAGGGAGTAAATGGGTGGCTGGACTTGATAAATAATATTAACAAGAGGCAGGCTGCACTTAATCTGAATAATAGTTTTTGACCAAGTTACATATTACCTCACTTTTTAAAAAAAGAGTCCTCAGCGCTGGGAAAAATATGTAACAAACTTCTCTGCAGAAAGTATGGGAGGATTTCACGTAGCACCCACGGAGGTTTGCTGGGCAATCAAGCCGTATTAACTTTCTGAAGAAGGGTCTCGACCCGAAACATCACCCATTCCTTCTCTCCAGAGATGCTGCCTGTGCCGTTGAGTAACTCCAGCTTTTTGTGTCCATCTTCCCTTCTCTCTTCTTTAAGATGTTTCTCAAACTTGGATCAGGTCAATCAAAATATCCCTTTATAGCCCCTCTATCCCTTTATCTCAAAATCTCTAAATCTACAGATGCTCTGTAGAAAGTATCTTGACTGATTGCCTGTTTAAAAATTCTATGCCTAGTCTCAGTTTTTTAGTTTAAAGATACAGTGCAGAAACAGGCCCTTCGGCCCACCGAGTCTGCACCGACCAGCGATCCCAGCACATTAACACTATCCTACACACACTCAGGATGATTACATTTACACCAAGCCAATTACAAACTACAAACCTGTATGCCTTTGGAGTGTGGGAGGAAAGCAAAGATCTCAGAGAAAACCCATGCGATGTCAGGGAGAACGTACAAACTCCGTACAGACAGGACCCATAGTCGGGATCGAACCCAGGTCTCGGGTGCTGCAAGCGCTGTAGAGCAGCAATACTACCGCTGCGCCACCGTGCCTCTTCATGTGACCTTCCATCCCAGTTACCTACCTAATGAAGACACAAGGAGCTGCAGATACTGGAATCTTGCATAGAAGGCAAAGCGCTGGAGTAACTCAGTGACTCGGGCAACATCCCTGGAGGACACGGATAGACGGTGTGAGGAGTTTTTGCTCAGAAGTTTAAAGAGATTTGGTATGTCACTGAACACGCTAAGAAACCTCTACAGAAACACTGTGGAAAGTATCCTGACTGGTTGGTACTGGTATTGATATTGGTCTATTGTTTTCACATGTACAGTGAAAAGCTTTTGGTGTACGTGCTATCCAGTTAAATCTGATAACATAATACATGATTACAATCAAGCCATACAAAAGTACAATAGAGCAAGAAGAAAAATACCAGAATATAATTTTCAGCATTGTACCATTGCAGTTCCAGAGAAAAGGTCCAATGTCCAGTAGGAGGCAGGTTGGAAGATTGTGACTTCACCCTTCAGGAGCGGGGAGAAGTGGGAATGCCCAGGGTGAGGAAAGTCCTTGATTATCAAAGGTAGACACAAAATGCTGGAGTAACTCAGCGGATCAGGCAGCATCTATGGAGAGAAGGAATTGGCGACGTTTCGGGTCCAGACCCTTCTTCAGACTGATGTCAGTAGAGGGGGCGGGACAAAGATAGAATGTAGTCGGAGACAGTAAGACTAGTGGGAGAACTGAGAAACGGAAGGGGATGGAGAGAGAAAGCAAGGGCTATCTGAAGTTAGAGAATTCAATGTTCATACCGCTGGGGTGTAAACTACCCAAGCGAAATATGAGGTGCTGTTCCGCCAATTTGCGCTGGGCCTCACTCTGATGACGGAGGAGGCCCAGGACAGAAAGGTCTCTGCTGGGTCCCTATCTCTGCCAAGGGCCAGGGTGTGGGGCCACTATGGGGCAGTGAGTGAAAACATAAAGACTGCGCCTGTCATTTCACCTGTGATTGCTCAATGATCGACTCTATGTTTCATCACCTGGACGACCATTGTTGATCTTTTGGGTCAATCTTTTGATCCAGATCTACCAACAAAACATGGTGTGCATTTCAGCTTAGTCTATTGTCACGTGTATCGAGGTACAGTGAAACACTATCCAGTCAGCAGAAAGACAATACATGATTTAATGGTACCATCAAATGACATCATCATGGTTAAATACGATGGGCGATGTACCCGCCTCAAGTAACCTATCCAATTTTTCAATGCGGTCTCCTGTAGGAAATGGATGCAGGCACTTCACCATTGGTGCACAACAGTTTTCACCGAACACAGTTAACCGTTTCCCAGTCACTTACCTGGATGGAGATGCATCTTTTCTCTGTGTCGCATCTTCGACCCCCTCACAGCCTACCAACTGGATTGGCGCGGCCTTTCCTACCGGAGACAGCCCAGAGCTTCAGCAGCAGGCGCCACGTGGAATTACCATCACGGAGCCTGGGATCCTTGTCGAGGATCGCCAGTGTTGGAGCTCCATCCAGCGGATCATGCTGACTTTAACAGTGTGGAGCTGTGATCTGCAGAGCTTCTAGCCGCGGGCGCGACGCTGACTTTAACATCGCGGAGGCCTGGGAACTTTTGCCGAGGATCGCCAGTGTTGGAGCTCCGCCCAGCTCGGCCTGTGGTCTCCGGTAAGAAGCGACCGATTCGGAAACTCAGAGCCCAGGGTGTGTTCCAATCTGTTGCGACGCTGGAGTTTTGATCATCCTAGTGAGAGGGCCTGTATATCGGGCCGTCCATAGCGGCGACTGCGGAGGGTTCTAGGGCCCGACCACGGGTGAACAAAGGAGGAAGATTGACAGAACTTTATTGCCTTCCATCACGGTGAGAAATGTTGATTCCACTGTGGTGGATGTTTATGTTAAACTCAATTGTGTATTGTGTTATTTCTATTCGTATGGCTGTATGGTAACTCAAATTTCACTGCACCAATTGGGGCATGTGACAATACATGTGAACTTGAACTTGAACTTGAACTTGAACTAACCCGGGAATACCAAGTACAGTTTTTAATCTGCTCCACTTCCCCAGCGGTAGAGTTTCCAGAGTTTCCTCTCCACCCCGCTCATAAATGAACCCGTCGGACCTGCTTAGGTCTTGACCACTGCTGCAAACTTCCTCACCGTTCCAGAGATAGACACAAAAAGCTGTAGTACCTCAGCGGGACAGGCAGCATCTCTGGACAGAAGGAACGGGTGACATTTCAGACTGAAGAAGGGTCTCAACCCGAAATGTCACCCATTCCTTCTCTCCAGAGACGCTGATTGGCCCGCTGAGTTATTCCAGCTTTTTGTGTCTATCTTCGGTGTAAACCAGCATCTGCAGTTCCTTCCTACACTGTTTCAGAGACCTGGGTTTGATCTTGACCTCAGCTGCTGTCAGTGTGGAGTTAGCAAGTTATCCCTGTGACCCCGTGGGTTTCGTTCGGGTGCTTTGGTTTCCTCCCGCATCCCTCATTGAGTTGGGTCTGAAGAAAGGTCTCGACCCAAAATGTCACCCATTACTTCTATCTTTAGATTCCTCCTGTCCCACTGAGTTACTCCAGCATTTTGTGCCTGTCTGCGGGTTGGGTTAGCTGGCCGCTGTAAGTAACCTCCAGTGCAGGTGGGTGGTGGAGTCTGGGGTTTGGTGGGAATGTGGGCAGAAGTCTAGGTAGATCCATGTAAAAATGGGTTGACTGAGTCGTGGTGGGTGGAAAGGCCTGTCTCCCTCCATGACTCTCTGCATCCTCGTACAGTTGGAACGTTCCTGACCTCCGTCCAGCTGAGCTGATGTTGGTGGTGCCTGTAGTTTGGACTCTTGTCAATGCAGCCGCTCTTTCAGTCTGATTGCTTGTGATGTTGGGTTGTGTACAAGTCTATCACACCTTATCTCTGTGTCTCCCGCTCCCCTGACTAGTCTGAAGAAGAGTCTTGACCCGAAACGTCGCCCATTCCTTCTCTCCAGAGATGTTGCCTGTTCCGCTGAGTTACTCCAGCATCTTTGGTTTAAACCAGCATCTACAGTTCCTTCCTAAACAGCAGCTGTTTGAGTTGGGAAGCTTTTAGCTTGAGTTCGAGGCAGGCATAAGAAGTCGACGCACCCTCTGACCATGTTTATTATGTGTTTGAAGACAATGTGCGATCAAAAGGGAGAGCCAAGAGTCACTCTGGAATGAAAGGAGAGCTTGTACTGCATGCATCTCATTGACTTCTGCATAACCTCCACCTCAGGAATTTTCTCGGGAGATTCCTGGATTCCTGCTGCTCTCCGCTCTGAGCCAAAATGTGACTTTCATTTTTCGGACAGACTCAGTGCGAGCTTCAGGGACAAGAACCCTACAGTCACTGATCTGCTTCATTCAGAGGCTGACACTAGCCTTGCTCTTATCTCCTCTCTCCAAAACCAGGTCCACAACTGTTTAACCCCTCCAACTTGCCGTGCCATTCAACCTCTGCTCCATACCCAACTAAAACCGGGCCAATGGAGCTTCCTATTCTTAGTGTGTTTGAGTTCATGTGCACTAATTCGTGTGTGGTTTAGTTTCACTTACAGCGCGGAAACACCCCTACGGCTCACCGAGTCTGCACCGACCAGCGATCCCCGCACATTAACCCTATCCTACGCACAGTCGGGACAATTTACACTTAAACCAAGCCAATTAACCTACAAACCTGCACGTCTTTGGAGTGTGGGAGGAAACAGGAGCAGCAGCAGAAAGGCCACACGGTCACAGGGAGATCGTGCAAACTTCATACAGACAGGAGCCGTAGTGAGGATTGAACCTGGGTCACCGGCGCTGTGAGGCAGCAACTCTACTGTTGTGCCACCGTGCCACCCCTACTAGTACTAGTCCAGGTGTGTAACAACAGTTATTTCAGTATTGGTGCATCAGTGCAAGTATTTCAGGGCAAGAAAGTTCTTTTGTATCGTACCAGACTGATTCCTGGGATGTCAGGACTTTCATATGAAGAAAGACTGGATAGACTTGGCTTATACTCGCTAGAATTTAGGAGATTGAGAGGGGATCTTATAGAAACGTACAAAATTCTTATGGGGTTGGACAGGCTAGATGCAGGAAGATTGTTCCCGATGTTGGGGAAGTCCAGGACAAGGGGTCACAGCTTAAGGATAAGGGGGAAATCCTTTAGGACCGAGATGAGAAGAAACTTTTTCACAGAGAGAGTGGTGAATCTCTGGAACTCTCTGCCACAGAGGGTAGTTGAGGCCAGTTCATTGGCTATATTTAAGAGGGAGTTAGATGTGGCCCTTGTGGCTAAAGGGATCAGGGGGTATGGAGAGAAGGCAGGTACGGGATACTGAGTTGGATGATCAGCCATGATCATATTGAATGGCGGTGCAGGCTCGAAGGGCCGAATGGCCTACTCCTGCACCTATTTTCTATGTATCTATGTATCTATGTATCGAATGATGGCTTCTGTACTCTGTTTCTTGTCATCCATTTTGATATATTTCAGTTTCATTAATTTAATTTGTATAATCAAAATAACTTTTTTTCTCAGACATCAGAGTTCAAGTATTCTGTTTCATCTGTTCAAGTTCAAGTTCACATAACTTAATTATGCTTAATTACTTTTTAATGACAGAGTCACAAGGAACTGCAGATGCTGGAATATTGCTCGCATAACACAAAGTGTTGGATTAAAGGGCCTGTCCGAGTTACTCACGAGTTACTCACGAATTCTCCCGAGTTTCCCCCTTGATTCAATGTCCGTAGCGAGTCCGTAGTAGGCTGTAGATATTTCATAGCGGCTCGTAATGCCAGCCGTAGGTACTCGGGGCATCAGGTAAGTCGGGGCGTTTATTCAGCATGTTGAAAAATGTTCACAAGTAAAAAAAATAGCCTCGAGTACCTACGGCTGGTGTCTCTGAGTTTGGATCAAGGGGAAAACTCGGGAGAATTTGTGAGTAACTCGGGAAAGTTGGACAGGGGCTTAACTCAGTGGGTCAGGCAGCATCTCCTGAGGACATCGGTAAGCTATGTTTCAGGTCGTGACCCTTCTTCTTGTAGTCCAGGGAAGAAAGTTGGAAAAGTGGTCAAAACTGGGAAGGTGTCAGGTTCAGTTTAGTTTAGTTTAGAGATACAGCTTGGAAGCAGGCACTTCGGCCCACTGGGTCCACACCAACCAGTGATCCCCGCACACTAACACTACCCTACACACACTCGGGATGAGTTACACTTATACCAAGCCAATTAACCTACAAACATGTACGTCTTTGGAGTGTGAATCGGAGGAAACCGAAGAACTCGGAGAAAACCCACGCAGGTCACGGGGACAACGTAAAAACTCCGTACAGACAGCACCCGTAGTTAGGATCGAACCTGGGTCTCTAGCGCTGTGAGGCAGAAACTCTACCGCTGCGCCACCGTGCCGCCCCATTCAGCAGTATTCGGCAGATGAGAAGTGTTCGATCGGTTGATGGGCCGACAAAGGCCTGAGATAAAAAAAGCAGGCAAAGGATGTTAGATAAGGAGAAGAGAGGTGAAAGAGAAGTGGCATGAAGAGTGAGAGGAAGGGATGTAGGTGGAAGGGGACAGGGTGGAATAGAGAGATAAATGGGTGGGCAATGAGCGGGGGACATGGGCAAGCAAGCAGGCAATAAGTGGGGGCATTGTCTAACATTGTAGAACACAGTGTTCATGTCCTGGGGTTGTAAGCTACCCAAGCAGAATATGAGGTGCTGTTCTTCCAGTTTGCCTTCACTCTGGTAATGGAGGAGGCCCAGGACAAAAAGGCTGGTGTGGGACTGGGAAGGGGAGTTAAAATGGTTAGCAACAGGGAGATTCGCGCAATTTAGTTTCACCATTTCAGCATATTATGTCTAAGTCGAGGTATTCTAATACATTTTGCTTCAAGTTTAATTTTAGGCATTTTATGTCAGATGATATGCTGTAAGTATTTCAACTGTTCTGGTGTGAATACTTCACTGACAGGAAATCGTAGACTCGGTGAGCGTTTTGACAAACACTTGGGCTCGGTCAGCCAAGGCCTGCTGGATCTCCCGGTTGCTGATCATTGTAAAGGGCCTGTCTCACTTTCACGACCTAATTCTGCCGAGTTTGCCCTTGACTCATAGTCGCAGCATGGTCGTCACAAGGTCATAGGTAGGTCGTAGCAGGTCGTGATGCTAGTTGTAGGTACTGGTGGCATCAAGCAGGTCGGGGCATTTTTTCAAGCCTGATAAAAAATATCCACGAGTAAAAAAGGTCGTGAATTAGGTGGTGAAAGTGGGACAGGCCCTTAACTCTTCTCCCATTCTCGCGCTGACCTTTCTGTCCTTCGCCTGCCTCCTCCTCCATTGGCAGTGTGAGGTCACATACAGCAGGGAGGAACAGCACCTCGTATTCCATTTACAACCCAACAGAATGAACATTGAATTCTCCCATTTTAGATAACTAGAACTCTCCATTCTATCCCCATGAACTCCCCACATTCTCCCCCCCCCCTCCCTCTCTTGTGCCCCAACTGGACTCATCCCTTCCCCTCTCCTTCCACCCACAATCATTCCTCTAGCTTCACAGTTCACAACTCTTCAATCCTCTTGTTTCATACCTTCTGTCTTTTCATCTCTGGATTTTGTCAAACCATCTGCCTATCAAATCCCCCCTGCCCCCCCCCCCCACCCCACCTCACCCTGTTTGAACCTTTACTTTCCAGCTTTCTCCCCTCCCACTACCACAAACAATCTGAAGAAGGTTCCCGATCCAAAACGATACTCACCCATGTTTTCCAGAGGTCCTGCCTGACCCGCTGAGTTACTCCAGTGTCTTCTTTTATAGGCCAGCAGCTCCTTGTTTCTACGTATCCAAGTTCTGTACAGCCGGGTACCCTGATTCCTGCACAGATATTCCAGTGAAAGATAGGCAGCCTTTGTTAAGGTCTGGCAATGTGCACTTTCTCCACGTGTGCTTTTTTCTGTTGCAGGTCTCGGGTTGTGGAGTGCAGAGGCAGGTGGATGGATGGTGGGTCTTTGTCCCAAATATTGTGGAGGGCACAGTAAATAGGGCTCTTTAGGATAGCGGAGTCAAGGGATATGGGGAGAAGGTAGGAACGGGGTACTGATTGTGGATGATCAGCCATGATCACAGTGAATGGCGGTGCTGGCTCGAAGGGTCTCGACTCGAAACGTCACCCATCCCTTCTCTCCAGAGATGCTGCCTGTCCCGCTGAGTTACTCCAGCATTTTGTGCCTGTCTTCGGTGTAAGCTAGCAACCACAGTTCCTTCCTACACAAGCTTTAGTGTGGTTATTTCAGAACACGTATTGTGGTTGAGTATAGGAATTTAGTGGTTTATCTCTACAGGAATTCTATTTTATATCGTCTAAGTCAGGCAATTAAGTGCAGGCATTTACACCAGGTATTTTGTTACAGGAATTTACGTACAGATGTTCAACTTGTTGCATGTTGTTCTTTCCTGGCTGCAAAGTCAGTTGAGTTACCACCTTGACCTTTCACTTCACACAGCGGAGTGTGTTAAGGCAGGCAGTCCTGAGCAAGAACAACTACCATGTATTCATGGTGATCAACAATCCCGGCAATGTACAGCGGTGGCATTCGGAGAGAGAGAATGGAACGTATTGTCCAATCTACAAACATAAAGGATGCTTCATTG
Organism: Amblyraja radiata; assembly: GCF_010909765.2. Classification (NCBI taxonomy): domain Eukaryota; kingdom Metazoa; phylum Chordata; class Chondrichthyes; order Rajiformes; family Rajidae; genus Amblyraja; species Amblyraja radiata. The sequence goes on along the minus strand of NC_045964.1, from coordinate 10,765,889 downwards.
TAATACACTCCATCCCTGACTTAATTGTCAGCCTGAAACAGCTAAATAGAAACATCGAAACATAGAAAATAAGTGCAGCAGTAGGCCATTTGGCCCTTCGAGCCCTTCATGGCTGATCATCCAAAATCAGTACCCCGTTCCTGCTTTTTGTCCATATATCCCCTGATTCCATTAGCCCTAAGAGCAAAATCTAACTCCCTCTTGAAAACATCCAGTGAATTGGCCTCCACTGCCTTCAGTGGCAGAGAATTCCACAGATTCACAACTCTCTGGGTGAAAAAGTTTTTCCTCATCTCAGTCCTATATGGCCTACCCCTTATTCTTAAACTGTGACCCCTGGTTCTGGACTCCCTCAACATGGGGAACATTTTTCCTGCATCTAGCCTGTCCAATCCCTTAAGAATTTTATATGTTTCTATAAGATCCCCTCTCAGTTCAAGCCTTCCAATGCAGATTTTCTGTATTACATGTTTAAATTTACACATTCAATTCGTCAGTTTAGCACACATATGTTCACATATCTCGAAGAAGGGTCTCGACCCGAAACGTCACCCATTCCTTTTCTCCAGAGATGCCGCCTGTCCCGCTGAGTTACTCCAGCATTTTGTGTCGATCTTATGTGTTCACATATCTCCCCACAGGTAGTTGTATTCGGAATTGTTGTTTACACATTTTGCTTCATCATTTCAGCATGTTGTTTGTCTAAGTTGAGGCTTTCTATTGCATTTCACCTCATGTCATCAAATGCAAATATATTGCTGCAGGTTTTTCATCCCCAGAAATATAATGTATTCATAAAATCTGCAATTATGCAACACTGGTTTGTTCAGATATAGTGGTTCAGCAAATGTTGTTTTGAAATTATGTTTAGAAGTAATATTTTAAGCAAGGGTATTCCATTCCAGGTATTCCTGCTACAATATTCCAGTAAAGCCATCTTACTATGAAAGGAGTGGGAAGAAACTGCAGATGCTGGTTTACATTAATGACAGACGCAAAACGCTGGAGTAACTCTGCGGGAAGGCAGCATCTCTGGAGAGAAGGGATGGGTGAGGTTTCGGGTCAAGACCCTTCTTCAGACTGAGAGTCAGGGTAGAGGGAGTCACAGAAATATGGATGGGTAAGGTGTGAAAAAGAGACATCAAAGGAGATGTAGTTCAAGGAAAATGTACCCGAACGTCACCCATTCATTCTCTCCAGAGATACTGCCTGTCCCGCTGAGTTATTCCAGCAATTTGTGTCTATCTTACTATGAAAGGACATAGTGCTGGGCTAACTCAGCAAGTCAGGCTGCATCTTTGGAGAACATAGATTGTTGACATTTCGTCTCGATCAGAAACGTCACCTATCTAAGTTCTCCAGTGACGCTGCCTGATCTGCTGAGCTGCTCAGCTTTTTGTATCCTTTTGTGTATTAACCAGCATCTAGAGTTCCTTGTTTCACTATCTGACCATGAGTGATTCAGAACTAACCAGGCTCAGACATTGTGTAAGAAGGAACTGCAGATGCTGGTTTAAATCGAAGATAGACACAAAATGCTGGAGTAACTCAGCGGGACAGACAGCATCTCTGGAGAGAAGGAATGGGTGACGTTTCGGGTCGAGACCCATCTTCAGACTGATATTAGAGAAGCATGTCTTCACACACGGGGAGACAGAGGTTTGGAACGTGATTGGGAAACAGTGATTGATTACATTTTCTTAACAAATGGTAAGAAAGGACAGATAGTTCAAATATTTCAGCAAGGATTGCAGTTCAGCATTTCAGTATAACTATTTAAATGTTTTCGCTTGGGTGTTCCAAAGAAGGTAATTGCAACAGAGATGCTTGAGTTCAAATACGAGAGAGTGGGTGCGGTATTTTAGTTTGGGTGTCAATGTACAGTGGTCCAGTGTATGCCTTTACTACTTCTGGTATCGACACATAGCCGTGACAGCAAAGAAGTTTGTTTTATCTTACATTTTAACGCGCCTTGGATAATCAGGAGAAATGTTTCAAATTGTCTGTTCACTCCTTTTTGTCTTTTCTAGAATTTCAGTTCACATGTCAGGAATGATTTGTACATGCAGACATTTTAGTTTAAGTTAGTTTAGTATAAGTTTAGAGATACAGCGCTGAAACAGGCCCTTCAGCCCACCGAGTCCGTGCCGACCAGCGATCCC